>NC_090448.1:640296018-640599049 GCF_031143425.1 Pleurodeles waltl
ATCTTGTGTATATTTCCTATCCTCTCACTGAGGGTACACTCTAAGATACTTTGGCATATTGTCATAAAAATAAAGTACCTTTATTTTTAGTATAACTGTGTATTGTGTTTTCTTATGATATTGTGCATATGACACTAAGTGGTACTGTAGTAGCTTCACACGTCTCCTAGTTCAGCCTGAGCTGCTTTGCTAAGCTACCATTATCTATCAGCCTAAGCTGCTAGACACCCTATACACTAATAAGGGATAACTGGGCCTGGTGCAAGGTGCAAGTACCCCTTGGTACTCACTACAAGCCAGTCCAGCCTCCTACAGCAGTTTAATATGGAAAATCAATAGATACTCAAAACCAACGAAGTTTTAAGTTCAATAACTTCATTAGTAGGGAGTCAAGACAAGAGTAGAGTGTTCAGGATAACGAGGTCCAGGGAATGTCATCATTGAGACCCCGTATGTTGGTGCCCAATTTAAACACCCATCTCTGTTCTGTCCTGAAAAGATGTCCTGAGTCATTAGGTCGAATCTTAGGTGCTTCTAGAACCACCCACCATAGATCATCAGGAGAATGTTTTGCCGCCAGGAAATGGGTACTGAGCTTCGTAGTAATCCTGTTACACCGGATGTTACTTCGGTGTTCGTTAATACGGTTCTTAACAGGTCTCGACGTCATACCAATGTAACGTAGATCACAAGGGCAAGTGATCATGTAAACACAGTTCCTTGTGTTACAGTTGGTATGTTTATTTAGATGCCATGTGCCTATCGGGTCCAAATACACAGTAGATAAGTGTTTGGTCAGGGTACATACACTACAATTACCACATGGGTGGTGACCTACAACAGGGGGAAGTCCCCATAATGTCTTTTGAGTGTCGATATCAGGTGGTGGTCGCGGGCGGGTATGGATGACCATATCCTTAATATTAGCTGAACGTTTAAAAGCAAACAGAGGTCGAGCAATCTCATACCCTCCGCTAGTCAAAATAGACCATCTTTTAGTAATCAGTTTTTTAATGGAATTTGATAGAGGAGTAAAAGTGGATACGCAAGTAATTCTAGACTGAGGTGTCTTGTCAAAGGTGGTAAGTAAGGCTTCTCTGTTATTGTTCCTTGCCCTTTTCCGTGCTTGATTTACAATTCGAGGAGGATAATGCCGTTCAAAAAGCTTCTCTTGAAGACCATCTGCCTGACGATCGAATTCATAAGAGGAGCTACAATTTCGTCTGAGTCGTAGGAATTGGCCAACAGCTAAGTTATCCCGTAATGATTTTGGATGATGGCTTTCATACAGTAACAAGGAGTTACGATCAGTAGGTTTGTGGTAAACGGAAGTGGTTAGTTTACCGTTATGAATGGTAATCATTAAATCAAGAAAAGGTAAATGGGTGGCAGATACTGTGGTCGTAAACCTCAAGAAAGGATCAAGAGTATTGATCCAAGTCGTGAATTGGTCCGCAAGTTGCAGAGGACCATTCCAGATGATGAGAATGTCATCGATGTAGCGACGCCATAATGTTACATGTTTCTTGAAAGGATTCAAAAGTGATAAAATGAATTTCTTTTCAAAATCAAACATGTATAAACAAGCCAAGCTTGGAGCAAAAGTACTGCCCATTGATGTTCCCCGAATTTGATGGTAAAACTGGTCCTCAAATTGAAAAAAGTTTTCAGTCAGAGCCAGTCTAGCAAGGTGCATAATAAAGGTTACAGGAGTGGAAAGGGCCCTTGATGACTCTTGAAGAGCCGATTCTATGACTTGTAAAGTGGCCTCTTGTGGAATGTTGGTGTATAGAGCTTCAACATCCATAGTGATTATGCCTTGTACAGTGCCAGAGGTGTTGACCGACTCGATCAGATTAAGGACATCTTTGTTGTCCTTCAAATAAGTGGAGGAGTTCTTAACTAGAGTCTGCAGGAAATTATCACAAAAAAACTGACAGTGGTTCTAAAACTGAACCGATACCCGAGACAATGGGACGTCCTGGAGGTGGTGTTATGCCTTTATGAATCTTGGGTAAGCAATAAAAGTAGGGAACACGGGGATGTGGTGTGTCCAGGAATTCAGCCTCCTTTGGTGAAATCCACTGGTTATTCCTGGCTTCCTCAATGAGAATCCTAATCTGAGTCTGTAATCTGGATGTAGGATCACACCTGATTTTGGCTTAATAAGTAGAATCGCCTAATAGGCGGAGACATTCCTGTTTGTAATCCGTGGAGTTCATAACAACGATTGCTCCACCTTTGTCAGCCTGTTTGATGGTAATCTGAGGGTCAGATGCAAGGTCAATGAGAGCCTTCTTCTCTTTGTTGGGAATGTTAATAAATGGATGTTTAGGACATAATTTGTTTAAATCAGCGAGTATTGCTTTCTCAAAAGTAACAACTTCGCTGGGCATGACCACTTGTGGTGGCACAAAGGTCGATGGTTTTCTTAGACCAGAGTCAAACTGTGTAGGTTGTACTGTCTTGTCCTTAAAGAAAAAATGTAATCGGATTTTCCAAAAGAACTGAGACATTTCGATGTGTAGACGAAAGAAGTCCTCCTCAGGGGTAGGGACAAATCCCAGACCCATATTGAGTACATCTAATTCAATAGGCGTGAGTGATCTAGATGATAAGTTGACAACTAGGTTCTCACTGAGGGGCTTTTTGTTTGGCTCCTGGTCAGCATCTGAGGTTCCTCTCTGGACCACTGCACACGTCTGCCTCTTCCTCTTCTTCTGCCTCTGCCCCTGCCCCGGCCGTGGCCTAAAAAAGGCATGTATGGCATCATAGGGCGGGGCTGAAAGAAGGGATACGGGGATTGCCAAGGCATAGGTTGGTGTACCGGGTAAGGAGGATAGTTGTAAAAGTTGTGTGGTGGGTTATCATCCGTACTCCACCCGTCAGATGATGAACCACTGCTATAGGTGCGAGTCTTTTTAGGAGCTGTCACAGATTCATCAGATGATCGAGACTGATTGTCAACTTCATAATCATCTTTGATGTAAGGATACACCTTTTTTCTACTAAATCTAACAATATCCTTTTGTAATTTAGTGATCTTTTGTTGTGTCAAGAAATCTTTTGTCTCATTTAATTCAGCTGTGATCTCAGAAAGGCGGCTTTTAAAGGCTGTTAGTGTTATTGTGGTCTTAAGGCTGTGTTCAATAGCATTGATTTGAATGGTGATGGTGTCAGCCAAACGTTTAGAAGTGTTGATAATTAAGACCAACCATTCTCTGGTACACTTCCAGGCAATTTGTGCCCAATCCTTTCTGAAAGATAAATCTTGTAAAAATATTCGTGGGATGTTAGAGACCAATAACCCATTGGGAGCGATGTTAGCTCGTAAGTACTCTGTCATGATGGTACCATGCATGACAGTCTTGATCAGTTCTTTTTTCAAGGAGGATAATTTGTCCCATTCAGATTTTAGACTACTTGTGGCAGCAGACCCCTCGTTATCAAGGATAGAGGGTGTCTGTAGAATAGCTGATACCATGTCATCATCGTAGCTTAGGCCCTGGAAACCTTCCATTATGAAGGTTGTCAACAGGATTGCCTAAAATATCAGAAAAACTTTAATGGTCCCACAGCAAACTGCTGTTCAAGCATATAAGGAAAGAAAAAAGGGGACCGGGAGATTATTTGGTCCAGTGTACATTCTCCCAATAATAGTACGAAAAACCAAAGGACCCATCTGAATTGCTTTGCTGAAGGACTGCTTTCTTGCTTGTTGCCCTGCTGCCTGGTGCTCCTGACTCTGCCTTCCTCCAAAAGTGCTCTCCGAGGGTTTGGATTGAGCTTGCCTCCTGTTTCTGAAGTCTCCGGCCAACAAAGACTTCACCCCCTTCAGGAAATCCTCGTGTGGCAAAAAATCAATGCAACACCAACAGAAATCGACACAGCACCTGCATTGTTGCTAGAAAATCGCCACACCGCGGCTGAAATTTTGCTGCATCGCCTACCGTATCAATGTAGCACCTGCTCCTTCTACCAGCATGTCAAGGATTTTCAATGCATCACCCCTGGACGTCAAAATATTCCCATATCACAGTGAGGAACCACGCCTGCGCTCCTGGACATTGACGCATCACGTTGCAGTGTGGAAAGAAAGGACGCATTGTCTGTACTGTGCCGGAAAATCCGGCGCAGTGCCTTATTTTTCAATGCATCTCCTCCTCTGCATCCCCCGTGCATCATTATTTTTTATGTATCCCAGGTACTGTGTGCTATAAAAGTACAACAACCGTTTCTTAAGGATTGAGACTATTTTAAATCTTTAAAAAGTGATATTTCAACTTGTGCTCATTCGATTTTTGTTGTTTTCACCTTATTTTATTCTACTAAATATTATCTATTTTTCTAAACCTGTGTGGTATATTTTGTGGTGTTTTCATTGTTACTGTATGAGTTATTGCACAAATACTTTACACATTGTTTCCTATGTTGAGCCTGCCTGCTCTGTGCCAAGCTACCAGAAGGTGAGCATAGGATAATTTGGATTGTGTTGTGACTTACCCTGACTAGGATTGTGGTCCCTACTTGGACAAGGGTGTATACCTCCGCCAGCTACAGACCCCATTTCTAATACTGGCAACACTGGTGAGGATAGAACTTGTGTTTGTGCATTGCCATACAATAGCTATGTGTGCACTACTTACCTGCATTTAAAGGTAATTTCGATTTTGTTTTTTTCTTCTTCTGCAAGTTTTCCCTGCTTTACATTTTTAACCAATCCCATACATCGTGTCTCAGGCTGGGTCCACAAGGAGAGCTGGAGAGTTTGACCTGGCTAAGCTGGAGGAGTACACATTTACCCAGCTGAAGGACTTTTGCAAGGGGGTGGGGGTACCTACCCGTGGAGCCTCCAAGAAGGAGGAGTACCAAAAGGCGCTGAGGGCCTGGGCAGGATCCTGCTCCAAGCGCATGATCAGTTGGGAGAGAAAGAGAATGACTCTCCTAAGGAGCTGCCAACAGCAGTGTGGGATGACACCCCTAGATTTGTGCCCCCTGCGAGACCAGGGGGCAGTGTCTCAAGTCACGACCTGACCGCAGAGAAAGGAGAGAGGATTCAAGCTGCAGTTGGCAAAATTAAAAATAGAGGCAGAGGAGAGGAAGGCTGAGACAGTCCTGGCAGAAAATAACTTACTTCTGGCTCATGAACTGGGTCTAAAAGAGCTGGGCCTCAAGGCTAGACAGTCTGAATCCAGCAGTGATGGTGGCAGCATACTTGCAGGACCTGCTGGAGACAAGAAGGTTTGTATACCCAAGGATTTGGTGCCCAGATATGTGGTGGGAGATAACATTGATAAGTGGTTTTCTGTTTATGAAGTTTCACTGAGGGCACATGGGGTTCCTGAAGAGCGCTGGGGGGCAGGCCTGTGGAAACACATGCCTACACTTGGGAGGGACACACTTCTGACAGAGTTTGGGGACCAGAACAAGTACATGCTCATGAAAGCCCCCTTGATTGCCAAATGTAGACTAAGAAGTATCGTCAAAAATTCAGAGACAACAACGAGCTCCCCAACCAATCCTGGGTAGACTTAATTGATTACTCCAGTAAAGCACTGAGGGGCATATTTATACTCTGTTTGCGCCGGAATTGCGTCGTTTTTTTTTACGCAATTCCGACGCAAAACTAACTCCATATTTATACTTTGGCGTTAGACGCGTCTAGCGCCAAAGTTCATGGAGTTTGCGTCATTTTTTAGCGTGGACACCTACTTTGCTTTAATGAGATGCAAGGTAGGCGTTACCGTCTAAAAAATTTACTCCGAGGCATGTGCGTCATATTTACACTCCCGGGCAAAATTCACACCCGGGAGTGGGCGGGTCAAAAAAAATGACGTACGCCCGCTTTTGCGCCGTTTTTTAGCGCCTGGACAAGGCAGGCGTTAAGGGACTTGTGGGCTCGGAAGGAGCCCAGAGGTGCCCTCCCATGCCCCCAGGGACATCCCCTGTCACCCTTGCCCACCCCAGGAGGACACCCAAGGCTGGAGGGACCCATCCCAGGGACATTAAGGTAAGTTCCGGTAAGTATTTTTAAAAAAAAGAATTGTGGCATAGGGGGGCCTGATTTGTGCCCCCCTACATGCCACTATGCCCAATGACCATGCCCAGGGGACATAAGTCCCCTGGGCATGGCCATTGGGCAAGGGGGCATGACTCCTGTCTTTGCTAAGACAGGAGTCATTTCTATGGGGGTTGGGAGTCGAAAAAAATGGCGCAAATCGGGTTGAGGCGAAAAATTTGCCTCAGCCTGACTTGCCCCATTTTTTGACGCCCAAGCTCCATATCCCCCTACGCCGGCGCTGCCTGGTGTACGTCGTCTTTTTCCACGCACACCAGGCAGCGCCGGCGGCTAACGCCGGCTAACGTCATTGATTAAATACGGCGCCCACATGGCGCTTCAGAATGGCGTTAGCCGGCGCTAATTTTTTTGACGCAAACCTGTGTTAGCGCAGTTTTGCGTCAAAAAGTATAAATATGGCCCTGAATTGCTGGGTGTGGGGCAGCAAAGCCAGAGATTATGCTGGGTTGTACAATTTAATTTTGAGAGAGCACACGCTCAGTATTTGTTTTGTAAAGTTGCGCCAGCACCTAGTTGACAGTAAGCTGACTGATCCCAGGAGGCTTGCTGAGGAGGTGGACCTCTGGGCTAGCACCAGAGTGTCCAAAAAGGTATCTGGGGGGACACCTACAAAGGTGGTCAGGGTTCCCAACTGAAGAAAGAGGGGGAGAATAACTTAAAAATAAGGAGTTCTCTAAAGGTCCCCAAAATAATTCCCAAGGCAATAGTGGTAACTAGTCCCAGTCTGATTCTAAGAAGAAAGGGTTCTTTGATCTCTGCCTTCCTCCAAAAGTGCCCTCCAAGTGCTTGGCTTGAGGTTGCCTCCTGTTCCTGAAGTCTCAGGGCCAGCAGAAATCGACACAGCACTTGCATCGTGGCTAGAAAATGTCCACACCGCTGACCAGAACTATGCAGTGCCGAACTGGCAACTGGAAAGCGATACAGCGCCTGCCTCACAGCTGAAATTTCACCACATTGCCTACCAGATTGACACAGAGCCTGCTCCATCTACCAGCGTGTCAAGGATTATCAATGCATCGTCCCTAGCGTAGTGAGGAACCAAGGCTGCACTCCAGGAAATCGATGCATCACTTTGCAGCGTGGAAGGAAATTACTCATTGTCTGTGCCGCACTGGAAAATCTGACGCAGCGCCTTATTTTTAAATGCATCTCCTCCTCTGCCGCCCCGTTATTGTTTAAGCATCCCAAGCACTAAGTGTTGCAAAGGTACAACAACTGATTCTTAAGGATTGAGACTCTTTTTTTTATCTTTAAAAAGTGATATTTCAACTTGTGCTTATTGGATTTTTGTTATTTTTACCATATTTAATTCAGATAAATATTGTCAATTTTTCTAAACCTGTGTGGTATATTTTTGTGGTGTTTTTACTGTGTTATGGTATGAGTTATTGCACAAATACTTTACACATTGCCTTCTAAGTTAAGCCTGCCTCTCTGTGCCAAGCTACCGGAGGGTGACCACCGAATAATTTGGGTTGGGTGGTGTTGTGACTTACCCTGACTAGGATTGTGGTCCCTACTTGGACAAGGGTGCACACCTCTGCCAACTAGACCCAATTTCTAACAGCAAGCAATAGACGGGCTGGGCTCCAAGCCTTTTTTGTTAACAGTGTCTCGTAAGCACTATCGTATGCTATCACAGGCTCGACCCTAAAAACAACACAAACGGTGCAGAAACAATGTTAATGTATTTAAAACGAAAAGAAATTGCATTCAGTAGTAAATTCCAATTAGAGAACATAGTTTTAATATTAAAGTGGAACAGGTTGTAACCAGAGAAAGAGATGGAGTTGTGAGGGGAAATAGGGGTTCAGAAGGCAAAAAGGAGGAAAGAAACAGAAACGGGGAGGAGGAATATAAACTAATTGTACAAATGAGTCAAGGTGGGGTTATTGGCTTGTGACCGTGCTCCCTGCAAAAGAAACATAGGAGGCACGGAACAAGAAGTAAATGGAAGGGGAAGAGAACGGATATATGCGGGTATAAAGCAGTGGAAAGAGGGAATGAGGGCTTGAGGTGTTGCCTGGGAACAGCAACTGAAAAAGTGAAACATCAACAGGGCATGGAAGGGGAATGGGATTGAAGGGAAACAATTATATGAAATCTAAGGAATAAAACAACTGAGAGAACTAATTTGTAAGACTAATGGCATATAAAACTTTGAAAAACGTAAAGGGCATTTTTGAAAGAAAAAATAAATTCAATGAATTGTTAAATTGAAATAATCTTTCAATTTTTAATTAAACAACTTAGGTGAAATGGCTTCTCAGAAATATTCCATGGATTTGGTTTTTTATGCAATCACTTACGCCCAATCAACTTGCATGTGGGAAATACAGTCAATTCCTGAACTATTATGTTTGCATGCCTCTGTCGGTTAACCAACTGCAAAAGAAATAAAAAGCAAACCCCGACCGTTTGTTGACGTTGATGCAATTGTTTGCCACCAATGGCGCAAGCTCAATAAAATGGAATATAAGGAAAGAGAGTCTCAAAAAGATAATCACAATAACTCCTCACAAAACAAGCCAACGGTGAGGCAAGATACCACTATCACGGCAGGAACTGGACGAGAGGCTTTAACGAAAAGGTTTGCCCGCTCGGGTGCAACAACAAGGAGTCGGGTAATGCATGACGCCTAAAGAAAGCATATTACAGTTGAGATACTGCTGCCACCTCTTCCTTTGGAGCAGCACGTGCAGCATTCGCTGGGAAACATGGCAGGGGCCCAGACTGTTCATCCTCTACAGACTGCAAAGTGAAAAGAAAGGAAATTGACACACTTATACTCTCAAGCAGGAAGTGGATTCCGGGCACTGCACGTATCCTACAAAACGCAGCCTAGGAAAGGGAAAACGTTAGGATCTGCCAAGGCAAGGATTGATACCAGGATGTAACGGACAGCTGGAACAACCATGAAAAGACATAAGCCATAAATACTCTCTGTGATATAGACAACCATCACCTATCGTCACTCTGTATACCAAACAGTAACAAGGGGATAGAAACCTCAGAATTTGAGGGAGATACTCTACATATTGAGGAGTAGATTTTTGAGAACGTCATACATTAGGGACTTCTCCTGGAAAGCATCCACAAAGCCAAGGAATAATGATCAACCTCCGACTAAATGCCAGATCTGAGTCTGTCCCCATCACTGCAGCTTGTCTTGATGGCCTCTGACTCCATACCATCCACGCAGCTGTCAAGCCACAAGAAAAGAAAAACAAATGACCAGTCCTGAAAAAATGTGGAATGCAGCATGGTGCACCCACAAAGTCCATCATCGTCTTCTCAGTGAGAGAACCAATACTTGAAATGACCAGTACACACATAAACACATCCAGATAAATACACAGGGGCACATTTACCAAAATGTCACACAGCACAGTGCACCAAGTTACATTGCTGCGCTGCATGACAAGGAAAGGGCAGGAATGCGCTGTATCTAACATTTTATGGCGCATTCCTGCCTTTTCCCACTGCTTGCGCACAATGTGTTGACTAGCGCCAACACAGAAACTCCTGCACTAGGGACACCTTCCTGCACAAAAACATTCCACTGAGGCTTTTTCTTCTTTCTGTGTGTGTTGTAGAATGCAGGACACATAGAAAGAGGAAAAAGCGAGGAGGGGTAAGCATATTTCTCCTCGTTACGCCTCACATGGGAAAGCGTAGCAGTTATGGTGCATTTTCAGATCTACCACTTATGGTAAATCTAGCAATGTGTCAAAATCCATGGGTGTTGTGGAGACCACCCATGCACCACCCATGGAACGCCTCCCTGTGGCAGAGTAATGCAACACAGCAATTTGCGTTGTGTTGCATTACTCTGGATTTATCAAGCCACTCAAGGCCACACAAGGTGGCCTTGATTGGCTTGATAAATCATATTTTGAGTTGCTTTGCTTTTGCACCCTTTTGCTTGGTGCAAAAGGGATGCAGCCCTTTAAAAAATGTGCTGCATAGAGTTGTTTCATAGGTCAGTCCTGTTCTCAGAAACTGAAGTCCCCAGGTTTCATAATAATTCATTTTTATTATTTGTTTCTTAGGAAGGTAGTCTTGGTTTACCTGCTACTGTGTAAGCAGCATCTGATTTATGTTTGATTTCACTTTGTTAGCAACGTTAAGAGTATAATGATTTAGTATCACTATGATGCAGTACAATATGCTGGGTTAGTGTCCTTAGGAAAATGGCATTTTGTTGTGTTTGTGTGCTGAGGAGGTAAAGCAGTGGATATTTGTTCATAGGATGTGCAATGTACTGTGCTCATTCGTTATTACAGAAGTAGGTTGCTAGTGTCCATAGGACACAGTTCAGTTTGGTGGGTATGCATCTGTAGGATACAGGGCATTGTACACTAGTGTTCTTGGAATGAAATGTAGTAGGGTGGATTAGCCTGCATAACTGTGGTACAATAGGTTTTTAGCCCGCCTATGACCCAGTGCGGAATGGTGAGTCACTGAGATCAGTGCATGGTTCTGTCTGGTTACATACAGGGGCACAGTTACTAAGGTTTTGCATCAGGGTTGCGTCAGTTTTATGGTGCAGCCCGACATAAAATCCTTTTTGGCATATACTAAGCCATGCAAGGCCACCTTGCATTGCTTTGCGTAGTTTAGTAAATACAAAATAACGCAAGGCTGCATAAAGTGCTGTCTTGCATTAATTTACATCTGGAAGGCATCAATGGGTGGAGCATGGGCGTTTCCACGCAGGCATCCAAGGATTCTGGCACATTGCCAGATTTACAAGACTTGTAAACCTGGGACTGTGTCAAAATGCTGTGCCTCTCTGAACCACGCATAATGAGAAGAAATGTCTTTAATTCTTTATGTTACTTCCTCTTTCAATGCGTGCTGCGTTCTGCAGCTTACATTGAAAGAGGAAAATGCCTTTTGAGGATTGTTTTGTGCAGGAGGGTATCCCTTCTTGTACAGAAAGAATCCTGCCTTTGATGCAGGCACCCTTGCACCATAGTGCACCGGTGCTTGTGTTGGCGGCAGGCATCCAAAAGTGCCCCAGTGCAGGGAGAGAGCTGAACAGTGACATACCTTACTACATATGGAGCTTTTCAGCACGCGCAGCAAACTGCCTTGCTGCACTGTGTTGCATGAATTGGAAGTAAATATCCCCTCTTTGATGTCCATAGAATAAGGTGTTGAATTTAACTCCAAGGGTCTGTTTAGTGTGGGTGGGTTGTGTCCTTACTTGCGGGGTGATGCATTCATGTTCCCAGGATGCAAAAGTTCATATTCCTAGAAGTACATTAGAACCATACTCCCAGCACCATACAAAACCTCTAATTGTACAGCTCGAATGATATAGGAAAATGTAGTTTAAAAAAAATCCTATTCCGGCACTATAGTGATTCTTTTAAAAGATATAACTGATGGGATTGCACGCTTATTGTGTTACTAGTGTCATATCGTTACTAACTTCAAACCTACTACCACAACGTGGCGTATGGTTTGACTGTATATCCATGCTACATTTTTAGAGTCCGGGGTGGAACGGGAGTACTTGGCTGCCACAGCTGCAGAAGCACATCGAAGGCAGCAAGTTAGTACTCCTACATCAAGGCGTAGAGAGAGCAGCATGACTCACTGCTGCCAGGTAAGAGGATCTGGGCAGAGCAGCAGCAGACTAATCAGACAGGATGTAAGTGAGGCCATTGCCCAAGGCAGTGCACTGTGTAGGGGATGTTCCATCTTTGGATTATTCCATCAGTCTGTGGTGGGGGTGTGCAAGGGCAGCTCAGGTGTCTAGTGGAAATTAATGTGTCCTGTCGCGTAGGCTCTCATTACTCTAATGAGACTACTGGATTTTGAGCAGCAGGTCGTTCACGGTGTGGGAGACTGAGTCTAACCCACTAACACCTGTCGCTCTAAATCCGGGTTTTGCTACAGCCAACTAGCAGTGCCTCAAAAAGGGGAGAGTGATGATTGGGCAGCTGAGCGCATGACATGTTAGGCTTCTCAGGCAAGTTATGGGCACTCAGGTCGCATCCGGTTCTCTCATTACCATTCAGTCTCATATATAAACGACAAACAGAGGCAGTATATGTTTTAATAATGGGTTTAATAAAACAACTGCATCTTAGATAGCAAAGCGTGAGCTGCAATAACCAGGATGACACAATATGACAGTATTAAAATGGTGACGAGTAGAGTGAAGCATAAAAATAACGCTATCATATTGTCACTATGATCGATGGATTATTTCCTATCTAAATCATAATCTGAGCACAGCATGTTAAGCTCTAATTCTGCCTTTCAGGTTCCCCCGGGAAGACATCAACCCTCATACCTGAGCAAAGGCCTGTAGTCTGCATTAGCATCTGTAGCGAAGCATTCAGCAATCAGCATACAATTGTGGTTCCCTGGCTGGAATCTCCCTCTAACGTGTAAGGGACAAGGAAGTGTTTATATAGCAACACAGCTGATATTCTGAGAAAATGTCCCTACGTAAGGATGTGTATTTTCTACGAATGCTGGAAACTAAATTTCTACCACGTTCACTGGCAATGTACCAAACTGTAGCCTTGAATGAAGCACAGAGTGATCAAGAATGTCTTGTTTGAGAACACAGTGCTAGGCTAGGCGAAAACAATTAGATAGATGAAAATAAAACAAGACTGCAAAAATGCATTGTTATTGTAAAAATAACAATGCAAAGCCGAATAAAATATATCTAGGTTAAAGTGCACCTTGGCCTAGTGTGTTAAAATAACGTGCATGGAGCTGTAACTAAAATGGCTACACAACACCCTCCCTTTGTCAGTTGAAAGTGGTTCAAAGCCAAAGCTAAAATGTTATTGCTAAAAAGCTCTACCTAAGATACATATAGAGTTAATTTGGACAAGTCAAAGGGACACACAAGCATCCAATGTGACAATTTAAAACACAAGCATGTGGCATATAACCAAATTTAAAGGGCCTGTCAATTTAAAAAGTTCAAATTTAAATACCAGTCATGGAGAACAGGAGATCTTCCACTTCGGCCGATGTTAAAATCGGAAAGTCCTCGCCAAGAAGGATCAAGGAGCAAGTGTGTTCCATAGCCCCAGTGTCAACCAGGGCAGCATCCCGTGGTGTGCTCATTGATGAGTTCTCAACAACTTCCTCCAGGAAGGGTAACTCCTAAGCAGCTTCACGCAGAAAACGCAACCTCAATACCCATGTCTGGTAATGAACCCTCAACGAGAACATCAACAGGTCAGCGTCCACCACAGGCAAGCGCTACTGCGAAAGGCAGATTTCCAGTGTGTGTTCAAAGGAGCACCAGAGGCACCGACACACGGGCTGCACACAATGCAAAACTGGTCTGAAACAAAGACCAGCCACACTCCAATTGCTCCAGGAGTGTTGCTCCAAAGTACTGCATCATACGCTCAAGACACAGCAGCGCTGATGAGAGCGCTGTCATTTCTCCTCCTTGTGGCAGGACAGCCATTGCGCATAAACAACAGCAACAGCAGGATGCCAGCTAATAAAGCCAAAGTTATCGGAAATCCCCTGAAAATACTACTGAAAATTGAGTGGATAGCCGAAGGTATCAAACCGAATATGGAGGAGAAGGTGTGAATGAAACCAGAACCAACAGCTTTGAAAAAATGTGTGATTCCAGTTGTACTGGATGCATTGAATATTCATCCCACGAGTTCACCAAAGTGTCTCGGAAAGTTTGTATTTAACAGGGACTGTATTTCTGCCGATGACCTTGCCACTTGAAGTGCATAGGTCTTGCGTGCAGATGTAAGGGCCACATGCGTTCGAAACAATAGAGCCTTGAGTCTGCTTAACTTGTCAAAATTAACGTTTGAAGTAGGAATGCGAGGCCAAATATCAGCTACCTCCTTAAATTTTGTGGGGGGAAACAGTACGTTCCCGCAGCATGTAACAACCTTAGAGACCGAAACAACGTAAACTATTCCAGCCCGCATGCCACAACAGCCTTCATCATTGAGGAGGACGTAGCAGCCGTTTGAAAGCACCTTGAACGTAGGTCTAATTAAGGGGACTGGGACTCCCTTCAGATAACAAGCCAAGTTTACAGCAGATGCAAGGACATCTGTTTGCAAACCATCAAGTAGCTGACTGAAGTTTTGCATTCACTACCGCTAAGAAAGACCTCTTTCATGCCACTGAAGCATTTTTACGAGAAGGGAAGCTCCCATACCTCATGAATGTAACTATCTCCCAGTTTTTCATATCTGCCTACCGGAATGTGTTTTAAACAGGAGGTGAATTGTAGTGTAGAAATAGGCAGATTAATAACCCCATGTATTAACCACTCAGCAGACGGTATTTCGGCCACTTTTCTAATTGCTCGATATTAAGCATGACATAAGTCACTTCCTTCTTAGCCATTAGTTGTTGTCGCGTTAGATTAAAGGAAGAAAATATCTCCCTTGCACTGACGTGCTGCCATGGACCGCGACCCGCCTGCAATGTTTGAAGCGTCCAACCCAACTGCATACTGGACCTGATCTGACTCTGTCGATGGTGTAAAGAAGACATATTGGATTGTATAATGTCTATTGCACAAGAGGCAATATTATTTATGGTATATATCTGGTTGGACAAGGTGTTAATCCTATTATCCACAACAGCTAATGCATTTTTTAGATTTTACTGATCTATTTTCCTTAACCGGGCAGCAGCATTTTGTTGGGAAAGTTTCCAAATCTCATTATATACTGCATATAAGAAACACTTCCTGCGTGGTATTCGGGGGCCTAACAGGAAATCTTGTAAATCAGTGGTGTTAGATAGGAGACTGAGGTGTTCTCTAACCACATCTAATGAGGATGATTTTAACCATTGCTGGCACAACTTTCCCACACTATATGTTGTAATTACACCTGTATGCTCTGATGATATATAGCGAGGATCTGGCCTACTTGTCCTAAAGCCCCCAGAGAAGTTAATAAAACATTGATGACACCCATTGGTATCTATTGGCCACAATAATCACCCGCCAGGACGTGTTAGTGATGCATTAAATGTACCATTCTGGACCCATTCATCGAGCTCATTTTCAGTTGCATTTGTATATTTTTGCCATTTATAAAGTTTTTTTTGGGGGGCAGGTATACTGGGCATGTTTAATTCTCTAATTTTAGCTAAGTCCAAACAACTTGTCTGTTGTACTGTTTCGTTTAAAAAGATAATTTGTACAGGAATAAGGCACGTTCTAACCAAGGCTGCCTTTCCCCTAATTTGCCAATTTCTAGTTCCCCACACACTTTTCAGGTCAATCGATTTCAGCCAATATTCATAGCCTTCTATCGATAATCGGAAAACAAAGGATTCCGCATATATGAATTTCGTATTGGTCATTAATATATGTATATCCTTGATAGGTGGTATTTTAAAATAATATGACTCAGCATTCTTTTGATTGTGCCTGCCCAGAAAAATATGCAAACTTTTCAGAATATGTTTTGGAACTCCCCTGTGGCGGAGTCGGGCAATGTTCCCATTGTGTTTAATTAAAAACAGTTCTGGGGCTGCTCGCTCTATGTATGAAATGGTGCCCATAATAATTATAGCAAAACGTATCACCATAATTTTCTTTAAATTGGTAAACATCTTCGTTCTCAAAGACAGTATAGTATTGCAATTCAGTCATCATAGAATTAACTGTTCTCACATGCCAATCATCAGAAACAATGCCTGGTATTACTATATCATTCATTGATAATTTGAACACATACGGTATTTGAATAACTTCAGTGGGACCATATATATCAAACATTACTTTGTCCCCAACAATCCCATCGGGAATTGGCACTGCGAAATGTTCACAAAGGATAAGTTTCTTCAGACTTTATGTGATGAAAATGTGGCTTTCAAACCTCCTCCACCAGTTCAACTGTTGATCTTTTAGGAAGAAAGTGACCATGTAATAATAAGAAAAAGGTGATGACAAAACCAATCCAAAGTAGAAAGTCTAAGACAGTCAAAGAAAGCCATAGATAGTTCCATGGTAAAATAAAATATGTTTCTTTAAGCCAGTTTGTTAGCTTACGTGTACTTGACAAGTCAGCTGTCGAAGAGAGGAATGAGTCTGAGAAGTCATTGCTGAAGTCGGCAAAATATCCAGAGGCAGTTCATGCAAATGGCGGAGCCTTTGTCAGTGGTGGAGTTGGTGTTTCCTGCGGTGGCACATTATAGATAGCACCATCCGTTTGTGTTGGAGTTGAGTTAACTTGGTCAAATGTTTCTAAATTAGTTGACGTTAGTGGAACTAATGCAAGATCATCTTCCACCTTCCCCAAGCTCGGAGAGGTGTTGGTGTAAACAACTTGTAGAGGAACTTCTTCACCAGTAGTGAGAGGGATTCGGGAACTACTGGATGTCCCTCTAGGTCGGCTGTCAGGATCGGCCACGTGGTGTAGTTTGACATTGTTGATAGAGACAAAACGATTTTCTTTGGCACCTGCCAACAGTGGTAGAATGATAGTTCTGGTACCGTGTATCCCTAGTACAGGGACTGGTGTTCTATAAGAAGGGCCAAATTCCTTTTTCACAGCGACTTTCTCACGTACAAGATCCCCAACTCTTGGAATCCAGCCGATAGATGTTACAGGCACATCCTTAAATCCTGTGGAGGCAGCACTGTTGGAAGAATTATCATCACAGAACTGTTGCAATTCCTGTAAGACAGTGACATGTTTCATTTATGTCAAAGGGTGTTTCTGCTGCCTCCACGCCAGGACCATCAAGATCCGGAACATACATTTGAGTTCTGAACAGGCACTCATATGAAGTACGATCCCCCCAGGGACCTTCTAGGCAGATTATTTAGTGCTCTTTGGACTCCATACAGGTAGTTAAGCCAACTACGACCCGTAACTAAGACTCTGGCTGTTAAGGATTGCTTTAAATCACGGTTTAATCGCTCCACAACACTGTTTCCTTCTAGATGAAATGGAGACGAGTACTGGAGTTGGACCCCCAACGAAGCCATGGCGTCCCTGAATGCCCTTGAGGCGAAAGCAGGGCCCTGGTCTGAATGGAAAGCCGCAACTACATATGTACGGATAAAGACTCGGAAATCTCTAATAACAGTCCAAGCGTCAGCCGAGCGTTGTGGCCATACCCATATAAATCTAGAGCATGAATCAACAGCGACTAGAATATACTTGTATGCACTATCTGGTGTTAGGGGACCGCAATGGTCCAAGTACACACATTGTAATTGTTTGTTAGAAATTAAGAGGGGTGTTTGTGGCGGGTGTTTGGCAGTGGAAACTTTAATTTGTTGACAGATGTCACAACAAAGGACATACTGCTTGGTCTCTTTGTAGAGACCTGGCCACCAGTAACGGGCCTGCAATATTGAAATCTTAGCCACCACGCCAGCATGGGCAGATGCTACCCCCTCATGCACTGCGTAATCAATCCTGGTCTTATGTCTTTGTTGGGGATGTCCCTTACGCCTACACCTGGTATTCTAACTTCAGCGTTCAGGCGATCCCCCATTCGATAGGTATATTTATTAGGAAATCCTTTAGGATAGGGCTTACCATCAGCCGTAGCTCTCACGGCAGCCCAAATGTCTGCGTCCCGTTTGGAACTCGAGCGAGTCACTGCAGCTACAGTGGCTACTGCCACTGCTGTCTTTGCGGCTTTATCAGCCAGTGTATTTCCAGCAACATGTATTCGAACGCGCTGGTGTCCAAGTGTGTGTACAAGATGGACATTTGGTAACGTCTCTTTCAGGTCAGCTACTTTCCCCCACAGTAATCTATGTTTAATGGTGTTGCCTTTGGAATCTCTGAACCCATTCTGGCGCCAGTAATACAGGTATTCATTAAAAGACTGGGAACAGTAGTACGAATCACAAACAATCAGCGTAGGCTGTGCAGGGTCCGTGTGTTCCAGTGCCATCAGCAGAGCTTTTAGATCTGCCAATTGTGCTGTGCAATCCCCTAGGGCTTGTGTAAAGGTATGTAGAGGATAGAATTTATCGCCCTCCATGTAGCCACTTACGACTGCGCAAGCAGCAGAATATTGATGTATAGTTCCAATTACAGGTTGTGCTGAGCCATTGGTGTACATGACTATGATATTGTTCAATTGGTAATGTATTTGCTGGAACTGGGTATTCTATTTCATATTGTAAAAATTCTTGAGTTTGTAACTTTGGGTCAAAAATATAGTCTACATCAGTGGCTGTCAGAGATATAGCCCATTGTATCCAACGTGGATGTAGCTTTTGTAACAGCCTCTAAGGCTGGGATCAGAGAAACAACAATAATGCGTTTTCCTTGGGCAAGAGGTCTTTCTTTAATGACAGCCATCTGTACAGCAGTGAGAATTTTCTCAGTGGGAGCAAAGCGTCGTTCTGCCGCTGAGTATAAGTGCGATTTGTATCCAGTCGGGACTGTCTCACCTTCATTAAATGTCACATAGGTGAAACCGATGGCCCCAGCTATTACTCTGATGACCAAATGTGTTTTGTTGTCCCTCGTATGTAAGTGTTGTGCTGCAAGCATATCTGTCTGCAACTCTCGAAGCATACGTGTATGTTCAATTGTCCAGAATTTACTTGAAAAATCGGGACATATTAAATCATATAAAGGTTTTATGCCTGTAGCATAATCTGGAATGTTAGTTCTTCCAAAATTTAGGAAACCCAATAGGGACTGAAGTTTTTTAATCGTATTTGATGGTTGTAACTGTGCGCATTTCTCTAAGAATTGTGGCCCTAAGCTCTTTCCTTCACTTGACAGCTCATATCCCAGGAACAGGACGCTGAGGAAGGCTATTTTTTTTTTTACGTTGAATTTGTAGCCAATTTCGACAAATCTTAGAACAATGCGGGCTACCCGTCTTAAATGTTGTAGTACTCCATCATCCGTAAAATAGATATCGTCTACACAGGACAATGCTTCAGGGTCAATCTCGTGCAAAATTGCAGTAACACGAGCTGCGAACAGTCCTGGGCCGTTCTTATATCCCTGAGGTAAACAACAGAATTTTTTTCTGGGAGCCTAGTGCACTGAAACTTGTTAAGTCTCTACTCTCAGACACTATGGGGGTCATTCTGACCCCGGCAGTCTTAGACCGCCGGGGCCAGGGTCGGCGGGAGCACCGCCGACAGGCCGGCGGTGCCCCGCAGGGCATTCTGACCGCGGCGGTAAAGCCGCGGTCAGACCGGCAACACTGGCGGTCTCCCGCCAGTGTCCCGCTGCCCTATTGAATCCTCCAAGGCGGCGCAGCTAGCTGCGCCGCCGAGGGGATTCCGACCCCCCCTACCGCCATCCAGTTCCCGGCGGTCCGCCCGCCGGGAACCGGATGGCGGTAGGGGGGGTCGCGGGCCCCCGTAAGAGGGCCCCTACAAGTATTTCACTGTCTGCTTGGCAGACAGTGAAATACGCGACGGGTGCAATAGCACCCGTCGCACCTTCCCACTCCGCCGGCTCGATTACGAGCCGGCATCCTCGTGGGAAGGGAGTTTTTCCCTGGGCTGGTGGGCGGTCTTTTGGCGACCGCCCGCCAGCCCAGGGAAAAACTTAGAATACCCTCCGCGGTCTTTCGACCGCGGAGCGGTATTTCGGAGGGGGAAGTCTGGCGGGCGGCCTCCGCCGCCCGCCAGACTTAGAATGACCCCCTATATATTCTGGCAGAAAAAAACATTGGAAATGTCCAGTGTTGTTTTGTATTTTTTGTGCACTATTTTGTTCATTAGCGCTGTGCTATGCGAGTTTTGGATAGCATAGGTGCGTGTATGACTGTTTAAATGTCTGTAGTCTAAGACTATTCTATATGAATGGTCTGGTTTAGCTACAGGTAATAGTGGGTTATTCATTGGCGAGACACAGGGTTCAAACACACCTGGTACTCTAATTGCATAAGTATTTCTCTCACTGGTGCCTTTGCTTCATGTTTTATAGGATACTGCGGTTGTGGTTGAGGTTCACTTTAAATTGGAATAACATGGTAGGGGGATTCTTTATCCAATCCTACGTGATTTCTGTATAATGCAGGTGCTTGTGCTAAAGCCCATTTAATGGAATAGGATTCAGCGAGTTCCTCAGAAACAAGGGACGAGAAAGAAGGCTTAATGACTTCTTCTCCATATGGGCAGCTCCGGCCAAAGTCAGGTGGCCAATCTTGTTCGGCCAACAAGACATCATATACTTTTACTACGCGATCCCAAAAGATTGCGTCTGTTATGCGTTCAATGTCTCCTTCTAACTGTAACGTTACTTTGTACACCCTATCAGGCGAGGAGACACGCATATCCGCAGTCTCTACTTGAATGAAGTCATCAGTTACTTTCACCTCCAGATGCTCTAGAAGATTCCGGCGAACTATTGTGACCTCTGCTGCGCTGTCTAGCTAAAGCCCAATTCTTGTTCTTCAAGAGGACCCTCTTCCTGAGTGGCATGTCGGACTGTGACTGCTGCCACTTTTTTCTTTTTAAATTGTGTTTTTTGTTGGGCGGGTTTCTCTTCCTTTTTAACAGAAACCTCAGAAGAGCATTGTGATTCCTGTCTCGGTTTCCCGTACTCTGTCCTTCGCTCAGATCGCCCACCTCTCTCATTTCTTTTTTCCGATGAGTCCTGAAAGGAACGAGATTGGCGTGTATCAGTATATTGATATCTATCAAGCGTTTTTATAATATCTCTTTCTGAGATTATACCAATTCTGTGGGGTCTCCATACACGGAGATTCTCCCCTCTCTTTTTTAGGAGTTTGTTGCTTTTTATCCCAGGGTTTCTTATTACCCTCAGGTGCTTGCTTGGGGGTATCTTTGTTCGATTTACCCTGAAATTGTGTTTTTTTCAGTCTGGCCCCTGAGCTATCTCGACCAATACTTGAATAGGTCTCTTCTATTATTTTAGGCAGCTCTCGTTGCTGATCCTGTTGTGGAACTTCACAGAGCCGCATGCGCACTGCAAGCGCCACTGCTTCCCCTTTAAGGTTACTTAAAATGATTGAGGATACTGTGGCAAAATTGCCCATCAATTGCATCCCCAAATCTAGGGCCGGGGCAGCCCTGTATTCATCTTGAATTTGTTTCAGCACCTCCGGTAAATTGGCAAGTGTCGGTGTTCCATGTGCGGTTGTATACAGCGCGGCAAACGCCGTGCCCCAGGTATTACAGCTATCTACTGTAGGGACCATCCCAAAAGGCAAGCACATTGTTAATATTCTTTGTTTATCCTGAGGTCCCGTATGGGGAAATACTGCCTCTAGCGCATTAATTTTCTCTGCTAACCAAAATGGAGTTTCCTCTCGTTTGGCGGGTACTTTACCCATAAAAGTCGCAGGATTTATACCTGGCGTTGCTGCATGTGGGTGTGCTGGAGCAGCTCGTGCTCAGTTTGTATTTAGTGTTTGCATTACAAATTGTACTAATCGTCTATATATCGCTATTAATTCAATATATAAACGACGAACCTCAGCTACTGCTAGATTTGCAACCGCAGGATGTGGTGTACAGGGGCCAATAAAGGCCAGGTAGGACTGACATTACTTAGTGGACCTAACCTGACTGGTAATATTGTGTGGGGTAGGGCGCCATCAAGCCAATTATTATATTCTTGATAAGATAGAGGTATCTCTAAATATGCGTATGCTCTGTATTGTCCAGGCACATTCACAGGTGTATATTGGTTAAATGTAATCGTGTTCCCATCAACTGCTGGAAATGTGACCCAAGAATAGAAAAGTTCTGTTCTATAGGCTGCATGGGCATCCACCACAAATGTGAATGGAACCCCTGGGTAATTAGGCCATGTGCTAATAAATGTGCAGTTAGAGGTTGTCTCATATAAACTGCTATTTGTACCTGCTGTGGATTCGCCATAATAGTGACCTTATGAGTTCAGAGAAGGCACACCAAATAGGGCTTTCCTTCTAAAGTTAAAGCTTGAACAACCTCCAGCCGCAGTAGGATAGCCTATGCAGCTGTGGTGGAAATCCATTCAGTACCACGGACATCTCCACATACGGTTTTGAGGTGTCATTGTAAATAATGAGACAGAGATACTCCGAGGACCCAAAAATTAGGGCCTGACCAAACGTTGGCGGCGCCATGCTGAGTAGAATCTCATTATTCTAATGAGACTACTGGATTTTGAGCAGCAGGATCATCCACGGTGTGGGAGACTGAGTCTAACCCACTGCGGGTGACACATGTCGCTCTAAATCCGAGTTTTGCTCCGGCCAACTAGCAGTGCCTCATCTCTACCAGAGGATAGTGATGATTGGGCAGCCGAGCACATGACATATTAGGCTTTTCAGGGAAGTTGTGGTCACTCAGGTCGCATCCGTTTCTCTCATTACCATTCAGTCTCATATATAAACGACAAACAGAGGCAGTATATGTTTAAATAATGGGTTAAATAAAACGACTGCATCTTAGATAGCAAAGCGTGAGCTGCAATAACCAGGACAACACAACATGACAGTATTAAAATGGCGACGAGGAGAGTGAAGCATAAAAATAACGCTATCATATTGTCACTATGATCGATGGATTATTTCCTATCTAAGTCATAATCTGAGCACAGATTGTTAAACTCTAATTCTGCCTTTCAGGTTCCCCCGGGAAGACATCAACTCTCATACCTGAGCAAAGGCCTGTAGTCTGCATTATCATCTGTAGCGAAGCATTTAGCAATCAGCATACAGTCGTGGTTCCCTGGCTGGAATCTCCCTCTAATGTGTAAGGGACAAGGAAGTGTTTATATAACAACACCGCTGATATTTTGAGAAAATGTCCCTACGTAAGGATGTGTATTTTCTACGAATGCTGAAAACTAAACTTCTACCACATTCACCGGCAATGTACCAAACTGTAGCCTTGAATGAAGCACAGAGTAATCAAGAATGTCTTGTTTGAGAACACAGTGCTGGGCTAGGTGAAAACAATTAGATAGATGAAAATAAAACAAGACCGTAAAAATGGTTATTGTAAAAATAACAATGCGAAGCTGAATAAAATATATCTAGGTTAAAGTGCACCATGGCCTAGTGTGTTAAAATAACGTGCATGGAGCTGTAACTAAAATGGCTACACAACTAGAGAGCCAATACTTGAAATGACCAGCACACACATAAACACATCCAGATAAATACACAGGGGCACATTTACCAAAATGTCACAGCACAGTGCACCAAGTTACTTTGCTGCGCTGCATGCCTAGGAAAGAGCACGAATGCGCTGTATCTAACATTTTATGGCGCATTCCTGCCTTTTCCCAATGCTTGTGCACAATGTGTTGACTAGCGCCAACACAGAAACTCCTTCACTATGGTAAAAGGGTGCCTGCTTTATTACCTGGATTGTATTGGTGCAGGATGGACACCTTCCTGCACAAAAACAATCCACTGAGGCTTTTTCTTCTTTCTGTGTGTGTTGTAGAATGCAGCACACATAGAGGAAAAAGCGAGGAGGGCTAAGCATATTTCTCCTCGTTACGCCTCACCTGGGAAAGCGTAGCAGTTATGGTGCATTTTCAGAACTACCACTTATTGTATTGTAATTGTATTGTAATCGTATTTATATAGCGCTTACTACCCCTGACGAGGCGTCGATGCGCTTTTCGATGAGTAGCACGCTACTCCGGAACCCAACAAGAATTAGTGATGGATTAGTATAGTTTAATAATGAGTACAGTTTTAGTATTATTTTGAGTTAATTTGAGCCACGGATATGAGAGTTTGTTAGTTAGATTGACTGGAGTAATGGAGGGGTGGAGGAGGAAAGAAATCCAGAAGTGTTAATTGGGAGTATATCCTTCATTTACTCAACCCAAAGGCTTGGGATGAATAAAGGGGGGTGGAGGGGGAAGAGTATGTGGAAGGGTTAGGGAGAGCATAGTAGCAGGGTGAGATGAATGCAGGAGAATTTAGTTGGGTTGTGTGGGAGGTCACAGAGGTAGAGTGAGGTTTGGTGAGTTAGATGTGGAGGTGGAGGGAAGAGCTTAGGCAGAGATATTTAGGAGATGAAAGTGGTAGAAGGGATGAGTCAGAGTGAGAATGGAGGATGGTTTGATAGAGACATGATATAAGAGTGATGAGTAGATAAGTGTGATAAGATGAGAGCAGGAATTCATAGATATCTAGTATAACAACCCCAAAAAAACAGGAGCCATGCAATGATCCATGTACATGCCAAGCACAGAAACAACATATACACATACATACACATATATATATATATATACATATACACATACACACATGAATACACACACATATGCACATACAATACATAATTAGAATCATGGGTAAAAAATACTTAGTCAGACAGGTTTAAAGAGTGTGTGTGTATTTTATTGTTATGACAGTAGCAATACATATTTTCCAAAGAAACTATAAATAAATAGAAATATACAAATAATCTGAAAAAATATTTATCCACATAGACATATGCAGTTCATAGATGTTTGAAAAAGGTGGTTATGAAGGAAAGAGCCAACTCTTGAGTAGTTTTCTGAAGACAAGAAAGTTATCTGTGGCTCTCATAGTTGGGGGTAATGAATTCCATAGTTTGGCTGCTTGGATGGAGAAGGATGTCCCTACTATGGTCTTTTTCTTGTATGGTGGTGTTCTAAGGCGGGGTGCCAGTCTTGAGCGGAGGGTTCTTTGTTGGATGTATTTGGTAATTTTCTTTCTGATAAAAAGCGGTCCTGTTCCATGTATAGCTTTGTGGGTGATACAAAGCAGCTTGAAAGTGCATCTTCTGGCAACGGGTAACCAGTGTAGTGCTCTCAAGGCAGGGGAGATGTGGGCTTGTGGCTTTATATGTAGTAGTAGCCTGGCTGCGGAATTCTGGATACGTTGTAGTTTTTTCATAACAGATAGAGATGATCCATGGTAGAGGCTATTGGCATAATCCAGTTTGGATAGTACAAGCGAGATAGTAGCTTGCACCTTGTGTGGAAATCCGAGGTGGGGGAAGATGCGTCGTAAAGTCTTTAAGGTGATGAAGCTTGTGCGTGCTAATTTGTCTACTTGGGCATTCATAGTTATCTTGGAATCCATGGTGATTCCTAGGTTTTTCACTTCCTTGGATAATTGAGGAGGTGGTCCGAGATCGTCAGGCCAGACGCACAGAGGGTCATAATTTTTCCAGTCACCACATATGAGTATTTCTGTTTTGGAGGTATTTAGTTTGAGATGGCTCCAGGTCATCCACTGATCAACGGCTCTGAGGGAACTGAAGATTTGTGAGTTTTCAATGTTTTTGGGGTCTTCTAATTTAAGTAGTATTTGTGTGTCATCTGCATAGTTGTAGCATGTGAGATGGAAATCATTGATCAGTTCTGGTAAAGATATCATGTACATGTTGAAAAGCAAAGGTCAGATGATTGACCCTTGGGGGACCCCTGCTTTTGTGAGGTAGGGTTCGGACGAGAAGGGGGGCGAGTGGATGATATTCCCTCTTTTTTGGAGATAGGAACTAATCCAGTTGAGAGCAATCCCTTGTATGCCGGCTTCTCTGGTAATCAGGTTTTTACTTTTGATTTCCCTGCTATTACCACACATTGCCTGGGGCAAGCATAAATGCAGGCAGTCTTCTGTACATCTATACAGCGTGTCTTTGTAAGTTCAAAACTGCCCATTGTGCAAATGTGGGCCACATAACTACCTGATTCACTAATTGCAGCCACTTTTATTTTAGTCCCAGGGCCTACTTTCTGTTCTGTCCCAGTCCAAACATGTAATTCATAAAAGTGAAACTCGCCTACCCCACTTGTTGTTCCAGTTTAAAGTCCTCAACTGACTTGCAAGGAAGTGCTCGATGGAGCATTTAGGGGACTGCTACGCAACTAGAGCTGGTGCCCACCTGACAGTCAACGTCTCAGAGATGAGGTGATGTGTGGCACTATCCTACTCGGACGAGAAGGCACCAATAATGAAACATGACAGAATTAAACCGTAAGTGAGGTGTCTTCTAATACCTTTTGTTATCTGTGGTGTTAAGAAGTTCAACTAAGGGACTGAGCCTACGCATACAAACCCATACAACTATTTTTGGTAGATGTGGTTTTGCTAGTGAAAATGTGTGTGGGAATCATCTCTCTCTTTCGTTCTCTTTATTTTTAAAGATAAGAGGGCATTTCCAAGTCTGACCCCTTGCTTGAAGAACAGTATACAGGGAGTGCAGAATTATTAGGCAAATGAGTATTTTGACCACATCATCCTCTTTATGCATGTTGTCTTACTCCAAGCTGTATAGGCTCGAAAGCCTACTACCAATTAAGCATATTAGGTGATGTGCATCTCTGTAATGAGAAGGGGTGTGGTCTAATGACATCAACACCCTATATCAGGTGTGCATAATTATTAGGCAACTTCCTTTCCTTTGGCAAAATGGGTCAAAAGAAGGACTTGACAGGCTCAGAAAAGACAAAAATAGTGAGATATCTTGCAGAGGGATGCAGCACTCTTAAAATTGCAAAGCTTCTGAAGCGTGATCATCGAACAATCAAGCGTTTCATTCAAAATAATCAACAGGGTCGCAAGAAGCGTGTGGAAAAACCAAGGCGCAAAATAACTGCCCATGAACTGAGAAAAGTCAAGCGTGCAGCTGCCACGATGCCACTTGCCACCAGTTTGGCCATATTTCAGAGCTGCAACATCACTGGAGTGCCCAAAAGCACAAGGTGTGCAATACTCAGAGACATGGCCAAGGTAAGAAAGGCTGAAAGACGACCACCACTGAACAAGACACACAAGCTGAAACGTCAAGACTGGGCCAAGAAATATCTCAAGACTGATTTTTCTAAGGTTTTATGGACTGATGAAATGAGAGTGAGTCTTGATGGGCCAGATGGATGGGCCCGTGGCTGGATTGGTAAAGGGCAGAGAGCTCCAGTCCGACTCAGACGCCAGCAAGGTGGAGGTAGAGTACTGGTTTGGGCTGGTATCATCAAAGATGAGCTTGTGGGGCCTTTTCGGGTTGAGGATGGAGTCAAGCTCAACTCCCAGTCCTACTGCCAGTTCCTGGAAGACACCTTCTTCAAGCAGTGGTACAGGAAGAAGTCTGCATCCTTCAAGAAAAACATGATTTTCATGCAGGACAATGCTCCATCACACGCGTCCAAGTACTCCACAGCGTGGCTGGCAAGAAAGGGTATAAAAGAAGGAAATCTAATGACATGGCCTCCTTGTTCACCTGATCTGAACCCCATTGAGAACCTGTGGTCCATCATCAAATGTGAGATTTACAAGGAGGGAAAACAGTACACCTCTCTGAACAGTGTCTGGGAGGCTGTGGTTGCTGCTGCACGCAATGTTGATGGTGAACAGATCAAAACACTGACAGAATCCATGGATGGCAGGCTTTTGAGTGTCCTTGCAAAGAAAGGTGGCTATATTGGTCACTGATTTGTTTTAGTTTTGTTTTTGAATGTCAGAAATGTATATTTGTGAATGTTGAGATGTTATATTGGTTTCACTGGTAATAATAAATAATTGAAATGGGTATATATTTGTTTTTTGTTAAGTTGCCTAATAATTATGCACACCTGATATAGGGTGTTGATGTCATTAGACCACACCCCTTCTCATTACAGAGATGCACATCACCTAATATGCTTAATTGGTAGTAGGCTTTCGAGCCTATACAGCTTGGAGTAAGACAACATGCATAAAGAGGATGATGTGGTCAAAATACTCATTTGCCTAATAATTCTGCACTCCCTGTATTTGTACCAAAGTGTCTAAAGGGCAGCCTACCTGTGGAGATGTGATGTGTACACCCTGGTGCCTGCAGGCCAACTGTCTCTCTGGAAGTGGGAACCATGACGACTTGACCTGAGATCAATAATGCTCGATTGGGACTGTGATCTGAGACCAAACAGGCCTCTAAGTGGCCATAAGGCCCATAGAGTGCACAGCCTCTGTGTTGCTGTAAAGCCCAGAAGGTTTGCCTGTGCATGTCCATATTGCCCCAAAGATGATCGGTCTGTTTATGGCTGTGTTGACTATGAGATCGGTTTGTGCATGGTCACACTACAAGAAGGTGATCGGTCTGCGTGCAGAGCCCACCTGTTCTGCACCAAAATCAAGCCTTCCCTGTGGATCAAAAGCCCTGCCTGTTGGACCGCCACCAGCGAGCAATGGAGACATGCAGGAATACTTTAAGTGTGGGCGGAGAGGTCTGCACCTGAGCTGAAAATATCCTACTGCCCTAATCCCAGAGGGTGATCACCTACCCGTTAAGTGGGAGAGGAAAAGGCTGGAAGAGATCACAGATGCACGTGAAGACCAGCCCAGCAGTGTGCCGGAGCCTAAATAGTGCTGTTGCCTGTGTTTAAGTGTAGTATTTGTTCTAGTATGTACTAAAGTACTTTTCTTTCTTGAAAAATAAGCAGTGGGTTGGACATTCAGTTATCGTGATGCTGTGCAACCCCTCCCCCGCACTACATCCCTGAGGGCCCTGAGACTGCTCACCATCACTATCACTGACAGTTAACAACTAGAAGGGTTGTACTTGGTCCAGTTTGCAGAACCATAGTAGGACACACCCCTAGACATCAGAGCAAATTAGCTCAGTCCCCACGGCTTAGACCCAGTAGGCCCGCTTGCCTTAAATCTGGCAATGTGTCAAAATCCATGGGAGTTGTGGAGAACACCCATGCACCACCCATGGAACGCCTCCCTGTGGCAGAGTAATGCAACACACCAATTTGCGCTGTGTTGCATTACTCTGGATTTATCAAGCCACTCAAGGCCACAACAGGTGGCCTTGATTGGCTTGATAAATCATATTTTGGGTTGCTTTGCTTTTGCACCCTGTTGCGTTGTGCAATAGTGATGCAGCCCTTTAATAAACGTGCAGCATAGAGTTGTTTCATAGGTCAGTCCTGTTCTCAGAAACTGAAGTCCCCAAGTTTCATAATAATTCATTTTTATTATTTGTTTCTTAGGCAGGTAGTCTTGGTTTACCTGCTACTGTGTAAGCAGCATCTGATTTACGTTTGATTTCACTTTGTTAGCAACGTTAAGAGTATAATGATTTAGTATCACTATGATGCAGTACAATATGCTAGGTTAGTGTCCTTAGGGAAAATGGCATTTTGTTGTGTTTGTGTGCTGAGGAGGTAAAGCAGTGGATCTTTGATCAGAGGATGTGCAATGTATTGTGCTCATTCGTTATTATAGAAGTAGGTTGCTAGTGTCCATAGGACACAGTTCAGTTTGGTGGGTATGCATCTGTAGGATACAGGGCATTGTACGCTAGTGTTCTTGGAATGAAATGTAGTAGGGTTGATTAGCCTGCATAACTGTGATACAATAGGTTTTTATCCCCCCCTATGACTCAGTGCGGAATGGTGAGTCACTGATATCAGTGCATGGTTCTGCCTGGTTACAGGCAGGGGCACATTTACTAAGGTTTTGCATCAGGGTTGCGTCAGTTTTTTGATGCAGCCCGGACAAAAAATCCTTTTTGGCATATACTAAGCCATGCAAGGCCACCTTGCATTGCTTTGCGTAGTTTAGTAAATACAAAATAACACAAGGCTACATAAAGTGCTGTCTTGCCTTACTTTACATCTGGAAGGCATCAATGGGTGGAGCATGGGCGTTTCCACGCAGGCATCCATGGATTTTGGCACATTGCCAGATTTACAAGACTTGTAAACCTGGGACTGTGTCAAAATGCTGTGCCTCTCTGAACCAGGCGTAATGAGAAGAAATGTCTTTATTTCTTTATGTTACTTCCTCTTTCAATGCGTGCTGCGTTCTGCAGCTTACATTGAAAGAGGAAAATGCCTTTTGAGGATTGTTTTGTGCAGGAGGGTATCCCTTCTTGTACAGAAAGAATCCTGCCTTTGATGCAGGCACCCTTGCACCATAGTGCACCGGTGCTTGTGTTGTCGGCAGGCATCCAAAAGTGCGCCAGTGCAGGGAGAGAGCTGAACAGCGACATACCTTACTAGATATGGAGCTTGTCAGCACGCGCAGCAAACTGCCTTGCTGCACTGTGTTGCATGAATTGGAAGTAAATATCCCCTCTTTGATGTCCATAGAATAAGGTGTTGAATTTAACTCCAAAGGTCTGTTTAGTGTGGGTGGGTTGTGTCCTTACTTGCGGGGTGATGCATTCATGTTCCCAGGATGCAAAGGTTCATATTCCTAGAAGTACATTAGAACCATACTCACAGCACCATACAAAACCTCTAATTGTACAGCGCCAATGATATAGGAAAATGTAGTTTAAAAAATCCTAACCTGGCACTATGGTGATTCTTTTAAAAGATATAACTGATGGGATTGCACGCTTATTGTGTTACTAGTGTCATATTGTTACTAACTTCAAACCTACTACCACAACGTGGAGTACGGTTTGACTGTATATCCATGCTACTTGTACTTGGCCGCCGCAGCTGCAGAAGCACATCGAAGGCAGCAAGTTAGTACTCCTACATCAAGGCGTAGAGAGAGCAGCATGACTCACTGCTGCCAGGTAAGAGGATCTGGGCAGAGCAGCGGCAGACTAATCAGACAGGATGTAAGTGATGCCATTGCCCAAGGCAAGTGCACTGTGTAGGGGATGTTCCACCTTTGGAGTATTCCACCAGTCTGTGGTGGGGGTGTGAAGGAACAAGGGCAGCTCAGGTGTCTAGTGGAAATGAAGGAGAAAGGGGCGGAAGTGTAGGGGATGAACACCGTGGGTCCACATCTGCTCTAATATTTGCACCGTACTTGCTTCACAAGAGTATACTTGATTTGTATGGTGCTTGTGGGGTGGTTTGTGGGCGGTGAGCAGAAGGAATGTGGGTGGAGGTGTATTTATTATTTGGAAAGGATTGATTAATTGCATTATTCAGACGTCGTCCTTTAGCACTAATCTACCACATTCAAGCCAACTCTTGCACTGGGGCCGGATCACGTGGTTAGCAATGTAAATGCTAATTTAAGTCACGGTCTGTGCTCTATAGTTTTGGGCTAATTGGTGTCTTGAAACTTTGAAGAGAGGCGCAGCAGTGGGTTACCACCTTAGGCCACAATGGATTGTTCTTTTCCACTAGAACGCTACGATGATTGTTTAGAAAATAGCAACATTTATTCAACGTGGTAAAAATAGCTGCATCGCACAAGAGAGCACAACAGCAAATAAAAAAACACAGAAACACAACTCAAGAAGTAACAATACAGGTAGAATAAAAATCAACAAAAACAGCCACTGCAGAATAATACAACCCAACATGACAACACATTAGCACTGCAAAGGCAACAAAATAAAGCAACATAAATCAACACAAAAGAACACAACAGACCACAAACACAGCACAAGAAAATATAGTACACCCACTTCACAATACCACAAAACAGTAACACTAACTGACACAAAGGCACTACACGACCATTAAACTCAACATAAAACAGAACAAAGCGCAGAGGTGTGCAATTATGTTGTGGTTCTATGTTGTGTTATTTTGTGATGTGTTAAGTTGTGTTGTGTTTTAATGATTGGGTTTTTATGTTGCTTTGGCGGGTTGTTGTATTTTGTTGGTGTGTTGTACTCTGCAGTATATTTGTTGTGTCGTGTTTTGGGTTTAGTGTTTTGTTTTCTAGATGTGTTGTGTTGGTGCATTGTTGTGTTACACTGCAGTGGTGGTATTACGGCGCTGTGTTGTTGCTGTTTTACACCCCAGTGGCAGTCTGTGTGCTAAAATATGCACATACATTCTTGTCGCATGTTACTACAGCTACAGATCACTTTCAAGATACTTTGATAAAACGTGTTTGCGCCAAGCTTTGCAGACTTCAGCACCAAGTACAAGAGCATGGGCAAAATTATTTTATGATTCGCCCCACGAATTCAAAATCCTCACTGAGCGGACCTCTGCCCTCCAGTACCAAGATGTAAACGCATCCGTTCAGTGAACTAAAAAGCCTCCAACACACTGGCTCTCTCAGTACCGTGATGTACCTCCATTCTGCAGTACTTGACCACCAAGGGTACCGAAACCTGAAACTCCTTCTGTCCTCCCAGTATTGGGGCCTGCTCGAGGCTCTAACACCTCACTTCAGGTCTTGTCTCACGCTCAGGCCACGAGCACCTGCACGAGCTCCCTGCTCTGCCATGGCTTCTCTATTGCCAAACATGGCCGCACGAGGCTTCAGCGCTGCACCGCTACCCTGCAGTACCCGTGCTGCCGTATTTAAGGCCCGCCCGTGATGTACTGCCACTAGACATAAACGGAACCCCAAACTGAAGTTTAGGACTCGCAGGTGCATCGGAGGACGCAAATACATGTAAATTGAGATTTAAAGCAAGTCAGACGTTATGGAAATATTCAGCGCCGCGTGAAGTGGAAGGGAGGTGATAAAACAGGCCAAGATGGGGAGCTGAACTCTTGAACCCGTGGGCAGATGACCCTCTCAGGCCATGGCTCTTCCTATCGTAATGGGGACAGTACGTTAAAATGTTCCTTCAGGTGTGCTCTAATCCATCCGGAGCTTTCGTATTGAAAATACTTATTTTCCTGGGAAACGAGAGGCGCAGGTAGCAAGAGGACTTGCACAGATGAATGCAGGGTGTCCTATTACATAGCGTTGTAATATCCCACTCATTTCCAGGACGAAAGCAAAGCTGCCCCCGTTTTCACAAGAGGCTGGATCGATTAATTTAACAGCACTATTTGGTATATATGTTTTAAAAAAAATACTTTAAAGGCAGCTCAGAAGACAAATTCGTTCATTTTTGTAGTACCTGGAGGCTTGGTACAGTAGACCAGAAAATTATGGCCTATAGTTCAAAGACAGGGTCACAAGCCGACAGTGTTTTTTTTACACACGGAGGCACTTATTTATAATTATTCCCCGCTGCGTGAAAGTGCAGGAATGCGCCCTATTTAACATGATACAGCGCATTCCTCTCCTTTCCTTGCTCTGGCACACAAGGTGCTGCCAATGCGAGCACCCTTCCTTCATGATGCAAGGGTGCCTGTGTTGCAGGCAGGATTGTTTTTGTTTAGAAAGGGGTACATTCCTGCACAAAAACAATCCGAGAGGTATTTTCCTGCAGCACATTTAGAAAGAGGAAACAACGAGGAGAAATAAAGATATTTCTCCTCGTTGCGCCTCCCCTGGGAAAGCATCACATTTTGACACATTCCTAGGTTTACCAGTGTAGGCAAATCAGGGAATGCACCAAAATCCATGAGTGGATGCATGGGACCACGCACGCTACCCATGGTATTCCTCCATGGGGCAGAGTAACGCAAGGCAATTATCCACGCTGCCTTGTGTTACTCCAGATTTATAAAGCCACTTAGGGCCACAGAAGGTGGCCTTGCTTGGCTTGATAAATCTGACTTTGTTGTCGGATCACCCTTGCGCCCTCTTGTATGGAGCAAAGGCAACTCAACATAATGATCAATTTGGCCCTGACTGCCTTCCTACCTTACCTTTAATATATAAATTGTCTGCCTCATTTATATTTGTGAGGCAGGAGTCCTTTTGCGACCCCTCTGAATTGCTGCAAATTCTGTGATGCAGGGCTGCAAATGACAGCAGGTCTACAACTCCAATTCACATTCCATGGATGTGACATTTTCATTTTGAAGCACCCCTGTTCAATAGTTGTTTGATGTAGTAGACACCCTAAATGCACATATGTTCAGACGTGGGTGCTATGCTCACTGTGCCAAAGAATTCAAGCTATACCTCATCGATGAGATACAATCAGTTCAAACTGGTCTAGGGTTGCTTCTGTTCCCATCTGGAGGGACTCTGGCTTGACTATTCATACTGGACTGTTCTAATTGGAGCCAGACCAAACCTGATTTGACTAGGGCAGAATTCTGTTTAGAATGGCACAGTGAGCGAAAAACAATGGCCTGGAATGCGTTTCCAAGCTGTATCCAGTGCCTGAGATTAATTCAACCATTCCTTCCATTACTTTGTTGCTTTTTGTAGTACCCATCCATTAGTGTCATTTGTGGGAGCATCCAGCAGTGCCCTGGACTGCTTTTCTGTTTAGGAGGAAACTGTCCATCATGGAGAGATTCCACTTTGCATATGACTACTACTGACTTTGATAGGCCAGTTTTGTGATAGTGGTTGGTGACTGCTATTGAAGCATTCCATTGTGACTCAAAAGGAGAAGGGGACACCCCTTTCAAGCCTGATTTTCCTTCCAAACCTTAATCAGATGTTAAGGGCATTTTGTGAGCCTAAATGCCATTTATGACCTGCATTGTGTAAATAGCAACTTTTGATTTTGAAAGTGGCAATCTTTTCAGCCACAAAAAGGCTGGACACCTCAGGCTCTATTTTTTGTCTTTGCAGCAGCAAATCAAATGTCTATCTCTAATAAATGAATAATGGCAAGCTTTCGACAGATGCTTTAAGGGCTGGAAAGGCATAGGTATTCAGCCCATTAACGACTAAAAGCACACCTTAAAATTCTCCATGTCTCCGATCATATTGGGGCACTTCCTTGTGCGTGTTGGCTGGAACAGCCTTGCTAGTTTATGGAACAGGTGTGGACTGCATCAGTGTATGCCTGTGCCCCAGAGCAACAGGTTCACCCAAAGAGCGTTCCATCCTCACCTCTTCTTTCAGTTTGTGGAATAGTGCAGGTCCATTCCTTGCTAAGAATTCAAACTACATGGCAAGGAAAGGAATGTTATACAAGATTTTATGGAATTCAAGGCAAACTATGCAAAACATTTTTTGCCATTTGTATATAACTATTTTGACACTTTACAAAACTGATACAAAGGGATCCCAATTTTATCAAAATAAGTTTCTTACAGAATAAAAGTATGCAAATTCAGTCGATCATTTTCAAAATCTTACTTATTAACAATTAATAATTTCGTCTTGCATAGAAGCACTGGAACCTCATTTTAGTAAAATTATGCTTTCGTTTTCTGTGAGCAAAACTGATGTTTGACGCTTATAGTTTATTCAGCACTTGTGGCTGGCTGTTCGACATTTTCGTGCTACGGATAAAGTACAAAAGAGATGATTATTCATTAGTTATATGAAGTTTTCAATAAAGTATACTAAATTAAATTAGGTCGAAAGAACATGTTACACTTGAGAAAGAACAAAAACTTAAGATATCAACTGGACTGAAAGAATAGACAACCCAAAATCATACATGTACATCGACCCCCTAGGCGAACTTGCCTGGGGAATGGTGATGTTCAACGATAAGAAAATCATTTAATCATCTAAAAGTAGGGCTTGGGGAGCATGGCTAAAATGGCGGATCGTTGTTCATCTGGGCCCCCCGTTTATTCTCATGTCTAGCTCAATTGTGGGGCCCCGGAGCAGACTCATCTGGGCAGTGCTGCCCTTCCCAGGGCAGTTCTAGGTCGCCTCGGCCTATGTGATCACCATTGGCAGCATACGGATCCGGCAACGAGGGCGGCACACACCTGGGGGCCCACCTTACTATCTCGAGGGGGTGACTGAGGAGGACTCGCGCATCCCCTACTCTACATCCAGCCCAAACCCTGATGCACTGTGTGGGCGAGGCAGGGGCTGTCACCTGCTGGGCCTGGTTGCTTGGGGCCTGTGCGGCCTGCAAGGGGGTGTGGTGACCGGGCCTGGTCTCATTGCACAGCAGTGCCAGCCCCCAATATGGAGAACACCGTAGCGCGCGAGTCGACCTACGCTGGCTGCCTCTGCTGTGGGGCCCCCTGGGCCGACTCCACCAACGAACCGTGAGTGAGGCCCAAAGGGACATCATTTGCAGCTCTTTGATCTTGTGACATTTGAGCGGTGCCCCTGGCGGCCCCATGGAACCAGAGTGAGGGGTGGGGGACTGTGGAGGAATTGCAGGTCCCTCATTGTGCCTGCATCAGGCATAGGAAGAGGGACGCCGCCTATCGGACTTCGGGGCTCAGGGTCGGGGCCCCTGAGCATCTGTGGTTGGTGCTTCCCCAATGAACCACCAGCTGGGGGATCTCCACAGCGGCCCCGCCTGTCTTGGCCTTAGGCCCTAACGAGAATTGGAGTGGCCTTCGCATCGACCTGGCCCCCCAGCTGGCTGGCCCTGATGCCTCTGGGTGGCTGTGCCTCAACAGGGCCCAAAGACCTGAGACCCGGAACGGGGGCCCTACAATCCCGCCTCCCCCAACCTCCCAGGGTCTGATCACCAATATGCCTAATTGAACCATATTGGCCCAGTACAGCCTGTGTTTTGCTTTCTTCTGAAGCTCCATGCCATGGCGACCACCAGGGCAAAAAAAGACCACTCACTAAAGGACATGCCAACAAAACCCACAGGGCCCCCAGACGAAAGTAAGCCCTCGTTCAGAAGCCCTGACCTCCCTTGAGGTGACGGAAACGAGGAGGGACCGATGACCAGATCTTTCATGGAGGCTCTCTTTACATCCCTCCGAGATGACATACAGACGGCCAAGAAGGATCTATCGGCGGACATGTGAGAAGTGTGATGGAACCTGGAGGAAATTGGCAACAAGGTCTCCGCCATGGAGGACCATGAAACCGGATGCGAGGAGAAGCTGGAGTAGCTGCTCTAGGAAGTCCTCTGCTTGAGGGAACAACACGTCGAACTTCAGGCCCACACCGTGGACCTAGAGAACCGCTCACGTAAAAAAACGATAAGAATAAGTGATGTTTCATCGTGCGCTGAGAGATCGGACCTCAGGGATTACATAGGAGCCCTGTTTGCCACATTTTGGGAGCCCCAGAGGACACAGATATCCAGCTGGGCTGTGTACAAAGAGTGGGCCCCACCAGGCCCGATAATTCCCCCAGCTGACATTCTGACAAGTGTACATAACTTCCAACTGAAAGAGACCATCCTCCACAAAGCCAGAGAAGCTTACCTGCTCCAGTTCAGGTGCTGCTCCCGCGTGCTATACCAAAACCTGGCAGCTATAACACTCCAAAAATGACATGAGTTCTGCCCTGTCACAGCCCACCTCCACCAGGCAGGAATCTCTTATTCTTGGGGCCACCCTATCAGAATTTTCTTTCGGCACAATGGCAAATTAAGATCTCTTACGAGGTCTGCAACCTTGTAGGTATAACCACACCGAAAGACAGCCCGGAAGGGCCTATGGTCAGCAAGAAGCACAAGTCAACATGCTGGCGTAGAGTCAGAGCGGCCTTGTTGGTGCCAAGCCAAATCCCGCCACCATGGCTAAGGAGCGGAAGTCTTTACTTCAGACTTTGGCTGCGGAGGCCGAGTGATCGAGGGGCCTACAAAGCAGGCACTTAGACTTTTAGCTCTACTGCTCTCACAGGCCATGGGGCACGGAGCAGGTGGGACAGGGGGGCTCATGCACTAGGTAATGGACATGCCCTCTGGTTACCGTTCCTGCTGTTCTGCCACCTCTCTCCCAATGGCTCAATTATATCAGACAAATACCATCGTTGATGGACTCCTTCAATGTGTTTCACTTGGTTTTCTGTTACTTGTTTATCAATGTTTTTGGGACACTAGTTCTCCACTGTGCAGAAGGACATCCTTCACTACCTGGGCCGGGTAGGTGAAGGGCCAATGGGCAGGTCATGCTGCTTCAGATCTCTCCCTCCTAGGACCAGAATTCAATAAACCCTTACCACTTCCCATGAGCTATGCCTGTGAACCATAAAATTGTGAGCCCCAACATCAGAGGCCTTAATAATCCAATAAAGCGACAGGCGGTCCTATCCCTACTAGTACGCTCTGGCAGCAACATATGCCTCCTCCAAGAAACCCACCATCTAGTTAGCGTCACCCCTCGCATGCACTCCTCCTGGTTACCTAGGCACCTGTGTTTTCCCTCAGGTCCTTCCAAGAAAGGTGGGGTGGCCATTCTATTTTCTTCCTGGTTCAGGGGCAACATAGTCTTCAAAATCACTGAGATACAGGGACGACTCCTTGCCTACTGCCTCTGATTAGGGACTTTCCACTTTAGCATGCATTTACACCTCCAACGAGCAACAGGAACCGTTCGTATTGGTACACTTGCACCCCTCTTCCCGTGGCCTGATGCAGCAATTTTAATAGTTGGGGACCTTAACCTGGTGATGGACAATGTCCTTGACCGCTGAGCCCAATGCTCTGATCAAATAGGGGCTTTTTCGGTGCAGGGAATGTGCTGGCTCGCTGACTGCAGCCTCGTAGACATCTGGTGTGTGCTTCATCCCACAACAAGGGCCTACACACACTATTCTATGGCACATAAGACGTACAATCGTATTGATTACTTCTTAGCAACCCCCGCTTTCCAACAACTCATTAGCGACTCTGCTATCGAGCTCAGATCACTCTCGGACCATTCCCCCCTTAGCCTTACCTTGCACATAGGCCACACGCATGCTGCCCCCTCCCACTGGCGACTCAGAGACTTGCTACTCCAACACCCCTCAACTGTGACTGCCGGTCGGAAGACCATTATAGACTACCTGCAAACCAACTACTCAGACCAGGTTGCCCTGTCATCTCTGTGGGAGGCCCTGAATCTGGTCAGGGGAGAATTCATTGCTCTCTCAGCTTCTAAGAATCATCTCCAAAGGGAGAAATAAGCAGAACTCGAACTAAAAGTTACTGAATTAGAAACGATTCATGAACACACTGGGGCCCCTCACATATGGAGAGAGCTTGAGCGTACCTGTGCACTCCTTAAACGACTAGACTTAGACAGAGCAGAGTATGTCTTCCTTCACCTAAAACACAAATATCAACTCCGAGCAAACCGCAGCGGTAAATTACTGGCCCACCGTTTGCAGGCCAAGATACTGTCTAGGGTCATCCGCTCCATTCGCCCTACTCCCAATACAGAAGTTCGCTCGGACCTGCAAAAAGCCAAAGCTTTCCACCATTTCTATAAATCTCTCTACTCCGAGAACCCAGGCGCTCCTGACCACTCCTAGCCTACCTATCCTCGCACCCTCCTACGCCAATCCCTTCACTCTGTGCTGAATCCCTCGACTCATCCCATTCGCCTCGAAAAGGTGATTTCCGCAATTGCCTGCCTTAAGCCACTAAAATTCCCTGGTCTGACGGGTTTTCTCACGCATTTTAGTAGACATTCTGTCAAGAACTAGCCCTATCCTAACATGCCTCTTCAACTTCTGCAACCTCCGGTACCCTCACGGATCCAATGCTCAAAGTCTCCATTTCAATCTTTCGCAAGCCTGGCAAAGACCCAACGCTCTGCAGTTCCTATAGGCCCATATCTCTCCTCAACACGGACCCCAAAATATTTACCAGCATCCTGACCCATCGTCTCAACCCACTTGTGCCGATATCCCCATATCAGACGGGCTTCATACCATTGTGTCACTGTGGGGACAACACTAGACATCATCTCCTGGTGGATAAAGTAACCCGATCCCAGAAAGAAACTCTCCTCCTCTCCATAGATGCAGAGAAGGCTTTCAATCGGGTCCCTGGCCCTATATGCACCAGACTCTGGAGCTCTTTGGCTTCGGCCCCCGGTGCCATGGCTGGGTCTCTAGCATTTATAGCTCCCCTGGGGCCACCGTGAGAGTCAACGGGCTTTGTTCCCCACCCTTTCGCATCAGCAGGGAGACCCAGCATGGTTGCCCCCGTCCCTTCTTCTTTTTGCTCTATATCACAGGAATCTCGTTCAGAGGCGAACAACATCATATCAGCTTACATGCTGATGATGTGATACTGGCCTTCTCAGACCCGCTGATCTTCCTTTCTGCCTTGGTCTCTGAACTCCAAACTTTTGGCACCTACTCTGGCTTTAAAGTCAATATGCAAAAATCCCTTATCCTGAACCTCTTCGCATCAGCCCAAACAGAATCTGCTATAAGGACCCACTTTCCGTTTGAATGGGCTTCATCACACATACCTTACCTAGAGATCCAGCTGGCCAGCTCACTCCCCAAAATAGTCTCCCTCAACTATAGCACTCTGCCTAAGCAGGTAAGAATGGGCATATCCTCGTGGGGATGTCTGGGACTCTCCTGGTTTGGTAGGAATGCGGCCATTAAGTTGACCACCTTGTCGCGCGTTCTCTACCTCTTCCAAGCTATGCCACTGACCCTGCCTAAAAAGGCCTTACAGGCCAAGCAGGTGGATATCAATCATTTTATCTAGTGGGGGCGGAGGCCACGCCTTCATCGACATCTCATCTACTGCTCCGGACATGAGGGGGCCTTGCCGTCCCTTCCCTCCTGTGGGGTTACCAGGCTTCGCAACTCCAGTTACTAGTGGAATGGGGCAGGCCCCTTGTGGAGAAGCACTGGTGTTTTATGGACCAGGCAGTGGCCGGTTCCCATATTTGGAAGTAGCCATGTCTCTTTAAAAGACATAGAGCATGGGGACTTTACTCTTCCCAAGTGACCAATACTATCTTCAGAGTGTGGGACTGGGTAGCAGTAGGGACGGGCCTAACGACCTTCCCCTCCCCAATGACACCAATCCTGGGCAACCCGGAGTTCACTGCAGAACTGTACGTTATCCGTTTTCGGAAATGGCAGAAGGGGGCTGCAAATGCATCAGTTACCTGTTCGACCCACATTGGATGATCCCCTTTGACTAACTCAGGAGGACTATGGACTGGAGGAAGTGGACAGGGTCACGGAAGGGGGTCTGAAGCCCTTTAAATAATGGCTAATTCAGAAGACATCAGATAGATGCCTGATTTCCGAATTGTACACCCGCACGCCAGGACAGAGACGTTGGGCAGTAGAACTAGGCTGATCTCTGTCCAACGACGACTTGTCTGACATCTTCCGCAGAGCACTGCCCTCCTCCAACAATGCCTTCAGCATACAAGATAATATCATAATGGTACTTAACCCCAGCCTGGCTTGGTGCCTGGAACCTTGAGCTCTCGAAAGAGTGCTGGAGGGGCTGTGGAGGTACGGGCCCCCTCTGTCACCTATTAATGCACTGCCTTAAGCTCTCACGTTTTTGGACCCAGGTGCTGGACGGGATTGACACAGTCTTTGCCACCTTCATTTCACGAATTCGACATATACAATCTTAGGGCTACCCAATCCCCTGACGTTCCTCCTACTCTCCCGGCGAGGCAAACTAATGACCCTAGCCCTTGGAGCAGCACATCAGGTGATAATCGCCCTCTGAGGCACTGACAAAACCCCTCTACACAATGCTTTGTTGCACAAATTGTGGCATATATTAGGCATTGAGCACCTGTTGCTTGCCCTGCCTCAGCGCCTAGAGGACTATGCCACAGATTCGGCTACATACATCCAAATTCTGTCGGCAGAGTCCAACAAACTGACTTGCCCTTCCTACCTCAAACTTCTCCGACTCATACCCACACCGACCAGTGATCAGCACACTCACCCCTGCACTTCACCTGAGTACCCAGTTTCCTGCAGGGCCCTGTAGGAGGCTGGCCTGGCTTGTAGTGGGTACCAGAGGTACTTACACCTTGTGCCAGGTCCAGTTATCCCTTATTAGTGTAGAAGAGGTGTTTCTAGCAGCTTAGGCTGGTAGAAGGTAGCTATGGCAAAGCAGCTTAGGCTGAACTAGGAGACATGTAAAGCTTCTACTATACCACTGGTGTCATATGCACAATGTCATAAGAAAACACAATACACAGAAGTACCAAATATAAAGGTACTTTATTTTTATGACAATATGCCAAAAGTGTCTCAGTGATTACCCTCAGTATGAGGATAAGTTATATACACAAGATATATGTACACAAACCAAAATTATGCAGATAATAGCAAAATGAAGTAATGCAAGCAATGTAAAGTTACAGTAGATTGCAATAGGAGCACATAGGTATAGGGGCAACACAAACCATATACTCCAAAAGTGGAATGCGAACCACGAATGGACCCCTAACCTATGTGAGCGTGTAGAGGGTCGCTGGGACTGTAAGAAAACAGTGAGGGTTAGAAAAATAGCCCACCCCAAGACCCTGAAAGGTAGGTGTAAAGTGCACCTACTAGCCCCAGAGAGCACAGAAGTCGTGATAGGGGGATTCTGCAGGTAGAACAAACACCAGCAATGCAACAACAGTGGATTTCCGGACCTGAGTACCTGTAAGACAAGGGGACCAAGTCCAAGAGTCGCGACAGTGTCGAGAGTGGGCAGGAGCCCAAGAAATGCCAGCTGAGGGTGCAAGGAAGCTGCCACCTGTTGGAAGAAGCTTGGAGTTCTGCAAGAACGAAGAGGAGTAGGAACTTCCGCTTTGGAGGATGGATGTCCCACGTCGTGAAGAAGCTTGCAGAGGTCCCCACGCAGAAAGACCACAAACAAGCCTTGCTAGCTGCAAGGGTCACAGTTAGGGTTTTTGGATGCTGCTGTGGCCAAGGAGGGACCAGGGTGTTGCCACTTGGATGAGGAGACAGAGGGGGCGACCAGCAAGTCAGGGAGCCCTCACAGAAGCCGGCAGCACCCGCAGAAGTACCTGAGCAGGCACTGTAGGAGGCTGGACTGGCTTGTAGTGAGCACCAAGGGGTACTTGCACCTTGCACCAGGCCCAGTTATCCCTTATTAGTGTATAGGGTGTCTAGCAGCTTAGGCTGATAGATAATGGTAGCTTAGCAGAGCAGCTTAGGCTGAACTAGGAGACGTGTGAAGCTACTACAGTACCACTTAGTGTCATATGCACAATATCATAAGAAAACACAATACACAGTTATACCAAAACTAAAGGTACTTTATTTTTATGACAATATGCCAAAGTATCTTAGAGTGTACCCTCAGTGAGAGGATAGGAAATATACACAAGATATATATACACAATAGCAAAAATATGCAGTATAGTCTTAGAAAACAGTGCAAACAATGTATAGTTACAATAGGATGCAATGGGGAAACATAGGGATAGGGGCAACACAAACCATATACTCCAAAAGTGGAATGCGAACCACGAATGGATGCCAAACCTATGTGACCTTGTAGAGGGTCGCTGGGACTATTAGAAAATAGTGAGAGTTAGAAAAATAACCCTCCCCAAGACCCTGAAAAGTGAGTGCAAAGTGCACTAAAGTTCCCCTAAGGACAAAGAAGTCGTGTTAGAGGAATAATGCAGGAAATACACAAACCAGCAATGCAACAACTGTGGATTTCCAATCTAGGGTACCTGTGGAACAAGGGGACCAAGTCCAAAAGTCACAAGCAAGTCGGAGATGGGCAGATGCCCAGGAAATGCCAGCTGCGGGTGCAAAGAAGCTTCTACTGGACAGAAGAAGCTGAGGTTTCTGCAGGAACGAAAAGGGCTAGAGACTTCCCCTTTAGTGGACAGATCCCTCTCGCCTTGGAGAGTCGTGCAGAAGTGTTTTCCCGCTGAAAGGACGCCAACAAGCCTTGCTAGTCGCAAATTGTGTGTTTGGCGTTTTTGGACGCTGCTGGGGCCCAGGAGGGACCAGGAGGTCGCAAATTGGACCTGAAGAGAGAGGGGACGTCGAGCAAGACAAAGAGCCCTCACTGAAGCAGGTAGCACCCGGAGAAGTGCCAGAAACAGGCACTACAAGGATGAGTGAAACGGTGCTCGCCGAAGTTGCACAAAGGAGTCCCACGTCGCCGGAGACCAACTTAGAAAGTCGTGCAATGCAGGTTAGAGTGCCGTGGACCCAGGCTTGGCTGTGCACAAAGGATTTCCGCCGGAAGTGCACAGGGGCCGGAGTAGCTGCAAAGTCGCGGTTCCCAGCAATGCAGCCCAGCGAGGTGAGGCAAGGACTTACCTCCACCAAACTTGGACTGAAGAGTCACTGGACTGTGGGGGTCACTTGGACAGAGTCGCTGGATTCGAGGGACCTCGCTCGTCGTGCTGAGAGGAGACCCACGGGACCGGTAATGCAGCTTTTTGGTGCCTGCGGTTGCAGGGGGAAGATTCCGTCGACCCACGGGAGATTTCTTCGGAGCTTCTGGTGCAGAGAGGAGGCAGACTACCCCCCACAGCATGCACAAGCAGGAAAACAGTCGAGAAGGCGGCAGGATCAGCGTTACAGAGTTGCAGTAGTCGTCTTTGCTACTATGTTGCAGGTTTGCAGGCTTCCAGCGCGGTCAGCAGTCGATTCCTTATCAGAAGGTGAAGAGAGAGATGCAGAGGAACTTGGCTGAGCTCATGCATTCGTTATCTAAAGTTTCCCCAGAGGCAGAGACCCTAAATAGCCAGAAAAGAGGGTTTGGCTACCTAGGAGAGAGGATAGGCTAGCAACACCTGAAGGAGCCTATCACAAGGAGTCTCTGACGTCACCTGGTGGCACTGGCCACTCAGAGCAGTCCAGTGTGCCAGCAGCACCTCTGTTTCCAAGATGGCAGAGGTCTGGAGCACACTGGAGGAGCTCTGGACACCTCCCAGGGGAGGTGCAGGTCAGGGGAGTGGTCACTCCCCTTTCCTTTGTCCAGTTTCGCGCCAGAGCAGGGGCTAAGGGGTCCCTGAACCGGTGTAGACTGGCTTATGCAGAATTGGGCACATCTGTGCCCAACAAAGCATTTCCAGAGGCTGGGGGAGGCTACTCCTCCCCTGCCTTCACACCATTTTCCAAAGGGAGAGGGTGTCACACCCTCTCTCAGAGGAAGTTCTTTGTTCTGCCATCCTGGGCCAGGCCTGGCTGGACCCCAGGAGGGCAGCTGCCTGTCTGAGGGGTTGGCAGCAGCAGCAGCTGCAGTGAAACCCCAGGAAGGGCAGTTTGGCAGTACCAGGGTCTGTGCTACAGACCACTGGGATCATGGGATTGTGCCAACTATGCCAGGATGGCATAGAGGGGGCAATTCCATGATCATAGACATGTTACATGGCCATATTCGGAGTTACCATTGTGAAGCTACATATAGGTAGTGACCTATATGTAGTGCACGCGTGTAATGGTGTCCCCGCACTCACAAAGTTCAGGGAATTGGCTCTGAACAATGTGGGGGCACCTTGGCTAGTGCCAGGGTGCCCTCACACTAAGTAACTTTGCACCTAACCTTTACCAGGTAAAGGTTAGACATATAGGTGACTTATAAGTTACTTAAGTGCAGTGTAAAATGGCTGTGAAATAACGTGGACGTTATTTCACTCAGGCTGCAGTGGCAGGCCTGTGTAAGAATTGTCAGAGCTCCCTATGGGTGGCAAAAGAAATGCTGCAGCCCATAGGGATCTCCTGGAACCCCAATACCCTGGGTACCTCAGTACCATATACTAGGGAATTATAAGGGTGTTCCAGTAAGCCAATGTAAATTGGTAAAATTGGTCACTAGCCTGTCAGTGACAATTTGGAAAGAAATGAGAGAGCATAACCACTGAGGTTCTGGTTAGCAGAGCCTCAGTGAGACAGTTAGTCACTACACAGGTAACACATTCAGGCACACTTATGAGCACTGGGGCCCTGGGTTACCAGGGTCCCAGTGACACATACAACTACAACAACATATATACAGTGAAAAATGGGGGTAACATGCCAGGCAAGATGGTACTTTCCTACAGGCACTTAGAAGAAAAGTGAACCAGAGTCCACCCGAAGTCACAAAAGGGAGTCCCACGATGCCGGAGGACAACTCAGAAGGTTGTGCACTGCAGGTTAGAGTGTCGGGGACCCAGGCTTGGCTGTGCACGAAGGAAATCCTGGAAGAGTGCACATGAGCCGGAGCAGCTGCAAATCACGCGGTACCCAGCAATGCAGTCTGGTGTGGGGAGGCAAGGACTTACCTCCACCAAACTTGGACTGAAGAGTCACTGGACTGTGGGAGTCACTTGAACAGAGTTGCTGAGTTCCAGGGACCACACTCGTTGTGCTGAGAGGGGACCTAGAGGACCGGTGATGCAGTCTTTTGTTGCCTGCGGTTGCAGGGGGAAGATTTCGTCCACCCACGGGAAATTTCTTCAGAGCTCCTGGTGCAGAAAGGAGGCAGGCTACCCCCAGAACATGCACCAACTGGAAACAGTCAAAAAAGCCAGCAGGATGAAGCGATACAAGGTTGCTAGTAGTCGTCTTGCTACTTTGTAGCGTTTTTTCAGGCGTCCTGAGTAGTCAGCGGTCGATCCTTTGGCAGAAGGTGAAGAGGGAGATGCAGAGGAACTCTGGTGAGCTTTTGCATTCGTTATTTGGTGAGATCCCCAAAGCAGAGACCCTAAATAGCCAGAAAAGGAGGTTTGGCTACCTAGGAAGGAGGATTGGCTACCAAGAGAGGTAAGAGCCTATCAGAAGGAGCCTCTGACGTCACCTGCTGGCACTGGCCACTCAGAGCAGTCCAATGTGCCACAAACACCTCTGTTTCCAAGATGGCAGAGGTCTGGGACACACTGGAGGAGCTCTGGGCACCTCCCCTGGAAGGTGCAGGTCAGGGGAGTGGTCACTCCCCTTTCCTTTGTCCAGTTTCGTGCCAGAGCAGGGATGGGGGATCCCTGAACCGGTGTAGACTGGCTTATGCAGAGATGGGCACCATCTGTGCCCATCAAAGCATTTCCAGAGGCTGGGGGAGGCTACTTCACATCTATTTCCAAAGGGAGAGGGTGTTACACCCTCTCTCAGAGGAAGTCCTTTGTTCTGCCTTCCTGGTCCAGGGCTGCCTGGACCCCAGGAGGGCAGAAACCTGTCTGAGGGGTTGGCAGCAGCAGCAGCTGCAGTGGAGACCCCGGAAAGGCAGTTTGGCAGTACCCGGGTTCTGTGCTAGAGACCCAGGGGATCATGGAATTGTCACCCCAATGCCAGAATGGCATTGGGGTGACAATTCCATGATCTTAGACATGTTACATGGCCATGTTGGGAGTTACCATTGTGACGCTGTACATAGGTAGTGACCTATGTACAGTGCACGCATGTAATGGTGTCCCCGCACTCACAAAGTCCGGGGAATATGCCCTGAACAATGTGGGGGCACCTTGGCTAGTGCCAGGGTGCCCACACACTAAGTAACTGTGCACCCAACCTTCACCAGGTGAGGGTTAGACATATAGGTCACTTATAAGTTACTTAAGTGCAGTGGTAAATGGCTGTGAAATAACGTGGACATTATTTCACTCAGGCTGCACTGGCAGGCCTGTGTAAGAATTGTCAGAGCTCCCTATGGGTGGCAAAAGAAATGCTGCAGCCCATAGGGATCTCCTGGAAACCCAATACCCTGGGTACCTCAGTACCATATACTAGGGAATTATATGGGTGTACCAGTATGCCAATTTGAATATGTAAATTTAGTCACTAGCCTGTTAGTGACAAATTTGGAAAGCAGAGAGAGCATAACCACTGAGGTTCTGGTTAGCAGAGTCTCAGTGAGACAGTTAGGCATCACACAGGGAACACATACAGGGCACATACTTATGAGCACTGGGGCCCTGCCTGGCAAGGTCCCAGTGACACATAGACTAAAACAACATATATACAGTGAAATATGGGGGTAACATGCCAGGCAAGATGGTACTTTCCTACAGGCCCTCAACCCACCACGCTTTCTGATTCCCCTAAAATACCTATGCTTCTAGGAGGAAGGGGAGGGAGGAAGGTACATTTGTTTTTCTCATTATTTAGGACATGTTCATTGAACAGTTTAAAATAATTAATTTGGAACGCTGCCCACCCCAGAGTTGTAGGTGGACAGCTGTGTTTATCCTTCACTCTGACATTTTCTCAGATGCTGCCGGCCCCCTGGGTTGTAGGCAATCAGCTGTGTACTTTCTGGATTTGTTGCAGATTTTTTTTATTTTTTATAAACACATTTTATTGGTTTTAAGGAGGAAAGAAAGAGTAAACAAAAAGATAAACCACCTCAACCTGCACAGGTAAGCTCAGGTGCAACCACCCAAATTACATTTGCAGTGAAAAGGTCTTTGAAACAGATGACAGGTCCACATCTTGCCATATCACCTGAGAGCACACATACATATTGAGTTCATGTAAGCAGGCCCAGCCATTTCCCCCACACCTTCCCATGTTGATGGGGACAGCCCCTCGACTCGTAAACCAATTTTTCTTGGTTTGCTCACCAGTCTACTCCGCGCCTTCATTTCTGGAGGGACGGTCCTATGGGGGAGTTCCAGGCAGCTACAATGTCTCTCTTGTGAACCAGCAGAGACGTACCAACAAATGCCCGGTCTGATTTTGTTCCCTCCAACTCTTCCATCATGCCCAATAAAACCAGTCTTGGGGACAACTGTTGCAGATTTAATAAACAGAATTGATCCATAAAACTAAGGGTCGTTAATCATTTCCTCCTCCTTGACAGCTGCAGTTTGTTGAACAAATTTAACCCTGCAAGTCTATTGTACAGTTCAAATCTACTATTAATAAGCAAGTTGCTTAGTATGAAAAGGTGCAACCAGCAATGTAATTTCTGAGAACTTGCTCTTTACCTCTGCGTTTCCTCACATTGTACATTCCTTGTTCTGCGACCATTGAAGATTCTGCCTTTGTGCCACCATTCAGGTATATTCAACCTTTTCATGTGCAATAAATCCCACTGCCAAAGAAAGCCAGGCCCACACCTTTCATTTACTCATGCCAGTGTTGTCTTCCTTATGGATTCACAGCGTTATTTGCTTGTGGGACCTAGGGAATTAAAAATCACAATGTTTCTTTTGGTGCTAGTTAATGTTCTAGAAATTGCTATTCAATTTGACCTTGGCTCTGAGCTGTGTGGCTAGAGATTGCACTGGGTGCCCAAGTCATTTGTGGTGGGCATGGTGGCAGGGTGCACCATACACAGAAATTAAAACCCCAGGTCACTAGGTATGAACTTTACTGTGGGTTTAATCACCAAATCTTTTTTGGCTTAATTGTGATTGGCTTAATGTAGTTTGTGACATGCAGCTTAGTATTCCATCTTTCTGTTGTTGGGCAGGTTGAGTATTTGCGAACAGTGCTTAGTTTGTAAAAGAGTTGCTGTAAGTTCCTGTTCCCTGCCCACACTTACTTACCTACACAAAAAAACAATGGAGGCAGTACTGAACAATGCAAACACTCACCCCCAGTCACAGATTTGGGTTTAATCCATTGTTCTTTTGCTCACCATGCCACCCCAGTTTGGACCCAGCCATATGCAAATCAGTCTCGACCCTGTTCCTCATGGGAACAGTCCAGCCCAAACTGCCAAGCCAGGTCTTCACTGGACCAGAACCAAGCATCCTGGGACCAGTTTCAGGATTTCACCCTTCATCAGCCAGGCTAGCTTGAGTCCAGTGGCACAGTGAGCAAGGGACCCACGTCTGGGCATACCCTTCCCACTTAGGGCAACTTTAGCAACACAAAAGGATGATGGACGGAGTGCTGAACAATGCAAACACTCACCCCCAGTCACAGATCTGGGTTTAATCCATCGTTCTTTTGCTCACCATGCCACCCCAGTTTGGACCCAGCCATATGCAAATCAGTCTTGACCTTGTTCCTCATGGGAACAGTCCAGCCCGAACTGCCAAGCCAGGTCTTCACTGGACCGGAAACAAGCATCCTGGGACCGGTTTCAGGGTTTCACCCTTCATTTGCATATGAATGGGTCCAAACTGGAATGGCATGGTGAGCAAAACCACTGATGGATTAAACCCAGATCTGTGACTGGGGGTGAATGTTTGATTTGTTCTACATTCCGTCCATCAACTGTTCTTTTTGCGTTTGTCACCCCACGTGGGAAGGGTATACCCAGACGTGGGTCCATGCTCACTATGCCACCAGATTCAAGCTAGCTTGGCTGAAGAGGGGTGATACCCCGAAACCGGTCCCACAATGCTTGTTTTTGGTCCAGGGAGAACTTGGTCTGGCAGTTCTGGCTGGACTGTTCCCATGAGGAACAGGGTCAAGACTGATTTGCATATGACTGGGTCCAAACTGGAATGGCATGGTGAGCATAAAAACAGATGGATTAAATCCAGATCTGTGAATGGGGGTGAATGTTTGATTTGTTCTACATTCCGTCCAACAACTATTCTTTTTGCATTTGTCACCCCAAGTGGGAAGGGTATGCCCAGACGTGGGTCCCGTGCTCACTATGCCACCAGATTCAAGCTTGTTTGGCTGAAGAGGGTTGATACCCCGAAACCAGTCCCAGGATGCTTGTTTTTGGTCCAGGGAAGACTTGGTCTGGCAGTTCGGGCTGGACTGTTCCCATGAGGAACAGGGTCAAGACTGATTTGCATATGACTTGGTCCAAACTGGAATGGCATGGTGAGCAAAGAAACTGATGGATTAAACCCAGATCTGTGACTGGGGGTGAATGTTTGATTTGTTCTAAATTCTGTCCATCAACTGTTCTTTTTGCGTTTGTCACCCCAAGTGGGAAGGGTATGCCCAGACGTGGGTCCCGTGCTCACTATGCCACCAGATTCAAGCTAGCTTGGCTGAAGAGGTGAGATACCCCGAAACCAGTCCCAGGATGTTTGTTTCTGGTCCAGGGAGGACTTGTTCGGGCTGGACTGTTCCCATGAGGAACAGGGTCAAGACTGATTTGCATATGATTGAGTCCAAACTGGAATAGCATGGTGAGCAAAAAAATTATGGATTAAACCCTGATCTGTGACTGGGGGTGAATGTTTGATTTGTTCTACATTCCTTCCATCAACTGTTCTTTTTGTGTTTGTCACCCCAAGTGGGAAGGGTATGCCCAGACGTGGGTCCCGTGCTCACTATGCCACCAGATTCAAGCTAGCTTGGCTGAAGAGGGGTGATACCCTGAAACCAGTCCCAGGATGCTAGTTTCTGGTCCAGAGAGGACTTGGTCTGGCAGTTTTGGCTGAACTGTTCCCATGAGGAACAGGGTCAAGACTGATTTGCATATGACTGGGTCCAAACTGGAATGGCATGGTAAGCAAAAAAAACTGATGGATTAAACCCAGATCTGTGACTGGGGGTGAATGTTTGATTTGTTCTACATTCTGTCCATCAACTGTTCTGTTGCACACCTACTTACCTGTCATTTTGCATCCCGCTTGGGTCCCACAGCAGCCCCTGAGGCGAGGAGGGGGCAGCACTCACTGATAACCATACGGGCATCCCCCAGAGCGGGTCGTTGCAAGTTCTTGTTACCTGCCCGCACTGACTTACCTGGCATTTTGTATCCCGCTGGGGTGAGACTACAATCCCCCAGCAGTCCCTGATGCAGGGAGGGGGCAAGCATGTGCTGCTAAGTGCAGAGGCATCCCACATTGCGGGAAACGCACAGGCACATGAATGAGTGAAGACTGGGCCAAGTGTAAGCCCATCTGAGCCTGTCCGCAGCAAGACTAAGCTGGACTGGACCAGAGCTATTGGATCCTAGATTCCCCGGCAATTTCAATGTTTATTGGTGCTGGAATTCAAAAGGTTTGTGACTACATGTTACTTGTTTGTACCCTTTACATTTTTTAATCCTTCTTGTTATTTGAATTTTAAAAAAATGTTAAAACTCCCAGCAGCCTGATGGGGAAACAGAAGGCAACTAACTGCTCCCTGCAGGAAGCAATAGGAAGAGATCGAGCGTGGGTGCTATAGCGACTAAGGGGCATATTTATACTCCGTTTGCGCCGGATTTGCGTCGTTTTTTTAAACGCAAATTCGACGCAAAACGAACGCCATATTTATACTTTGGCGTTAGACGCGTCTAGCGCCAAAGTCCATGGAGTTTGCGTGATTTTTTAGCGTGGACACCTACTTTGCGTTAATGATATGCAAGGTAGGCGTTTCCGTCTAAAAAATTTACTCCGCAGCATGTGCGCCGTATTTACACTCCCGGGCAAAAATGATGCCCGGGAGTGGGCGGGTCAAAAAAAATGACGTCCAGCCGTTTTAGCGTCGTTTTTTAGCGCCTGGTCAGGGCAGGCGTTAAGGGACCTGTGGGCTCGGAAGGAGCCCAGAGGTGCCCTCCCATGCCCCCAGGGACCCCCCCTGTCACCCTTGCCCACCCCAGGAGGACGCCTAAGGATGGAGGGACCCATCCCAGGGAACATAAGGTAAGTTCAGGTAAGTAATTTTTTTTATTTTTTTTGTGGCATAGGGGGGCCTTATTTGTGCCCCCCTACATGCCACTATGCCCAATGACCATGCCCAGGGGAACATAAGTCCCCTGGGCATGGCCATTGGGCAAGGGGGCATGACTCCTGTCTTTGCTAAGACAGGAGTCATTTCAATGGGGGTTGGGAGTCAAATAAAATGGCGCAAATCGGGTTGAGGCGAAAATTTTGCCCCAGCCTGACTTGCCCCATTTTTTGGCGCCCAAGCTCCATATTCCCCTACGCCGGCGCTGCCTGGTGTACGTCATTTTTTTTCACGCACACCAGGCAGCTCCGCCGGCTAACGCTGGCTAACGTCATTGAATAAATACGACGCCCGCATGGCGCTTCAGAATGGCGTTAGCCGGCGTTAGATTTTTTGACGCACAACTGCGTTGGCGCAGTTGTGCGTCGAAAAGTATAAATATGGCCCTAATTGTTCTATTAGTGTCACTGACTCGCTTATTCAGAAGTAGACCATCTTTTTGCTGATAACCCTGAAGCTGCTCTACCAAATTCTATTACAATTTCTGAGGCTTCCAATCTTCCGCAATATGACATTTTTAGCAGAGTATCTCATCATAGCAAAGGAAAAGCAAATACCAAGGGGGTTCCATCTGGCCCAAAGGAACCACCGGCCAGAGTGGCCATGAAAGGCAGCTTCGGGCAAACTACGACCTTAAAAGGGTCCTGTCTCGAGCGATACAACTACTGGAACTGGCGATGGCCCTAATATGGGTATCAGGGTACCTATAACAGCTCCACTGGAATAATCTACTACCTCAAGTAGCACCCAAGCATGGTGGTTACAATGTCCCTGCCCGTGTGAGCTTCCAGCACTATCAACACATTTTTCCTTCCCCAGAGAACCTACGTTGGAGGATACCCCCTGAAAAAGACAAACACGCTAAAATATGTGAGGCTGTAATTAGTGAGCTCCATGAATTAAAGCAAGAAAAATAATGCCTTAAAATCACTGAAGAAGTTAATTGGTACATTTAATGCAGTCAACCATGTTTTTTCTGATTCACCAGTAAGATATACAACTGGGAGCCTTATCTATTGGTTAAACTGACTGAACAGAATCATAATCTGAAGAATGCAACCAATAATAATGTACCTACTGCTGTGAAAACTACTCATTCATTCCTGGGAAACAAAAAGTTTACTGGATTTGGCAGACAATACGAGTGCACCAATAACATCTGGCAATTGTACAGGCCTGCAGCAGACATTTCACAATGATTCTCTGCCTCCCATAGACTTGCCCTCTGAAGCCACCCCGCATGTGTTGGTGATTAAGAATGTCTCCAAACCTTCTGAGTGAATCTCAGTAATCCTTGAAGAATAAGTGTGTTCATTGGCTTAGGGTCACTTTTTATGCCATTACCCTGGTAACAAGAGTCGCTTGGATTGGTTGTTCTCTGAAAGATTGTGAATGGGACTGTGTGATCGTTCATTTCTATTCTACCCTTCTTTTCCACTCATTGTTAACCTCCTATCAAGCTGGATCAAAAACGCCTGCCTGTACCCAACTATTGACTTTGGGTTTCTTTTATAAACCGCAGCTAAACGTTATCTTGTTTCTGGTTCAGACCCAGCCAATGATTAGGAGACCTGATTCACTGTAACCAGTCTTTAAATAACCTCTATATAATCGTTTCAGTGGTTTGGTAACATAGAAGAAGTAAATTGACAAATGATAGTTGGCAGAGGCAACACAAGTGTGATGGAGGGTGGAGTGGCTCCAGAGGTCTTTTCTTTCTTGCCCACCCAAAAGTTCCAGTACGTACTGTCTGCCCTGGCAGATATGGACTGCATTGGAAATCATGAAATTGTTACACAAGGATCGGAGGTTATGGGGGGACTCTTTAAATTGTTTATCATTTATATCCACTCATGGTCTTTTTCTGGTTACCGCTGAAACCTCTAGGTCTGTTTCTACCAGTGCCATCACTGTCCCACCCACCAAGCTTGTTTACGGCAATTTAGCAGGAATAGCTATAAAACTATCCTGCACAGATTGGTCCCAGTTTATTGACAAGTTTGATATCTGCCTCTTACAGGAGATGTGGTCCCTATCACCTCAGTATCGTCCTGATTTTGTTCGTTTTACTCAGGTCACAATATCACCAGGGAAGAGACAACCTTCAGGGGGTTAATAGCTTGGTTGAAAACCACCCTCTTCTGTGTGGGTAATGAGATTGAGTTGGGTTCACTAGCAGTATTGTGTTAGTCTGCGATTACCTACCTACAAAACCTATTACATCTACAGTGTCTTTTATTGATGGCGTTAGCAGTTCTGAATTACCAAATATAGACCTGGTAGATTCCCACATGGCAGCCTTCCTGGTTGGTTCTTATACAGTTGTTGCAGGTGACTTTAATCGTAAACTTGAGCCACTGAGTTCTAATCTAGAGGATTTTACAGGTGATGAAGACCAGGTTTGCTCATTTCCTGGGCTCACACCATAAAGAAATGGACAGCCTAAACAATCCAACTGAATGCATTAACTTTGAACCACGGCATCCATGACTGTAATGGGAGAACGATTTCAGATAACGAAGGGAGGCACATTCAATTGCCTACACAATATCAGTCATTGATTATATCCTGCTGGAAATTAGACTCTCGCCCAAACTGGTCGATATGATCGTATTTTCCGGCAGGACCACAACGCTGTCGATCTCACTTTGAGAGCATTGGGAATAACTCACAGTTACGGAACACTTTGACAGAAGGCCTCGACCCACTAACAATTGATGCAAGTTAAAATTAAGCACTATGGCAAAGTTCACAATATAACTGAGTGAGGTTTATAAGGTAGTGGCTGAGAAGTTTACAGCCATGCAGACCATGGTAGGTCCCGTGAAACAAACTGAATCCTTGACGCTTATTAGTGCAATTCATAACTCTACGTTTTCATCTCTAAGGAATCTCTTCTTTGTAGGGTCCAAGAGTTTTGAAAAAGAAAAAAACAGGCCTTTTGGTACAACAAATCTGGCAGAGTACCCAAGCATTTATTATCAAAAGCCATACAATCCCAGAATAGGAATCTGATCCATGAAGGTAGGTAGTCCTACAAAGCTGCAATACTACGTGCTAAAAGAGAACGGGAATATGACAAGTGGGCCACCATGTTGTCCGCTATCAAAAAGAAGGACCACCACTCCTTTTGGAGTATTCTTGCCAATGGTAGTATTGATGAGTATTCACCAATCAATAATAGAATCTTTGCAGCCGATTAGGTTGATCATTTTTCAGTGTTGCATTCCCCCTCCAAAGTGCCAGAACTTCTCCAGGGCAAGCCCCTGGGCTTGTGGACATGGCCCTTGGCTGTAGTGGAGGAAGTGCTGGGTTAGTAGACCACAAATCTGGCATATCTGTACAATCTAATTCTACTCAAGACACTGGTTATATTTCCAGCTCTAAAATCAGAAGAGCCATAGACTTGAACACCCCAAATAAAGCCCCAGGGTTGTGCAAGATCCCCGGGGATCTAGTTAGGGCAGAAAAGAATATTTGGTGTCTATATTTTGTACTGTACTTTAATGCCACATTTAGAGGAACACTCATGGTCCCTACATGGAGTGGGGAAGAGATCGTTCTGATCTTTAAAAATGGTTCTAGGGCACTTCCATGAAACTACAGGCCCATTAGCCTTAACATTTCAGCAGGATTACCCTGGATAGGCTTTGTCAATGGTTAATTGACACTGAAACACTGTCACTGTTACAAGCTGGCCTTAGAGGCAGTACAACCACCATCGACCAGGTGTTCCATCTTCAGGTGCTATATTAGAATTATGTTACTCTCAGGTGGCTGTCTTTATGCGAGATTTGTGGAACTTCAGTCCTGATTTGATTTAGTTACAAGGAGACCCTGTGGAAGGTGTTGGCTGATATAGATGTCCCAGTGTATCTCCTGGACTTCATTGTAAGACTGCACACCAACAACTTTGATTAGGTCAGATAGGGGTCTCAGGGTGAGTTGACAGACCCCGCTCTAGTCAGTAGGGGTGTACGACAAGAGTCTGTGTTCGCCCCAACTCTATTTATTTTATTCATTAATGACTTGGTAACACACCTAGAACAGTGTGAGAATGATGCCCCAAGATTAGCCGATGTCAGGGTTCCAGCCTTTCTGTTTGCAGGTGATACACTCCTGATCTCAAAAACACCTATGGGCTTCAAAACTTTCTGTATCAGTTTGAGTTCGTCTGCAAACAGCGGGGCCTGGTGATTATCATTGGGAAAACCAAGTTTAAGGTTTTTGACCCCTGTAGATCCACAGAACTTACCCTACATTTAATTGGGCTCCATTGTAGAGAGTCCATATTTCCGATTACCTAGGGGTCACACTCACTGAGCATTTTAATTGGCAGCCCCATATCACAAAGTTTAGGTAAAAATAGAACAATTCTCAGGGGGAATTGTGAAAGCACAGCAGGGTTCTAAAATTCGACCAATATCCCCAGCCCTCCAAATGTACATCCTCCATGCCCTTGGAGTGGCCTTCTTTGGTGCAGAGCTGTGGGGTTACAAGGGCGTAAGACCCCTGTTAAAAGTAGAAAATCGATTTTTGAGACTCAAATATTCTCCCAGCTAACACCATTTAATATTAGATCTTTCTCTTAGATCAATTGCTAATAAAACGGGGCTGAGACCTATTTTGTATTGGCGTAGACTTTGGATGACCTCTGAATTGATTTCTTATAGATTGGGCTTGGAAGAAGTACTGAGGCTGCCTGGAGCATCTAAGATCCCTTGGCTCAAATTTATAAAACAACGCCTTATTCAGATTGGATGTGGGAACCTTTGGACCACCCAGCTGGAAGCCTCCGGGGTATCCAAAGCAATTTTAAATGGTACATATTGGCAGCACTTTCATGAGTCCTTTTTAGGACAATCTAGGGTAGGCACCCATACAGCCTCCTTTCTTGAGTTTAAAGATGATTACACTGTGGAACATTTCTTTATTGAGATAGAACCACCACAAGCTAAGTTACTGTACATGCACTTTCAGGTAGGGATATAATATATATAATTTGTTTTAATTTTTTGTCCAACTTCTTTAAGGTACAGAAGGAAGTGGATTCTCCTGTTGCAACTTGGGAATAAGGGACTAGAGAACAGCATTAAGGATTCTGAGAAGTGACGTTAGGCAACCTTTTGTGTTTGTAGCCTTACGTTTTCTATTATGTATGTGGAGGCTCAGACAAAAAGGATTACAGTGTAGTGGGTTATCTTTGCAGTATGTCAGAAAACTGAATCTCACTGATGTTTAAGATCATATTGCCCACATTAAAGGACACAGTGTAGGAATTTGGTAAGGGATCAGAGGCCTGTTTGGGGACAAATTATTATATCCCCCTACAGTTCTTCTCCCCATTCATTTGTCTTTTTTGGGACTGGCCTCAATAGACTTGAGGATTTCACTGTGGGGCATTAGTAATGCAGTAAGATACTATAATTGTATATGGAACATTACCATTGATTTGCACATTGAATCGTAATTGAATGGACCTAATAGTTTTAACTTATCTCATTGTATAATTCTCAAACTGATTTTATGCATTTTATATTGTGATGGTTTGTATGTGCTTTTAATGCTTCACATCTGAGTAAGGATTTATAGAGTAAACAGTAAAAGAGTTCACTGTTCACTAGTGTCTGAGAAATTAAGGTTCAGAATATTTGTATTCTAGGCCACTGAGTCTGTGAGAGTCTTTTGGGAAAGCCAATTCAAAAATAGAGCATTCTGATTGGCCTTGGGAGCTTTTTCCACTGTGGGCCATCTCACTCCTGCGTGAGAGAGAGCTCTGATTAGCTGCCAGCAACATGAGGGAAATGTTGCTGGCAGCCATTACATAACTTGGGGACTTAGGCCCAGATTTATAGTTTTTGGTGCAAAATTGCACTAGCGCTGTTTTGCGTCAAAAACTTTACCGCAGGCTTGCGTCTTTCTCAGACGCATGCCGGGCATCATATTTATTGAATGGTACAAGGCGGTAAGGCTCGGCTAGCATCCTGAAAAACAAATCTAGCCAGGTGGGGTGGCGGTAGGGAAGGAGGGGGTTGTACATCAGAAAATGACCCTAACCTGGTTAGAGGCAAAAAAAAGCCTCTAACCAGACTAGTGACATTTCCTGGCGCACAAACACCAAAAACATGACTCCTGTCTGAGGAAAGACAGGAGTCATGCCCATCACCTCAATTACCAGTACAGGGTACAAGTGTCCCCTGGGCATTGCCATTGCACCCTGTACCATGCCCCAAGTTAGGGCCCAATGGTACTTTAAAAAAGATAGCTACAATATACGCCCCAAACTCTGGCCAAGCAGATTTCCTTTCTCTCCCCACTAGGGGGGTTTGCAGAGGGAGATATTGTATTGATGGGCGATTTTAATTTAATTTGGGATCCAGACCTAGACAGTGCACAGATCCATCAAATGCACACAAGCACTTTTACTAAGGCTACAAAACAAGAGCTGAGGCAGCTTGGCCTACTAGAAGCTTGGGGGACAATCTACCCGAAAACACGGAACTATACTTTATTCTCTCATTCCCACCATACATATTCCAGACTTGATCACATTTTTGTCAACTAAGCTTTACACCATCATAGCCCCTATCACAATCTTGGACCAGGCCACAGCTGAGGTCAATTTAGACTGGCAAGCTCCAAAGCCTTCCTTCAGAAGATGGTTCTTCCCGATCCCTCTCATGGGTGACCATCCCTTCAGAGACAAAATCTGTAAAAACATTAGGAACTATTTTCAGACAATGAACCATGGGACACTAACCACTCCAAGACCTGGGATGCCTTCAGGTCAGTAGTAAGAGGGAAGTGATTCTCACTCATGACCACTCTCACAGAGGAGAAAACTCAAGAGCGATTGAAATTGGAGAATGAGCTCCTTCAGGCTGAGCAGGCTCATAAAGATAATCCCACTCTATCCCTTCAAAGGAAAGTGACAGCTATAAGGGGGAAACCTAATGCCATATTCACTAATAGGGCAGAACTCACCCTACTGCGCCTCAAGTGAACCACATAAGAACAGGGAAACAAGGTGGGAACCCAGTTAGCATGGCAGCTTCGGGCCAGACAAGAAAAGGAATATATAGGCTTAATCTCGACACTAAACTGTACACCGAAATACTAGCTAACGGGTTAGAAAACATCATGCCAGAATTGATCCATCCAGATCAATCTTGCTTCATTAAAGGGCGACAGACCCATGACAATCTAAGAAGGTTGATCCACTTGGTAGGGAAAGCAACCAAGAAACAGATACGAACTGTGCAAGAAAGCTTTGGACCAGGTGGATTGGAACTTCCTCTTTCATACACCCTGTCACTTTGGTTTTGGGGTAAGGTTCATAGCAATGATCAGGGCCAACTACTCTCACCCTTGCTCCACAGTATTAGTGAACAGGACTGCTTCTGACTAAAGCGTGGCACGAGACAGGAATTTCCCTTTTCCCCACTTCTATTTGCCATTAGCATTGAGCCCCTAGCGGCTGGAATGCAGGCCTCCCCGCCCCTCATCCAGGGTTTGCCTTTCGGCTCAGTAAACCATAAGCTATCCTTGTTCGCCAACAAGGTGCTTTTGACTCTTACTTACCCCAAATGTTATTGACAGCCCTGCAATCAGAACTCCTAGCATTTGAACCTGTTGCAGGATTCAAGGTTAATCTCCACAAATCTTTTTTACTTAACCTTACTGTTCCTGCGAGAGAAATGGAGGAGATAGCCTCCTCCACTCCCTTTCAGTGGGTCAAAAAATAAATCACTTATCTAGGCATAAAGATTACTCCTAGGGTGGCCGATCTCTTTAAAGCAAATTATCTTTCATTCTTACAACAATTCAATTGAAGCAGGAACTTAAGAACTGGGCCCTACTATACTTGTCCTGGCTGGGTTGCATGAATGCTATAAAGATGACTGTGTTACTGAAAATCCTATACCTCATTCAGGCCCTCCCTACTGACGTGGACTGTGATTTTTTTCAACTCTTTGCTCCATGATTACTACCTTTATTTGGCAAAACCATAGAGCCCGACTATCACATAAACTATTGACACTTTCAAAAGAAGCAGAGGGACTGGCTCTTTCACACTTTGCACTTTACTACAAAGCAGTACAAATAAGAGTAATTATGGAATGGTCCCTGAGGGAATCCAACACACTCGGTCTACATATAGACATGATGGCAATGGGAAGAATGATTTGGGATGTGCTGTGGAAGTCCAATAGCCTGCCCAACGACTATTTATGCACTCTGATCAGTACTGCTCAGAAAGCCTGGGATGGGGCAACCTGTTTACATAACCTTTCCCTCCCCCTGCACCCTTATACACTACAACAAGGTGTTTACACCAGCTTTAACCCCTGTACCCTTTGAGTTATGGCTGGAAGGAGGCTGCCTTACCATTTCTGACCTCTTCCACGGGTGGGAAATTCTTATGTTTGACAACTACTGACATAATTTTAACCTACCAGCCAAGGAGCTCTACCACTACACCCAGCTAAAACACTGAGTAATGCAACCTGAGGTGTGGCAAGCAGCCACCAGGGATCCACTTCCTAAAGAGGAATTTGTACACCATCCTGGAGGATCCTGGGGAAGTATTTCCTTCCTCTGCTCGCTCATGGCCTCCACCACTAGCACTATCACTCCTAGACACCTGACTCTGTGGGGTGAAATCTTGGGGATGTCAATTACCCCAGATCAATGGCGGAAACTCTGAAGTGATATTCCCAGATTCAATCATTCTATGGGTCTCAGAGACGCACACTATAAAATGCTTTACGATTGGTATATAAATCCAGTAATACTTCACAATATATACCCAGAAACATCAGATAGATGTTAGAGGGGATCTGGGCTCTTGGGTGATTTCCAGCTCATCTGGTGGGATTGCTCTGCAATACCACCTTATTGGGCAGAGATCTTAGCATAGATGAGCGAGATTTTAGGCTACCCTCTGCCCCACATGCCAGAGTTTGTCCACCTAGGGCTGCGTGATAAATGCCTTAAACATAAAACAGCGGGAAACCCATCCATTTTATGGTTGGGCTTTAGAGTGGGTAAAATGGCTCTAGCAGAAGACTGTAAGAAACCTTGCACTCCCTTTCAATGTGGCAGAGGCATACCCACCTCTGGCAGGGTCTCACACCGGAGCGCATGAGATATATTATTACAGATTCTGGAAAAAGCTTAAAATATGTATGGGGTCCCTTGGTGAGGTTTCAGTCCACCGGACTTCCCCTCTTTTCCTGCTCCACATGTACAAGAGCGGTCCACCTCATTTAGATCTAAGCGTCCATGATTTTTTAGGCAACCCTAATCCTGGCCCTGTACTAGATTTTACTAAAACCCTCCTGATACACTCACTTCCATTCCTCACAAGTCAGCCTCAATCAAAACTACTCCATACATGAACGTAGTTTTGTTCAATTGTTCCTGTCGTTTTGGAATGTTGGGGAGGTGGGGGTTATACTGGGCACTTATTTTACCTATGGCGATATGCTTTTATGACGTTGATGTAAACAGGTGCTTTGTTTGTCTAATTGCACTACTGGCGGACCTCTATTTATGACACTGTACTGTACATTGGCATTCATACTGTGAATGTGGTCTCACACCCTATTATCTTGCTATGTGTAATCTGTGTGCCCGATAAAAAACCAATAAAGAAAGTTTAGGGAAAAAAAATGAGCAGTTTTTGCTGCAATCCTGTGGGACTCCCGTGGGATAACAGCAAAAAGAAAAAAATGGCAGCCTTGAAAAGCCCCAGGGACCACATCCCCGGGGCCAATTTCTTTAAAAAAAAGGGATGGGGGGCATGCGGCCTCCCTTCCTGAGTCTCTAAAGGCCCCTGGACCCCACCCCATGGGCCTTATTGTAATTTAAAAGCGAGGGGGGGGCTGTGAGACCCACGTTCTTGAGCATTTATGAGCCCCGGGGACCTCATCCTCCGGGGCCGGCTCAGTGACTGTGTCATTTTAAAATCTCCCACCAAACAGGAGCAAGTATGTAAGTCTGCTCCCTGCAGCGGGAGATTTAAAAATACTTCCGCTGGCTAGGAGCAGACTTGTGTTCTGTTTCCCAGCCCACACTGAAGCAGTCAGGGAAACAAAACATATATTGCTTCTGCAGCATGCAGGGAGATGACAAAGGCCTCAGGGGCCCTGGGGCTCCCTCCATGGCTCCCAACATGTATCCTGTGGGTGCCCCGGGGAGGCACTGGGGCATTCACCTGTTACCTGGGGCATAGGGTCCCCGGGGCGAGAAGGCTTGGGGGGGGGTGACCTGCCCCCTCCCCTTTTAAACAAAATTGGCTCTGGGGGATGGCTCCCCAGGGCTTATGAAGGCTTGCGGAGGGGGACCACGTGGCCCCTCCCCTATTTTATTGATTTGGCCTTGGGGATGAGCTGTCATCAGTGATGTTATGAATGATGCACATGGAAAGAGCACAAGTTATGGTTAGCTCTGCTAGTTTTAACTAGTTAATTTCTGTGATATTTTGTGTTCAAATTTTTATGTTGTGACCTAACTATAACACTACTCTATTAACCTTTATTTTTTCAATGAATATATATATATATATATGTATATATATATATATATATATATATATATATATATATATATATTTTTTATATATATATATATGTATATATATATACACACACACACATATATATATATATATATATATATATATATATATATATATATACATATATATATATACACACATACACAGACACACAATGTGAGAGAGGCTTAGGATCCACACACAATCTCCCTAAGTCATATACCATACTACAAGTGCTAGAATGAAACTGTGGGGCTCACTGAATCTCAAGCCCTCAGGAAACAGACATCCTTCATCATTGGTGACCTGACCACACCAAGATGCGTAGATACTACTGTGGCCGTATTTAAAACATTTATAGGCTTGGCCATGAGCTCTCTGAGTGTGGAAAACTTGTCCTTGCAGACTTATGGCTCCATTGTTATAGAACACGCAAGGATCTTAGCTGTAGGGTGCATAGCATTTCTGGCTTGTTGAAGGCTCTGGGCTCATAACCTTCTGCTTGGTTTTCTGTTGCATCCTATTGTCTAGTTGCATCTAAGTTCACTTGGGAGATTTAACAGTTTCAGAAATTGATTATTTAAACACAGTGGATCTGATTCACAACAAAATGTTGTAACTTTGTATTGGTGTTAGTATTCTTATAAACGGGTGCAGATTTTCTACTTTTTTGCAATTGACTAAAATAACCATTAATGCATCTGGAAAGCTGTGCCAGCCACAAGACTGGAGCAGGATCAAGAGTGATTTGGATCTGGTTAGGCCCAAACTGACATGGCATAGTGTGCAAAATAAGGATGGATTGGGATGCAGCCCGAGTAATTACCAATGGCTGATATTAATTTAAGCATTCCATGTATCACTTTTTTGTATGCTTTAGTAAGCCGCACGTTTCAGGCGTACTAGTTGGAGTGACATTTGTTCATGTTGCTTTTCCAACATTGCAGAATTGTACACACAGCACAATTTTATATTGGGTGAAGGCAGCTCCTTTGTGTATTCCCATTTTTTTCACTTTTCCAGAGAGAAAACATTTTTTCTCCAAGAAGCACCTTTTTTCCCAACACCCCCATTAAGTCTGGGGGTGCTGTCAGTCTTTCCAAACTGGAAAGAGATGTACTGTAGCCCATTTCTGTAACAAACCTCTTACCTTTTCAGGCTGGTAAATGTTCAGGAAGGAGTTTGTGAATGCATGAAACTATATGTGTTTGTGGCCACATCCGCCACCCACCTGTCCACAGTCGGCACCCCTCGACCCATCCAGGTGATTGCATCCTGTATTTTTGCCAGAAACAACATTAGGTGTAGGAAACTGTAGGTCACCAATGACCCTTTGTCTGGGGAACATCCCCCAACAGGCACACCAAGGGGGTCATGGCACGATTACATGCATCACCCTGCTCACCCTTGTCAACACTTGTAACCAGAATGTGAGGACCTCTGGGAAATACCATGCTAAATGTAGAAACGTAGCCACAAGTGCAGAGCACCTATGCAGGACAAAGGCCTACTAGGGGGTCCATTCTAAGAAGCATTGCAGGTGTAACATAGGTGGGGTGTAAAAAATTCAAGTGGATTACTTTGAACTTAGCATTACTAGACACTACCTTCACCAGAGAACACAACCTCGGCTGCTGAACAATGTCAAGCTGGAACCTGAGGTTACGGCACCAAGCCCCCCTTGCTGGAAAGGGGACAGACCTTCGATCTACAGTCATAGGTTTGTTTAAAAGGGAGACAAGATGGCAACCTCCTCCCAACTCTAAGAGGCCACAAAAGGTCTGTGATGAGGCCGGAGCCACCGGAAATTTATGCCGCAATTCCCGCACAATGGCGGAGATACTGACATAATTAAGGAATTGTCACGAACCCACATGAAAAGTGTACTGTGCAGCCTCAAAGGTAATAAATTATTAATTAGGAAAGAGTTCCCCCAATGTCTCACAACCCCCTCCAGCCCGAAATATCCACCGAATCGATCAGTACTCAGAAAAACAGCAAGTCCCAAAAAACTAAGGGGGTCATTCTGACCTCGGCGGTAAAAGGCTCTTACCGCCGGTCAGAAGACCGCCATTCTACCGCCGCGGCCGCGGTAAACCGCCACGGTCATTCTGACCCACAACTGCCAAGCCGCCAAAAACCCGACATCCACGGAAGGCCGCCTCATCAGCGGTCAGCGATAAACTGGAGATGACCAAACCTCCACCGTCACGCCAACACAAACACGCCCATGCCATTACAACCCACGAATCCACGCGGCGGTCTTTCAACCGCGGTATTCCATTGGCGGTACACACCGCCGCGGTCAAAATACACACCCAGCTCCAAAACACAGCCACATTGGACAATTTGAAATACACACACCTGATACACATACAAACACCACTCCCACACATCCAATCAACTATAAAACACACACCCACATCACCCACAAACCCCCACTACTAGAAATTCGGAGAGAAGGCGAGAGAGAGAGAGAGAGAGCACAGCTATCGAAAACCCCAACACACACAGGAACACAACATCATCACCCACACTACATCCACGCACAAAACACCACACACCACCACACACACCACACTCATCACCACAAACACCACCCCACACCACCCCATGGCACCCCAAAGACACCCCAGGTTCTCGGACCAAGAACTCAGGGTCATGGTGGAGGAAATAATTAGGGTAGAGCCCCAGCTATTCGGCACACAGGTGCAGCACACCACAATAGCCAGGAAGGCGGAGCTATGGCAAAGGATCGTCGACAGGGTCAACGCTGTGGGACAGCATCCCAGAAACCGGGAAGACATCCGAAAGCGCTGGAACGACCTACGGGGGAAGGTGCGGTCGATGGTGTCAAGACACAACATCGCTGTGCAGAAGACTGGCGGCGGACCCCCACCCACTCCACCCGAATTCACAGCATGGGAGCAAGAGGTCTTGAACATCCTGCATCCTGAGGGCCTCGCTGGAGTAGGCGGAGGAATGGACTCTGGTAAGTCTAATCTCAACTACCTTACCCCCCCAACCACCAGCATGCCAACCCACACCCCCACCCTCACCCCCAACCCCCAGCACACATCCTCCCTGCCAATGTCTCACCAGCACAACCCACCCAACACAACACCAATCCCTGAATGCCAACACAAACCATGGACACCCATCACCTAAGCATGACCACTGCACATACCCACCCCCCCCCACAAACCACCCTCACAACTCCTCCCACAAGGGAATGCCAGCACTGGGGGACAAGGGCACCCACAAATCGCACGCCATGGCACACACAGAAGCAATAACCATACTCTTTTACCCCTGCAGGGCCCGAACGCCAACACACCGGCCAGGAGGGTCAAGATTTGTCCATCCCGCCCCCAGAACAGGCCCCCAGTGATGACAGCAGCTCTGTCGACCTAGAACCTGATGACCAGCCCGGACCATCGGGGACCTCTGGACAGTCGGTTCCCCACACACAGACACAGGCCACAGCAGACCCAACCCCCTCTGGGAATACCAGCACAGCTCCCACCCAGCGGGCCCATGCCTCTGTCTCCAGGACGCGTCAATCAGCGGTGTGTCCGCCACTACAGGGCACCCAGGCTGACCCACCACCCCAACAACAACAGGGACCTGGGGGCAGTGGTAGTGGGCACACCGTCCAGGGGACAGAGGCCCGGGGAAACAGGGGAACTGGGAGGGCTGCAGTGCGAGAGGGGATGGACCGGCCCAGGGAACCCACTCTCCAAGAGGCCCTCATCACCATCATGGGAGCATACCACCACTCCCAGGAGACGATGGCGACGGTACTGGCCAGGTTCCAGGAGATCCAGGCACAGCAGGAGGAACGGTACATGGGGTTCAGAGACGAACTCAGGAACATAGGTTCCGCAATGGGGACCATCGTCCTGGCCCTCAACCAGATAGTCACCACATTGCGGGACCATGTGGCACCCCAAAGGGCCCCTGTCACTAGCCCGGACCACGAACAGCCTACCACCTCCGCCGGCGCTAGTGGACAGGAGGCCCCCACACAACGACAGGCCACCAGAACCCCACCTCCTGCTGAAGATCAACCACCCCGCAAGCGGAACCTGAGATCACACAAGAAGACAGAGTAGGATGCCAAGACCCCCGCCAGCATAAGATACCCCCTGATGTCATCCCACTGTCCCACATTGTCACCCTGTCCAACCTTGAACTGCCCCTGCTCCATCTTTCCACAGGCATATGGACAATGCACCTGTACGACTGAGAACTGGACTCTGCCATGGATATTACTCCACCCCCACCCATCACCGTTTTACTATCATGGACCCATATGCAGCACTTAAAATAAATCACCAATTGCACTTCAAAAATCAGGAGTCTGCTTGTATTCTTTACAAATGTATTACAAATAACGGTGCAATAATGTTCAGTCACATTGTGATGACAACATACCAATGTCTATAAGCATTAGTCCATGGGCAAACAAAGCAGCAGTCACACTGTGGGTCATACAGCTCTGAAAAGGGAAGGGAAAGTCAAAAATCAGTTAAAAGGAACTGGGGGGAAACACAGAAAGTAGAGATGCAGGAGGGCAGAAGTAAATGTAAAAAGGCGTGGGTGATTCTTACCTGTGTGCTACTGAAAATACTGTTGTATAACTGTGTCCCTGTTGTCCGTGTGGTCCCCGTCGTCTTCCTCCTCTTCACTCTCCACAGGCTCCACAGCTGCTACAACACCACCATCTGGACCATCCTCCTGCAGGAAAGGCACCTGGCGTCGCAATGCAAGATTGTGAAGCATACAGCAGGCCACGATGATATGACACACCTTCTTTGGTGAGTACATTAGGGATCCAGCTGTCATATGCAGGCACCTAAACCTGGCCTTCAGGACCCCGAAGGTCCGTTCTATAATCCTCCTAGTTCGCCCATGTGCCTCATTGTAGCGTTCCTCTGCCCTGGTCCGGGGATTCCTCACTGGGGTCAATAGCCAAGGCAGGTTGGGGTAACCAGGGTCACCTATTAGCCACACACGGTGTCTCTGTAGCTGTTCCATCACATAAGGGATGCTGCTATTTCGCATGACATATGCGTCATGCACTGATCCAGGGAACTTGGCATTTAGATGGGAGATGTACTGGTCAGCCAAACAGACCACCTGGACATTCATCGAATGGTAATTTTTTCGATTTCTGTACACCTGCTCATCGTCTTTTGGGGGTACTAAAGCCACATGGGTCCCATCAATGGCACCAATGATGTTGGGGATATGTCCAAGGGCATAGAAATCACCCTTCACAGTGGCCAAATCACCCTCCTCAGGGAAAACAATGTATCTCCGCATGTATTTCATCAGGGCAGACAACACTCTGGACAAAACCTTAGAAAACATAGGCTGAGACATCCCTGATGACATGGCCACTGTTGTCTGAAAAGACCCACTTGCCAAAAAATGGAGTACTGACAGAACCTGCACCAGAGGGGGAATCCCTGTGGGTTGGCGGATGGGGGACATCAGGTCAGGCTCCAGCTGGGCACACAGTTCATGTATAGTGGCTCGGTCAAGTCGGTATCGAAGTATAATATGTCGTTCTTCCATTGTCGACAGGTCCACCAGCGGTCGGTACACGGGAGGATTCATCCTTCTCCTCGCAAGTCCCAGCGGACGGTGCCTAGGAAGGACAACATGGAGCACTGAGTCAAGCAACCCACAGGTACGTTCACCCAGCTTGCACAGTACACGAATCGCTATGCATTGAAAGGCTTGTATGAGTGGCAATGCAAGGCCTAGGCCTGTGTGACGCAGTAGCAATTAAGCCATGTGGGCCCTTGTAATGGCGGCTGCCTGACCTGAGAAGTGTGACAGTGGGATATGAGGTCAACGCGCTGGCGTGGCACACCGTGGCGGTAGGCGGTCGAAGACCGCAGTGCGAAGGCGCATTGGTTAACATTGAACCCTATGGGTCTCAGGAGCCAATGACGATGTGCGCCGCGGGCGTGACCGCCATTTTCTATCTGCTTAACCACTCGAGACCTGACCATCCACAGGAGAGGACCTATACTGCAAGTGCTGCTGTGACCTCGGTCTGGAAGAGACAATGGCTGCGGCGACTGGGGAAAAGGCCCCTGCCTTCACTTCAGAAGAGTTGGAGAAACTTGTGGATGGGGTCCTGCCCCAGTATGCGCTACTCTACGGTCCTCCAGACCAACAGGTAAGTACACTGGGTGCACGTTGAATGGGCTATGCCTGGGTTGTGTATGGTGGATGTAAGATGGTGGGGTGGGGAGCGAATGAGGAGTGCAAGGCACGACAGATGAGAGCATGTGCCACATGGCAGGGTTGGGGAGGGGGGGGCAATCACATCTAACATGCAGAAAAATGATGAAAATTCCTTTCCCACCCTGTACATGTCAAATAGGTCAGCGCCCATCAGAAAGTCGACATTTGGCGTGCCATCACCAAGGAAGTCCGGGCCCTGGGGGTCCACAACAGACGGGGCACCCACTGCCGAAAGAGGTGGGAGGACATCCGCCGCGGGACCAGGAAGACCGCCGAGTCACTGCTGGGGATGGCCTCCCAACGTAGGAGGGTTGCCAGTCGTACCTTGACCCCCCTGATGTCCCGGATCCTGGCGGTGGCCTACCCCGATTTGGATGGGCGCGTGAGGACATCACAGCAGACACAAGGGGGTGAGTACCAGCACATTCTGCTGGGAGGTCTGGCTCCCTTGAATGACTGGACAAGCACCGCTGAAGAGGGCCCCGCCGTGAAGAAAGGCACCGCTGAAGAGGGCCCCGCCGTGAAGAAAGGCACCGCTGAATAGGGGCCCGCCGTGCAGAAAGGCACCGCTGAATAGGGCCCCGCCATGCAGAAAGGCACCGCTGAAGAGGGCCCCGCCGTGAAGAAAGGCACCGCTGAAGAGGGCCCCGCCGTGAAGAAAGGCACCGCTGAATAGGGCCCCGCCGTGCAGAAAGGCACTGCTGAAGAGGGCCCCGCCGTGCAGAAAGGCACCGCTCCGCTGGGCCCTTCCTGTCAAGCACCGCTCCGCTGGGCCCCGCCGTCTCAAGCACCGCTCCGCTGGGCCCTTCCTGTCAAGCACCGCTCCGCTGGGCCCCGCCATCTCAAGCACCGCTCCGCTGGGCCCTTCCTGTCAAGCAGCGCTCTGCTGGGCCCCGCCGTCTCAAGCACCGCTCCGCTGGGCCCTTCCTGTCAAGCACCGCTCCGCTGGGCCCCGCCGTCTCAAGCACCGCTCCGCTGGGCCCTTCCTGTCAAGCACCGCTCCGCTGGGCCCTTCCTGTCAAGCACCGAACCGCTGGGCCCTTCCTGTCAAGCACCGCTCCGCTGGGACCCGCCGTCTCAAACACCGCTCCGCTGGGCCCTTCCTGTCAAGCACCGCTCCGCTGGGCCCCGCCATCTCAAGCACCGCTCCGCTGGGCCCTTCCTGTCAAGCACCGCTCCGCTGGGCCCTTCCTGTCAAGCACCGCTCCGCTGGGCCCCGCCGTCTCAAGCACCGCTCCGCTGGGCCCTTCCTGTCAAGTGCCGCTCCGCTGGGCCCTTCCTGTCAAGCACCGCTCCGCTGGGCCCCGCCGTCTCAAGCACCGCTCCGCTGGGCCCTTCCTGTCAAGCACCGCTCCGCTGGGCCCTGCCGTCTCAAGCACCGCTCCGCTGGGCCCCGCCGTCTCAAGCACCGCTCCGCTGGGCCCTTCCTGTCAAGCACCGCTCCGCTGGGCCCTTCCTGTCAAGCACCGCTCCGCTGGGCCCCGCCGTCTCAAGCACCGCTCCGCTGGGCCCTTCCTGTCAAGCACCGCTCCGCTGGGCCCCGCCGTCTCATGCACCGCTACGCGTTGCCCTTCCTGTCAAGCACCGCTCCGCTGGGCCCTTCCTGTCAAGCACCGCTCCGCTGGGCCCCGCCGTCTCAAGCACCGCTCCGCTGGGCCCTTCCTGTCAAGCACCGCTCTGCTGGGCCCCGCCGTCTCAAGCACCGCTCTGCTGGGCCCTTCCTGTCAAGCACCACTCCGCTGGGCCCTTCCTGTCAAGCACCGCTCCGCTGGGCCCTTCCTGTCAAGCACCGCTGGCCCATTGACAGTGCCGGTTCTGTGTCGAGCTAGTGTTCACGCTGCACTCGGGGCACCCTGCCTCCTCCATGACCAGTGGAGTCTGTAATCCACCTGATGGACTGTGGCTTTGCACTTCCCAGGATGGCACAGTGGGCATGGTGGCCCCTTCGTGGTTCTGGCGTCGTGGACCCCTGTGGCTGAGGTGCCCTCCCTTCCCTTCCCCCTGAGGTGCCTGTAGTTTTGTCATCTGATGCCCCAGCAGTGTTCTCTCCAACGGACTCAGGTCTCCTGTGTGGGCTTTGCCCATGTGTTTGGTACACATTGGCCCACGGACTGTGGATATTTGACACACTGAGCAGGACTTATTGACTTTGTACATAGCTTTCGCACTGTTCATGATTTTTGCTTTGATATTTCATAACGATAATTTTCTATGACTTCAATGAACCTAATTTTACATAAATTTAATTAAAATTTTTATTATGTCTTTGCATTTTTCAGGGGGGTTTGGGGGAGAGTCACTCAGTTGTTGCTCTGCATTGGTATGTTGATAGTTGGGGGGGGGCGTATGTGTGTGCCCGTAACCTTTCGTCCTCCCCCCTCCCCTGTGTCGTAGGTGCAGTACTCACCATTGTCTTCTGCGCCGGAGTTCGTACTCATGGTAGATGAGCAGGTAGACAAGAGCTGGTAGGATGTTTAATTCGGGTTCCATGCTGTCCTCCGTCCTCGTGGAGTGTATAGAGGTGAGCGTTTTCCCGTTTGTAGTCTGTTTCCGCCGTGTTTTTATCGGCGGGGCTCCCGCCCCGGAAAAGGTGGCGGATTGGTGAGTTGTGATACTGTGGGCGGTACATTGTCTGCCGCCTGCCTGTTGGCGGTGACCGCCGTGCTGTTTGTCTGTCCCGCCGTGGCGGTCGGAGTGTTAAAGTGGCGGCCTGTGTTGGCGGTTCCCGCCAGGGTCAGAATTCCATTTTTTTAACCGCCAGCCTGTTGGCGGGTTGGCCGCCGCTTTATCACCGACCGCCATAAGTCATGGGCGAAAGGATCTTTCCCCAGGACCACCCGGACGGCACATTGTAACATGGATACTGTTGATGTATTATGTATCGGAAAGGATCCACACTCCTACCCCCAACAATTAAAAGTTGTGCAAGTTAGAGGACTCTTGTCACATTTATCAATAGGGATTTCTCCCAGTTGCCCTCAGTCAGTCATACTCAAGCTAGGAGGCCATGTAATACAGCTCCAGATTAGGAACCTCTAACGCCCCCTCCTCTAATGATTGAAACAGAAAGTCCCTCGCTACTCTCCTCCATTCCCCAGCCCAGATCAGTGTGGTAAGAAGGGAGCATAGCTGTCAAAATACTGTTTGAGGTAGAATGTCAAAAGCGTGTTGTACAGAGTATAAGCACCTTGGTAAAAACACCATTTTTTAAATGGCTACCTGGCCCATAAGTGATAAAGAGAAGGAGTTCCAGAACCTTGTAAATAAACGGAGGCCCTCTGTGACCAGCCCGATATTATACTTGCAATGCTTCTGCGGGGAGTGGGCTACCATCACACCCAGGTACCAGAATTTATCAGTTTCCTAATGAAGCGGCAAGCATGGTAATGTAGTCATCTCGCTTGTAGCCAGAGACCCCAAGGGGAACACAAGTGAATTCTTGTGATTGATCCGCAGTCCTGGCAGGTCACCAAATGAAGTAAGGTGGGACAATAAAAGAGGAAAAGACCACCAGGCCTAAAAGGTAAAAAAGCATATCATCAACATATAAGGGCAGCAGACAAGTGACATCCCCTACCCTGGTACCTGGTACCGGTACATGACTTGCCGAATCTGGATAGCTAGAGGCTCCAGTTCAATGGGAGACAAAAGAGGAGAAAGCGGGCACACCTGAAGTGCACTCCTGCCCACCTCCCATGGTTCAGAGCAGAGCCGGTCCACCCACACTCTGGCAGGAGGGCCAGCGTAAGCAGGCGCATTCAAGCACAAAACTGCACCCCAATCCCATGGCCTCCAGCACCCTCATAAAACAGAGCCAGTTAACAGTGTTTAACGCTTTTGCAATATACTACTGTCAATTCCTCCACCTGTCCATTCACCTCATGTATGACATGCATGAGTCGCCCCAGAATCGTAGTGGTATGGTACCCAGGTATAAAACCGCTCTGGTTATCATGTATGAACTGCACGATCACGCAAGCGTAGAGTAAGAGTTTTACATAGGACCTTTGTGTTGTTATTTATCATGGTGAGTGGGTGGTGAGGCATGGGTCCGAAGGGCCTGATTCGGAATTCAGCATTACAGAAATGCAGCCTGCGCACATGGACAGGAGCAGCACCCACGAGCGGCCCACCTCTAGGTAGACCACCAATAAGTGTTGAGTAAGGACAGGGGCAAAGGCCTGATAGAATGCAACTGGTAGGCGTCACTACCCAGTGCCTTACCACCAGGCAACTGCCCCAGTGGCGATCTCTTCCAGAGGGAGGGTGGCGTCTAAATCTCACAACGCCTCCTCCCCCAACAGAGGAAGTACTAGAGTGGCCACAAATGCATCAATGCAGTCCGAGTCGGGAGAGAGAGGCTCCAGATATACTGTTCCAGATGTGCCCTAAACATCTCCAAGTTATCCCTCTGTGCAATAACGTCCTAATCCTGGGGGACCGAAGATGAAGGATAGAAGAGTGCGGAGTCTCTTGCTGCAGTATCCACACTAACAGTCGAGCAGAGCTATCTTCCTCTCTGTGAAGCAATTGTCAGTAGGATTTCAGGGTATTCTTCTCTAGCCTGTCTCGTACCTGAGAGATCTCGGTTGAGCCTGTATCTCTTCCACTTGACCCCTCCTGTCATGTTAACATCCTCTGTTAGACTTCTGCTATCTCGTCCTCCCCATGAAGCAGTTCTACCTGTAGCAAGCGTCTGACCCGTAGGAGAGACCTAAACAATGTCCCTGAATGTACCTTTACAGCCTCTCATTAAGTTAACCTCGAGTGTGTTGTAGACCAATTAATTTCAAAGAAACACTTGGTTCAGTAACTTCCGCCCCTCAGAAGAAGAGCCTCTGGTGACAGTCTCGAAGTTAACGGGGAGCTGGGAGCACTGCTCCACTCAATCTCCCAGTAAAATTTGGCAAGATCAGAGAAACAGCAAAATAAGTGGGAGATCACAGGGATAATAGGCAATAGTGAGGCAGCCATGAGTATACGGTCTAGTCTACTATGGGTGCTATGTGTCTGAGAGTAACATGTAAATTCCCTTGCCGTGTCAGGTGAAAGGGCCTCAATGTCCCACAGGCCCAACTGATCCTTGGCCTCCTGGAGCACTGCGGTCATTCTCGGTTTAGTGTTCAGCCGAGGGAGATGCCTTTCCAAAGTACCATTCATTACACAAATGAAGTCCCTCGCCACATGGCCCAAGAGTTCAATGGTGGTGCGATCAAGGTACATACTTTCAGGTAAAACATCTCTTCGTTCAGGTTGGGGTCATACGTGTTGACGTTAACTGTACCCACCCCATTGAGTATCACCTGTACAAGGAGGTAGCGGCCTTTCTCATCTTCCTCCAAATAGGAGAGGGAGAAAGGGAGCCCTGTGGCACTAATGACATTTAGCATCTTACATCACGTTTACTCATACTTCCTTACAAGTTACTATATAAGGATATTACAAAGAAGTGATGAAAGATTCGATAATTCAACATTGTTACTATTTATAAGATAATAAATAATAGTGTGTGCCAGTGGGGAACAATCAAGTGTGATCTCATTTTTCGGGATATCTATGTCTCTTTATCACTTTGAGTAGATGCATGTCATCAGACACTTATATAATTAACCTTGTATCCTCTTATTACTGTAGTTTCACACTTACGTTTTATAACTTACTTTGTTCCTTCTCCTCACATTTGTCCTAAATCTTCTCTAGTGTAAATCATTTTTTAAAGAAACTGGAACACAGCGCAATTCACTCTAAGGTTTTTCCTTATTCCTTTGAGCATGAACACGGTCAAAAAGATGCTAGTGCATGAGCACTTATTAGGTTTAAAAGCACCATGAATCACCAGAGGTGAAATATTTAATGAAAAAAGCATATCCTAACTTGATCAATTCATTGATGTTTTTAGTCTTGAAAAAGGACCCGCCTTGCATGCTATATGAGGGGGTGAAATGTTTTATATATATATGACAGCTTTTGGAATTTTCTTCATCTGCATTTGTGAGATTAAAGCTTGATTGAGAAATAAGAACGGAATAAACAGAACTTAATATTTATGATGATCTTAACAATGATAAATAGGAAAATTTGACACTCAGCAATATTACTACATTTCTTCTGAGGTGGAGATGACCCGACCCCCAAGGAGTGTCACTGAGGTTTCCACACAAAAAAACAAAACAATGAAGAAGACATACTAGGTTGGATGAGAAGAGTGTTGGGGCTAAAAGAAACAGTCACATTGCCAATACCCCTCCACACTCTCCAATAGCCATATACTTGATCTTATTATAAAATTAAATGGCTGAATTCGGAAACCGATGTGATCAGAGGAATGACCGCCATCAGGAGGTTTTTGACCTGACAAACACTGGCACTACTCGACAGACTCGAAGAAATCCAACTTCTGCCAAGAGTACTTTTTAAGAACTTGAGCAAGCAATTAAAAATGAAACATCCAAATGGTGGGAGGGAGTGTCTTTGAAAAAAATATTTGGAAGCAGATAGCATACCTATGGGACTAAGAATCCTGATTTTTCCACCAATAGACAACACTTCACAAGAACAAATAACAAGATGGAAGGATAACTTACATACTGCATCAAATAACATGACCAGACAATTAATTGACATAGCACAAGAGGTGAAAAATACAAGGAGGAGTTGGACAACTTAACAAAAGAAAATAGAGGAAGCCAACAGGGGAAAGATCACTAAGAAGAACTATGACATCTTAAATAAAGTTATTGATGAATATAAGGAGGCTATAATAAAAAGAAAAAATTGAAAATTTCATAAGAATCTAGGAATCTAGTAGGCTACCAACAAGGAAGGCTCTTTACCTTTGCCAAAAAATATGACAGTGTGAAACCGGTGAACACACAATCTGACTTCCAAAGTACTTCGCTCACATCTGACGTAGAGTCCATAGGAGAGAATATAGCATTACCATCTGGCAAGACAAAGGGACATTTTTACAAGGAAGTGAACAGACACAGATTAGGGAATCAAAGCGTACGAGATACCAGAACCCAACTGCCAAATACGGAAGACACACCATCAACATCAGGAGTAGAAACCAGAGCAAGGAGGAAAAGAGAATAATCTAAAAACCAGGACACTCCAACCAATTAGTTTGTAATCAGTCCCAACAGAATTTAAACTCTTCCCCACTGGAGGTTTTGGAAAAGGGCCTATCATTTTGCCTCATGGCGAAGTGGGATTTAACTAAAATAGATCTCTTCAAATTGATAAGGTGACTGAAATTTAAAGGTTTCTTTTCATACAAACCAAGAACAAGACTGTCAAGCTCTAGGCAACCAATTACAAGTGAAATAACAGTACAAAATCTTGAAAATATAAATTTTCTTGTGGATATTTCAAAAAGACACAATGGACACAGTGCATACTATAGCAAATAGAAATGAAATCTGAAATCAACATTTACACCCACCCTTTTGCCAGGGAACACAATAGACCCCTTTTACACAGCGGTTCTGAAGCATTTGGAAAAAGAGTATCAAATGTATAGAAACAAAATGAGATATTTTGCATGTAATATTACTTCAGTACAGAAACGGGCAATCAAGGTTCTCAAAGAAAATCCAGAATTGATTATAAAAGAAGCTGATAAGATAAAGGAGGCAATGTTGTGATGCTACATTTTGATGACTATCTGAAGGAGATCTATAGGCAGTAGGAAGATGCCTCATATAATAAAATATTACCCAAAAATACCCTAGAAGTACAACAACATTTATCATAATATCTTCATAAACTGTATAACAAATGCCTGATGACTCTCGAAGAGAAGCAATTTTTGTACATAAAACACCAGGTGATGCCAGCTCTTTATGTGCTACCATAAATACATAAGCTGGGCTCTCTCTCCCCAAAGAACGGGCTATTATTGCAGGGATAGATTCCATCTGTTCCTGGTTAGGGGAATACATTGATAATGAACTACAGCACTTCCTGAAGAGCCTACCGTCTTATGTTAGGGACACAAAAGATATATTGCATAAATAGGACCACATTGATTGGCAATCTGACTATACATTGTCCACAAAATAGGTAATAAGTCACTATACATAAATAAAAAACTCTGACGGTATGGATGCAGTAAGAAAAGCACTCTCTACAAGATCAGTCCACTTTCTTGAAAGGAACCAGATGATTGTCAAAATGCTTGACTCCTGTCTTTGAAACGTTTTTATATTTAATGGCTCCATCTATTTACAACAACAAGGAAGCACAATGGGGGCCAAATTTGCTCCCCTGTATGCCTGCATCTTAATGGGCGACATTGAGAAATACTGGCTCTGGATTGAGATTTATGATTGATTCACTAACCATATCATCTTTTCGACCAGCTCTGTCAATGATATATTGATGATTTGGCCAGGCCCACAGAAGATTGTTCAGGAATACCTTTCTGGACTATCTGAAAATGAATGGGGCATTCAAGTGACTTTTTCCACCTCCAAATAGAAATCGAATTTCTGGACTTAACACTATATATTGATCAAAACCAACTACACTTTAGAATACATAGGAAAACAACAGCGGAAATTTCCATCTTGTACACTACGAGTTGCCATCCCAAATCCACAATTGATAACATACCAACGAGAGAATATCAAAGAATAAGAAGAAACTGTAGAAGGAAGGAGATTTATGAACACAAAGTAACCAAACTCAGCAGTCATCTGAAAGAACGTGGAAATTACTAAAAATATCTATATAAAACTATGCAGAAAACCTGGCCATTTGGGCAGAAATCAACTCTTACAGGATCCAGAGAAGACAGCAACGAAAACGCAAACAATATGATTCATCACAGAATATGATAATTGTCATCATCATTACACTAGGAAACATTTGAGAGAACATTGGTCGCCCCTAATACATCACACACAACTTCAAAAAATAAATTGTTTCACCCGAATCAGTTACAAAAAAGCATCACATCTAAAACAGCAGTTATGTCACTCTTTTACCAAGGAAAAAGAGGGAAGATTTCAACCTTTTTGGAAAAACCTGTGGGCTTCTACACCTGTAAGAACTGCTCCATCCGTATATTAGGTAGAACAAAACGATACAATGTTCAATAAATAACCATCAAATCCAAATCCGGATTGGATCGATTGTGAAAGCACCTACATGGTGTATAAAATAACATGTCCATGTTGAAAAAACTACATTAATAGCACAATAAGACCTCTTAAAGATCGGTTCCAAGAGAACATACAAAAATCTTATCTGAAATTGCAACTGGTTGAACTTCTTTTTTATGGCTTTTTTTAAGCAACAAGGTAAAACAGGGACTTAACAAAGATGCTGATCTTCATAATTGGCTGTTGTAACTTGATCTATGTAATGTGAACTCTATGTGCCTCACCCACGAAGTATATGGACTTGTGCCTAACCAAACTGGTGTGCTGTAGATAATTACTTGATTCTTTATTGTAATATCTACATATTTTTTATTTTTACACATTTTGTTTCCTGACAATATGTTTTGTAAGATATGTTGTGACATTACATAATTTCACTTAGCACCACAACATAATTATCAAAAGTATATTGGCTGACTCGATAGACTACATCATTATGAAATGTATATTGATTGACTTATCAAATGTACATTGATCGACTCAGTTTGACAAGGGAAGATTTAGTTAACATTCACTTTAGAAAACAAATGGGACTACTCTTTTCTGCTTGTTTACATCTTTATATATAAATGTAATGCTAAATATTGTGCAGTAAATGTGGCCTATGCGGCTTTTGGAACATGTTTGACATGTAATATGAAACTAATAATATTATATATGTCAGCCAATACAGGACCTTCTTTTCCTACTAAAGTTAATATAATCTAATAAAGTGATTGCATGTCACTCTTGGTATAGCTATAACAAAAAAGATTTTCTGGTCAAAATTCATATTAACCAAATTCAAATTGCATAAATATAATCACTAGTTAAAAATAACAAATCGGATCATTTCATTAGTATGCAAAAGGGTCTGGCAGCCCATTACAGAGTAGGTTACTATATTCTTAATCAAAATACTTAGGGCCATATTTATACTTTTTGATGCAAAACTGCGCTAACGCAGTTTTGCGTCAAAAAAATTAGCGCCGGCTAACGCCATTCTGAAGCACCATGCGGGTGCCGTATTTATTCAATGACGTTAGCCGGCGTAAGCCGCCGGCGCTGCCTGGTGTGCGTGAAAAAAAATGACGTACACCAGGCAGCGCCGGCGTAGGGGAATATGAAGCTTGGGCGCCAAAAAATGGGGCAAGTCAGGCTGAGGCAAATTTTTCACCTCAACCCGATTTGCGCCATTTTTTTCGACTCCCAACCCCGATTGAAATGACTCCTGTCTTAGCAAAGACAGGAGTCATGCCCCCTTGCCCAATGGCCATGCCCAGGGGACTTCTGTCCCCTGGGCATGGTCATTGGGCACAGTGGCATGTAGGGGGGCACAAATCAGGCCCCCCTATGCCACAAAAAAAAAATATATATTACTTACCTGAACTTACCTTATGTTCCCTGGGATGGGTCCCTCCATCCTTAGGCATCCTCCTGGGGTGGGCAAGGGTGACAGGGGGGGTCCCTGGGGGCATGGGAGGGCACCTCTGGGCTCCTTCCGAGCAAAAGCGGCTGGACATCATTTTTTTTGACCCGCCCACTCCCGGGCGTGAGTTTTGCCCAGGAGTGTAAACACGGCGCACATGCCGCGGAGTCAATTTTTTAGACGGGAACACCTACCTTGCATATCATTAACGCAAAGTAGGTGTCCACGCTAAAAAATGATGCAAACTCCATGGACTTTGGAGCTAGACGCATCTAACGCCAAAGTATAAATATGGAGTTAGTTTTGCGTCGGAATTGCGTCAAAAAAAACGACGCTATTCCGGCGCAAACAGGTTATCCTAAGATGGCACAATGCCTAGTGGGTGGGGCCTAATGCCTCAAAGTGAACCAACTAATTAACAATGAAGGAGGACTACCTGTCCCGTAACCAGTTAAAACGGTATACCCACAACTAAAAAGGTTCACAGCTTTAAACTATTAATAACCAAATCAAAAGTGAACCAATATTCTAACTGGTTTAAAATCAAAGATCGAATCACTGCAGTAGTAAACACAGGCATTTGCACTCGAATAGGTCTCGCATTTGCGAGAGTTAGAGCTATTGGCTTTGTAAATGCATAACTGGACTTTTCTTGCCTCCAAAATTGGTGAACCCTGCTTCATAATTTGGTCCTCTTCAGCCAAATAAATCCAGAGGCCCTACGAAATTCCCATATTTACACTATTACGCCACATAGCAAAATTAAGCACCATTCGTGTTAAAAATGTACTGCAAACACATTATTTGCCCTAAAAATTACTGCAAATGCACATGAATACCAGAACATGAACAGTGCTGTTCGAGTTGCTTTTTTTTATGCAGTATTTTTTTTAGCTTGAAATGCATCCTTGAGTCAAGAATTATCACCTGGACGCATTTCACGCTAAAATATAATTCTAACGTCTAAAAGATTCGATCATTCAACATCATTACTAATTATAAGGTCATAATTAATATACAAAAAATAAATTTAGTTTGCCAGTGGCCAATAATCAAGTGTAATCTCATTTTTCTGGACATCTATATATCCTTATCACTTTCAGCATGTCACCAGACACTTATATAATTAACCTCGGATCTTCTTAGTACTGTATTTTCCCACTTACCTCTTATTACTTTGTTCCTTCTTCTCACATTTGTCTTAAATCATCCCTGGTATAAATCATTTTAAATGAACATGGTGCAATTCACTCTAAGGGTTTTTTTCTTTCTCTTTTGAGAACGAACATGGTTAAAAAGACGCTAGTGCATGAACACTTATTAGGTTTAAAAGCACCAGGGATGACCAGAGGTGAAACATTTAGTGAAGAATGCATAACCAAACTTGATAAAATGTTCATTGATTTTTTAGTCTTGAAAAATCCCCCGAAATAGAAAACAGAGTAAACAGAACATAATATTTATTTATGACGACCTCAACAATAATTAAAAGGAAAATGTGACACTCAGCGCTATTACTACATTTCCTATGAGGTGGAGTTGGCCCAACCCCTAAGAAGTGTCACGAGGTTTTCCACACAAAAACAAACAAAACAACTAGGAAGGCATACTAGGTTGGGTGAGGAAAGGGTTGGGCCTAAAAGGAACAGTCTATTTGTAAAATTGTTGCCAATGCTTATAACTAATGGGGTTCTCTCTCAAACTCATCCATTCTACCTCAAGGAATCCTTCAAGGCTCAATGTTCTCTCTCACAATCGTCAACATATGTATATGAACCCCTTGCAACCATGTTCGAACACTGCAATATCGCTTACCGTTTCTATGTGGAAGAAATAGAACTACACCTGAAAGATTCCCCTGCTCGAGATATAAAACACTCAGCCCGAATCCTAGCTTAATTTCTGGGATGATGTGACTCCATCTCAGATTCATCCGTGTTAAAGCTTAGTTCCTTTTGATCGTGCCCCAAATGCACCATCCCATGCAAACCTTCTCAGCTCAAATAAAAACCGGACACAGTCAGGGAAGTATAATAGGTACAATGTGGTACAGTTCATACATAAACCATGTTTCCTGATGAGCTGCATTGCAAAGCACCAAGTCAACAAGTAATACTGTATTCCTAACATGCAAGCCACCTGTGCGTAGACAACTTAAAGAGAAACAGCAGGCTCAGTGATCGAGGTGGCAAAGGAACATTGCATTCTTGTAATTGTTCATTTTAAACCTATAGGTCAATGTATTATTAACGAATGTTAGTAGGGGGAAACATTTTAAACAAGAAAGAACAGTGCAAAAGGAAAGAAAGGGGGGAGCGGTAAATAAGAAAAAAAGAAAGGAAAAACACCCTATTAAGAAAAAGAACAATGAGAAACAAGGGAACCTGGAACAATGAACAGTGAATGCACTCAGTTCAGGCGTTAAGGACACAAGTGTCATGGAATCCGGGAGGAAGCAGCAGGAGGGGGAGGCAGGGGGAATGGATGAAGTAGGGTGGAGTTTGAGAGACAGAGTGGGGAAGGGGTCATGGTCTGCATTGATAATTAAGAGATGGGCATCCCCTCTCAGAATTTTCAATTTGACTTTATTACTGTATTTCTACTATGTAAATACTTTACACATAGCCGCAATTTAAGCCTGTCTGCTCTGTGCTACAGATACCAGGTGTTTGAGCTCAGGTTAATTTAGTGAGAGTTCACCCTGGCAAGAGTTGTGACTATTCCTTGAGGTGGATGGTCACTCATGCCACATAATAATCCAATTTATTACAGAGGGCAACTATAATCTATACTTGCTCACAATATTCTTATAGTACCTAGTAACACCACAAAATTATTTTGCTCACCATCAGTACATGGTATCACCTACTTCATCACTGTTTTGGTCTTGGTTGTAGGAGGTAAAACTTCCCATTGCCACCTTGCAGCCATGGTGCTTAGCTGAAGAAATGATCAATCTGGAACTTGTTTGCGTTAATGGTGAGCTAAGCCTTCGCAGTACAGCTAACACACTTCCTAAATCTCCTATATGCTTTATCAGCTGGCACTCAGGAATGTGTATAAGTCAGTCGGCGCCTGGGTCACCAGTCTCTAGAATGTGCTTAGGCATTCTGGCAGCCATCAGGGATAAACTTAAACTGGTGCATCCACGCAGCAACCAGCAGAGATACCAACGTCCTTGGGAACCAGGTGCACCTAAATCATTCCTAGCTAATCGGCTTGAGGAATTAGATATTCAGTGGCCTTGGTCACAGTGGTAAGACCCAGATGACCAATGTCGAAGCAGCATAGCTCTGTTGAACCTTACATGGGCACCAACGCCACTGGCTGGCCCATGGTCTCTAGTAGTTTCAGTCACTCCCAAAGCTAACATCTCACTAACCTTTGTTTTGATGCAGTCTAAACTTTCTCCGACGTCTTGTAAACTTTCGTTTTCACAGGTATAACCACTTGGCTCAATATCTGAGTAAACCTAGAGACCAGAGAAAATAAGGCAATCCTGACCCTATCACACCAAACAACTTGTCTCTTAGAAGTTACAACACACAGTGTATATGGTAATACCACAAGAGTAGCTACCATGTTTCATTTTTAACTTGCTATTATCAAAAGCATGTGTCTGAAACACATGTTCAATATAGAAATTGAGGTGTAGAATCAGGTGTGTAATATTAGCTGATTTTCAACGTAGCACTGTCTTTGGCCAGTATCTGATCTGCACAAGAGCCAATCTTTGCACTATGCTAAATGTATGAATCCAGTACAGCATAAAGGAGCAATATGCAAGGCTTTGCAAAAAATAAAACCCTGTCCCATTGGTATTCACAAAAGAGAAATTCAAATAGTTGTGTATACATAAATGAAAGCCTCTTTCCCTCCCTCCCCTGCCTAGTGTAAGGGCATGTACCCGTCCTGGGTGCTGGACTGCAAATAAAGCTGGTAGCCTCATTTTCTTTTGGCCCTAGCATCATGCTAACCTAGTGACTGACAATATAAGATGCACAGCCTGGTGCAGGGCCTATCCACTGACACAACAGAACGTACCATATGCGATCTCAAAGGAGACAGAGGATTACTGGCCATGTCAATGGTGTATCACATGAGGTGGAGGTGGCCGTATACTATGTTTTATGATTTTAGTGTAACAAGACCGTTTTACTCCATACCGGTGACAGCACGGTCTACTAACTCGTCTCATGTAAAGTTTTAATGTTATGTGAAGACCATGAACCCTGTGCTGACATCCTGTGTGTGTGTGTGTGTGTACAGTACAGTGAGTGTGTGATACCTGCAGGGTAGTATGGCCCTGTGTGTAGGAGAATGAATGTTGAAGCCAGGAGCATTTGCAGAAACTGAAGTGAGGAGAATTGAGGTAAGGTTACCTTTAGACATTCCATAAAAACTTTGTAGCAAGCAGCTGCTACTTAGGTCTTTCTGGGCGCTGCCCTTTGGTGGATGGCAGGGGTGAAGGCACTGCAGTTTCTATTGTTCAACATGAGGAAGTTGTGGGTACTCCAGTTAGGAGCCAACCTCAGTGCTACCGGCCGTGAGAAGCATCACTTTACCGCAAGCATGTATCTGGAGGGCAGGCTGAGGAGGAGCACCCCATCCAGGTTTTTAAGTGTGACACAGTGTATCTACTTCCCTGTCTAGAAAAGGTTTACAAAAGAGCAATCTAAACATTTCAGTCTCAAGTTCTTTTTAACCAAGCAAGGGAGAGGCTGCAGAGCACTTGGACATCTGATGTGTAACCGTGGCTTGTGTCGGCCTAGTAGTCAGTCCAGTCTCCCAGAGGTGAGGGGAATTTAACTCGGCAATTTCTGCTGGAGAGGATGAGGGTTTGCTTGCCTGCCTACTTGCTGGCGACTAAACCCCGGGGAAGGCGGGATCAGGGTGGAACACACGAGAGAGATATCGCCAACAACTGGTTCCTGCTCTAGGAAGGGTTTCTATGAAACGTCCGTATTCTCGAAAGCTTCCCTGGTTCAGAGTAGTTGTTTTCCCCAAAGACGTTGTTTTATTTAGTCGGTTAACAAAGGCCGATTCTTACATAAACAGGTTCTGAAGTATTTATTACCTTTGTTATTACAGGCAGTTACTGACCTAGTTTAGCGCTATAATTATGTTTAGTCATTTGCTTTATCATCACAGGATTTCTTTTAGGTATACAGAGAACAAATAATCATGTCGTGATATTCTGTAATTGATTCCTTTCTACTACATTCGCTGTTTCCTTCTTCAAAGAAAAGTATATTGTTTATTTGGAATCGTTTGGTAACACGTGTTAATATGGCACACATTGCTAATCTTGTTTTCTTTGTTTTGTAACAACGTCTTAGTATTTGCTGCTTTAATGTTGTTTTGAGAAATCATGTCACACGTTAAAAGTTTCTAGATTACTGTACTAACCTGGAAGAGCTCTTTAGTCTAAAATTCTGAAAGAATCGTAGCTCTCAACTCTTCAAGGTCTATGCGTGATGTGCTGCTCCACGCCAGATTTTCTCCCTTTAAATTATGGGACATGAAGTCCTGTTTTATTTTGAAATGAACCAGACTGCAAGTCCCAGATTTAAAAAAAAAAACTGGACTGGAGCAGCACATCACGCATGGACCTAAGACACTCGCCTGGGCTGTAGAACAGACACAACTGCCTTCTTGCAATCGTTCTTTTCTTTCAGAAGATATGGGAAGCCACACGACAAGGAGGATTCATCAGCAGAGATTTCAAATATTGGCCTTGCAGGGAACAGCAATATTAAAATTTCTGTCAATGTCCAAGCAATTAGCAGACAGGTGCTACCTTCTAGTGCATGCAGAGGGAGATAGGCCCTAGCAGTGCTTCATACACAGAAGTTATCAACAGCAATGCAGCAAGCACTTGTGCGGCATGATGAAGAGTTCCCCCCTTGCTCACTGCGGCATCGTTACTTTGGAACGTGAACGCCTTGTTAGGTGTGAAGAAACCCACCAATTTAATGGGAGCGCAGCAGAAGCACTCTTTCAGAGAAGCACACAACGTCTGCCCAATTAAATTATGCATTCAAGGGAACCACCATCTTGGTGGAGGCATAACTCTTTTCTCACTCATGCTTCTACAAGCTCTTTCTCGGTTTATTATTCATTCTCATCAGAGTTAGTAATTGCTATATAAATACATGTTAGGCTGAAGCACCAGCTTTGATGCCACGCCAGACCTAAAAAGACTAGATTGCCACAATCTCCAATAATCCATAATCAAATTGAGAACTCGTAAAATGGTTAATGTATTTGTTTACAGAATCAAATGAAAATGCATGTATCTGACACATAACGCGAGTACAGGTATATTCAACCGACACATACTTCACTCTGAGTACAACATCAAGCCCTTGGGGTTTAATCTCTTCAGGAGACATTCTACCAGGCATTCTGACGTCCTTGACATCAGCAGAAATAATAACAAACTGACAAATGATTAGCTCACGTGTCCAGAGTAAAGCACGTGTCAGCTGAATATTCCTGTACTCATGAGCTCAGTGAGTCAGGGAATCGTCAGAGAACTACAGTTTAGTGGTCCTTTAGGTTAGGGGTTCCTTACACAGAACTAAAAAGTAAATATACAGGGAAACAACAGGGACCGAAATAAAAATAATAATGGTGTAATGGGACAGGTATGAACCTTCATTTTACAATAGCTGCATGCATGTTATGTTTGTTAGGATTTAATGCATATTTTACAAATCTATCTATCTATTATATATTTTATGTAGTAAGTATTGACATAGCGCTCAAGCTCATGTATCCAGCTGACTACATCGTAATGTTTTGTAAGACTGTATGCGCCCAAGGGAAGAGTTCCTTATTAAAATGTTTATGTAAACACAACAGACGTCTTATTGCTAATGTGCACCTTCCGTTAGTATGCACCAGGCTCAAGGGAAATGGCCTGGTGTCTGGGACATGTTAGTGTGGCTGCCCCATTTTGTCTGCCCCTCCCCGGTTCAGAGCGCAGCTGCCCACTGTTTTAGTATGGTATCATGCTACGCCTTTTTTGTCCCATGTGCATGTTTTGCAATAAGAACATGTGCTGGGACTATAGGGAACCCATCAGTTGAAAATTAATGAATGCCCTGCAGTAACTGCACTGCGTACGATTGGCGCCAGCACATTTACCACCACAGAAGGGGCCGTGTGTATACTTCTGCGATATCAAATTACGAAGGCTGCTAAAAAAAAAAACATGACAATTTGTTTAAAGTGCCACAACTTCACTATCTGAGTGGGGCACACAATATTCGTAATATGAGACCGGGGTATTCCGGGTATGCAATTTGCACCTACTTGAGCAGTTACTCATGCCTGGTTGTGTTATGACTGCTTGTTTAACAATGTGAGTGTTACGTACGACGCTGTTTGTATGGCTTTAACAATGAGAGTGTTGGAGTCAGTTACTGCAGCAGAGTTTCATCTCACTCAGCTGAAATACGTTGACCATAATTAACTTATCACAGCTAGCTGTGTAGATTGGTGTCTGGGCAAAATATCAAGTTGTGAATATCTGGAGACAGAAATATTGGAAATAAAATATTGTTAATTAGATAATAATTAATTACGAAATGTTTATTGAATTTTATTTAATTATATGATTGAAATGTATTATACAAAAATGTAATACTGGTTTATTTTTGTTATGTGTTATTTGCGGGCTATTATCTTTGTAAGGGTATGACATGAAAAGTTCATTAAGTAATAATTAACAATCAGCTATTAACTGTTAATTAACTAATTAATTTTTAATTGTGTAAGCTATGGACTACCAATTTATTTAACTTTTATTTTAGATGTGGGATGCTAGGTTTGTAGGGGTATAGGGTGGGAGGTTAACTAAGTAATAATTATTCAACTATTAATTATTATTTGTAAATTAATTATCCAATTGAAGTTTAAATATGTAAAATATAGAATACTTATTTTTTTTATTAATATTTTGCTTGCAGGCTGTTAGATTTATAGAGGTCTAAGGTGGGAACTTAAATAATTATTAACAATTAAATATTAATTGTAATTCAATCTTTTAATTGATTTTAAATATATAAACCATGGAATGCTTATTTTTTAGTGATAATTTAAGTGTGGGCTGCTAGTTTTTTAGGGGTATAGGGTGGAAAGTTATTTAATAACTGAATAAAAAATATTTTTTAATTGATAATTATTGAATACTAATTATGTAAACTGCTTGCTTTTTGTTTTTTAGTGCATATATAATTTCATGTTAATTAACAATTTTTATATCAAGAGTTTCATCTGTTATCTACTTTCATGTTGTTACTTATATATGTAATGTTTGAAATGAAGTACTTTCCCTACTCTTGCTTAGACTGCTGTAGAAATAGTAAAATTAACCCCTCCGAAGTCTACTATTTTCCCTACTGTTGCATTCTTTGGAGTGGAAATAGTAAGTTTCACCCCTCCGAAATCCAACACTTTCCCTACTGTTGCACAAACTGGAGTGGGAATAGTAAACTTAACCTTCCGAAGTCCAACGTTTTCCCTGCTGTTGTAGTGACTGAAGTAGGAAGAGTAAATCTAACCCCTCAAAAGTACAACACTTCCCTACTGTTGCATAAAGTAGAGTGGGATTAATATATTTAATATTCTTAGACTACATTAGTTTTCATAAGATTAGTTAAGTAGATTTTATAGCATTAATTGTTTATGTTTTATATTTCATATTATTTGTTTTTTTATTTTTAAATTTATTTGAATGTTTATAGTATTTTTAGTAAATGTTTTTGGTGGTTTAAAATTTTTAAAACATGCTAAATAAAATATTTATTCTATAATATATTAACTTTTTAATATCTTACTATAAATATATATACATTCATAGAAATTACATTTAAAATATTAGAACCTAAAATAATGTAACATAGATATTTTTTATTGACTAAGTTACATCATATATATATATATTCAAATAAACACAAACACATGCATATATTTGTGTTTGTGTGTTCAATATAATGTAAATTAAATACATTCCACTAATATTTAATACTACATATAAATATATTCACAGAAAAAAACAAAATGTTAAAGGGACGTTATAGTTAATGGAATTAAATAAAAACTAGAAATTCATTGAAAAAACATAGGTTACAGAGACGTTATAGTTTGGTTCACATTTTACACACACAAAATCATAGATATTCAGTAGTTATGATTATACTTTTGTTAAGAAACTTTAACTCGTAGCCTAAAGTTACTTTATGGCACAAGTTATAGTTTCTTCAGATAACTATATCTGCTGAATTTCTTTAGTTTGTGTGTGGAAAATGTGAACCTAACTATAATATCCCTGTAACCTTTGTTTTTTTCAGTGAATGTCTATGTTTTTCTTTAACGTACAGTAATATTTAATTATCATATGTGAATCCAAGCGCCGCTGTGCATGGCCTTTGTCCGTGCATGGCAGGGGGTTGGCCACAGGGACTGGCCTCCAGCGAACCCCCCATGATGTCAACCCCACACCAAACATGGCCTTTGGCCATGAGTGGCAGGGTTTGGCCACGGAACCTGGAAGTGGCCAAACCCCCCAAAAGAAGATAACCTGGAAGGGGGGCCATGCAGGTTGTCCCCATCTTACAGGGCCCAGCACATAAAGGATGGGAGAAGGGAGCACGCAGCCCCCTGTCCTGGGGTCAATATTGGTCACGGGGACCCAATCCCCCAGTTTCTAGCCAGTAAAGTAACGGTGCCCTGGAGCCCACCCAGGGCACCTACTTTCTCTTTGCTGGGGGCAGCGTGAGAGCCACAGTGCTTCAAGCCTCCAGTGGGAGCCATCATTGCACACACCCACAGGAACAGCAAAACATGCTTCTCCCTGCAGCGGGCGCAATTTTTTCATCTGTTTCCCTGGAAAGTCTGCTACCAGCATGCAGGAGCTTTTTTCCTGCTCCTGCTCACTGGGAGCTTCCTTAGGGCCTGATTACAACCTTGGTGGATGGCATACTCCGTCACAAACTTGTAATATGGTGGCAGGATATCCGTCACGTTTGTGATGAAGTATCCCATCCGCTAAGGTTGTAATAAGGCTCTTAGTGTTTGCTCTTGCTTGGTGGGAGATTCAAAATTGCTCCCGCCAAGCAAGGGGAAACACAGGTTTCTCTGCCCGCACCAGTGAAACCACTAAGGGCCTAATTATGAGTTTCGCGGATGGGAACACCCATCCATCCGCCAAATGCCTGATAGGGTTACAGCCGCCGTAGTGGCGACCACCCCTCCGGACCTATTACAAGTTTCCTGCTAGGCTAATGGGTGGAAACAGGGGTTTCCGCCCGTCAACCTAACAGGAAACTGGTGGCAGCATTGTCTCCGACTCGAAATCCCGGCAGCAGTGCTGTTGCCTGCAAGGTGCACCAGCACCTTCGCAATGTTCACTGTCTGCACAGAAGACAGTAAACATTGCGATGATGCTGGGAAGGAGAACCCAAGTGCATGGACAGTGCAATGGCCCCCCTGTATCCCCCTGCACCTGTTCTCTGCCAGCCTTTTCATGGTAGTAAAACCGCCATGAAAAGGCCGTTGGAGAAAAAGGTCATAATCAGCAGGGCAGCGCTCAGGCGTGGCTCCTCTGTATGGGCGGAGGAGCATTCCCCCCGCCAGCAGCAACCGTTGCAAATCCTTTTACATGGAAAGGATAATAAACTCTGTTTATTATCCTTTCCATGTAAAAGGGGCTGGGTATTGGGGGTGACAAGCTGAGAGGAGTGCACTGTGCACTCCCCTCAGAGCGCATGTGGGTTTGGCTGGCTGTCTCGGGCCGGCCAAACACACATGCGCACAGGGCTCTCTCCAGGCCAGCAACATGGTTGCCAGGCTGGAGAGAGCCTGCAGAGGATCCCAGTCTGCCTGGGAGCGCACTGGTTGGGTGCTTCCAGTCGAACCTGACGCTGCTCTGAGCAGCGTCAGGATTGGCGCAGGGCAGGCTGTGAGCCTGTGCCTGCAGCAGTGATGGGAGAGGAGCGGCGCAGGAGCAAAGCAGATAAGTGTTTTTAAAAATACTTTTAAATTCATTTTCTCCTGCGCCCTCCACACCCGCACCTTCTGCCCCACCCAGCCCCAGCCATGCGAGCTGCCCTGGCTGATTCTGACCTCCACCTGCCTTTAACCCGTCAGATTCACCGATCCCAGTGCAGCCAGCGGAACCCTGGCGGTCTGAACACCAGGGTCTTAATGTGGCAGTCGGACCAACACAACAGCGGCGGTCCTGACTGCGAACGCGAGGCTGGCGGTCTCAAGACCGCCAGCTTCGTAATGAGACCCTATGTCCTGGAGGTGGGCACCCCCGTGACATTTACTAGATCCAGCCCTGGGGGACCCCAGGGCCATTAATGGCTCTGGGGGAGGAGGACGTGTGGCCCCCTGCCCATTTGTTTGCATGGCTGGGCCCTGGGGTTCCTGGACCTGAAAACAGCCAGAGGAGGGGGCCTCGTGGCCCCCCTCCCAAAATATCAAGAGACCTCCGGGCCCCCAGGGGGTGGCAGTCCCCAGGGCTGAAATTGACCCAAGGGTGGCGGGGCAGTGTGCTCCCCCAAATTTATTATGAAAACTCCCCCTGGGACCTGGCCCACCTAGGGGGCCCAATTAAAAAAAAATGCAGTTTGGGTTTTTCTAAACAAGTTTGCCGTGGATTAGCGGATCCTCCAGAAATTTAATAACTACAGAACTACTGAATGGATATACACCAAATTATAAAAAGTACTCTTTCTGGACCACGATCTAGCTTTCTTCAGAATTTGGTGTAATTTCGTTCAGCGGTTCCACCTATCATTGTGTTTAAAACCCCTGTGGGAAAGTGCATGGGGAAAACTTTTTTTGGGACACCCCTTTTTTCTCGTCCCTGCTTGATGAATCATCCTGAAACTTTAACCGCTTCTATGCCTTGGACGAGATGATCTCGTCCAAGGCTACAGTTCCCCTGTACCTTGGACGAGATAATCTCGTCCAAGGCACAGGGGAACTTGGGGGAGCGCTAGCGCGCCCCCGTGCACCCCCATCCCCCCCAAGGCGGGGATGGAAGGGGAAGAACTTCCCCTTCCACCCCCGCCCCCCCCGGCATTCCGATGACGTCAGCGCGCGCACAGCGCGCTGACGTCATCTAGTGTTGCCGGGCGCGCTGGAAGCCATTTGCTTCCAGCGAGTCGTCGGGAAACGACCTAAAAGGTGAGTCCTTTCCATTTTATGGGGGCGTGGGTGGTGAAAACAGACACGGGGTAAAGGAAAGGGCTTTTCCTTTCCCCCTGTGCCTGTTTTCACAAGATTCCTGCTCCAGGTGGAGCAGGAATCTCAACTAGACCCCAGGGATTTTTTGTAATAGCTGTATTTTGGGGGCGACCCCTTGGGCAAGGGTCGCCCCCCTGGGGGGCTATTTTTTTTTGTATTTCGCCCCCCCTGGGGGCAGATCCGCTGATTTTTCGGCGGATCTGCCCCCAGGGGGGGGAGAAACCACTAGACACCAGGGATGTTATTTTTTGTGTGTATTTTGGGGGCGACCCCTTGGGCTAGGGTCGCCCCCCCCCCGGGGCAATTTTCTTTAGTATTTCGCCCCCCCCCTGGGGGCAGATCTGCCGATTTTTCGGCGGATCTGCCCCCAGGGGGGGGGGGGGGGGGGGCGAAATCCACTAGACACCAGGAAATTTGTTTTTATTGTGTTTTTTGAGGGTGACCCCTTGGGCAAGGGTCGCCCCCCCCCGGGTCAATTTTTTTAGTGTTTCGCCCCCCCTGGGGGCAGATCGCCTTTTTTTCAGCCGATCTGCCCCCAGGGGGAGGGGAAATCCACTAGACACCAGGGATTTATTTTTATTGTAAAGTTTTTTTGGGGGGCGACCCCTTGGGCAAGGGGCGCCCCACTGGGGGGCTATTTTTTTAGTATTTCGCCCCCCCCCCCCTGGGGGCAGATTGCCAATTTTTGGGCTGATCTGCCGCCAAGGGGGGAGGGGGGGGCGAAATCCACTAGACACCAGGGATTTTGTTTTTATTGTTTATTTTGGGGGCAACCCCTTGGGCAAGGGTCGCTCCCCTGGGGAGCTATTTTTTTTTTCTGTTTCAGCCCCCCGATGGCAGACCAGCCATTTTTTGGACGATCTGGCCCCCGGGGGGGTGGAAGCACACTAGGCGCCAGGGATTGTGTGGTGTGTGTGTGTGTGTGGTGTGTGTTTGAGGGCACCCCTTGGGCAACGGTCGCCCCCCTAAGGTGGGGAAAGTTCGTATTGGCCATCTCTGCCCCTATTTTTGTAGGCCCATCTGCCCCCAGCGAGGGCAGAAACCACCAATACGGCAGGGATTTTTTTGTTTTGTTTTGTGTTGTACTGGGGGTGCTCCCTTTGGGAAGGGTCGCCCCCTAAAGGGGGCACAGAGGTGTTGCCCATTTCTGCCCCCCTTGGGGGCAGATTGGCCAATTGTTTTACGCCCATCTATCCCCGAGGGGGGCAGGATCCACTTAGGTACCAGGGACAACTTCTAAGTTCTTGGTGGTGTCTTGGTGGTGGGGTGTTTGTCAACTGGCAAAGTATTTGTATTTGTGATTATAACAATTTATTTCTTCTTTTTCTTCTAGTTCAACGCTTTTGCTTCCTTTGCTGTGGATCTTTGCGGTTTTGGCAGTAGTTGTCCTGCGGTTTGCATAGTTGCATGTTTTAGATAAGTGAAAGCAATTTACTCCAAAGGAGTATTGTTGACATGCATGAATTACATGTTTGTAGGTGGTGTACTAAATGCAGTATTGTGTGTTTGACATTGTCCTTAGATTTGAGCACAGTGATGTTTGTGTTGTCATATGTCTAATTTGCATTTTTCTTTTTTCTTTTTAGTGGGATATCATTGGTGATTGCTGTGTCTGTGCAGAGTAGTTGCTTGGTGAGTAGCTATTCCAGGCAAGTGAGTGGTATAGTTTTTTGTAGTACATAACTCTTTGTGATAAAGCTACACTTTGTTTATTACTTATTTTAGTGCTAGTTGTTGTTGGCAATCCATTTGTTGTTAGGATCATGGCTAGCCGCAAAGTGACCGCTCAGCAGGTTGTTCGCATGCTCTTTGAGTCGTCTTCAGACCATGATTACGACACTGACTCTGCATCTGAGGCAGAGGAGGAAGCAGGAGATTCTGGAAGTGAGTTTTCTGTCCGAGAGTATTCTTCTGATGAGGAAGCTACTCTCAGTGCAGATGAAGGGCCTGTGTTAGAGGAGGACATTGATGTGCCAAGAGTGCAGCAGCCTGGGGCTGAAGGGTTTCCCATTAGAAGACCTGACACCTGGATTGCCCCAAACATGGAGCAGCCACAGTTACCTGCATTTACTGGTCTCCCAGGGTGTAGAGTTAATACGGAAAACTTTTTGCCTGTCCATTTCTTTCACTTGTTTATGGACGATGTATTTTTGGAAGAAATTGTGGAGCAGACAAATGTGTATGAAGAGCAATATTTGCGGGACAACGCTGCCAGACTTAAGCCTCAGTCTAGAGCTACTAAGTGGGTTCCCACATATCTGGAAGAGATGAAAAGGTTTTTAGGTTTGTCTTTTTTGATGGGGTTGATCAGGAAGCCGTCACTGGCTTCTTATTGGTCTACTAGTCCCTGGATGGCAACTGCTATATTTCCTGCAACTATGACACATAATCGGTATTTGCTTCTTCTTCGTATGCTGCATTTTGTAGACAATGCTTTAGCCTTGCCACAAGATCACCCTGATTGTGACTGCCTTTTTAAGATTAGGCCTGTCCTTGATCATTTTGTGGATCGGTTTTCAGAGGTCTATGTTCCAGGCAAAGGGATAAGTGTGGACGAGTCTTTGGTCCTTTTCAATGGGCGTTTAGTTTTTAAGCAGTACATTCCTAGTAAGAGGGCACGGTATGGGATTAAATTGTATCTGCTGTCAGAAAGCAGTACAGGATATGTGTATAATTTCCGGGTCTACACTGGTAGGGATTTCAGTATTGACCCTCCTGGTTGTCCGGCCACTTTTGGAGTTAGCGAAAAAATTGTGTGGGAAATTGCTAGTGCGGTTTAACAAAGGTCACCATTTGTACGTAGATAATTTCTACACTGGAGTGCAGTTGTTCAAGGAGTTGTTTAGGGTGGACACTGTTGCTTGTGGCACAATCCGTTCTAACCGGAAAGGCTATCCAAGGGAGCTTGTCTGTAAAAAACTTGAGAGGAGACAGTGCAGTGCCTTGCGGAATAATGAGCTGCTAGCTCTGAAATTTTCAGACAGGAGGGATGTGTACATGCTATCGACCATCCATGATGAGAGTACTTCCCCTGTGGCTGTTTGGGGTCAGGTTGCGGAAGTGCGCAAACCTGCGTGCTTTTTGGACTACAATAGGCACATGGGTGGTGTTGATAGAGTAGAGCAGAGGTTGGAACCTTACACTGCTCTTCGTAAGTCTTATGTGTGGTAAAAAAAGTTGGCCCTACATTTATTTCATTTGGCAACTTTTAATGCCTTTATTGTATACAAGGATTGTTCACCTGAGTCAAGGATGACATTTGTTAAATTTCAGGAGTCGGTGATAGAAAGCCTTATTGTGGTGGAACTGGCAAGAGTTCCTAGAGTAGAAGTGGTGGAGGATGTGGCTAGATTGAAAGATCGGCACTTTCCAGATCACATTCCTCCCACTCCCAAAAAAGACATGCCCACAAAGAAATGTAGAGTATGTGCCCGGAGATCAATCCTGAGGGAGAGCCGGATGTACTGCCCCGAATGCCCTTCAAAGCCTGGGCTGTGTGTGCCCAGCTGTTTTAGAAGTTACCACACAAGGAAAAACTTTTGGGAAATACCGTGAGCGTAAGCTGTCTGTTTTATATTTCCATATGTTTCACGGTTGGCATCTCTGTCGTGTATTTAGTTAGAGCTTTTGTGTTTGTAGTTTTGTGCTTATTTTATAATTAGTGGTTTCTTTGTTGTTTATAAATAAAAAAAGTGATTGCGGTGTGCGTAGGGTGGCGCTTGGCTGGCGGTGTGCGTGGGTTGGCGCTTGGCTGGCTGTGTGCTTGGGGTGGCGCTTGGCTGGCGGTGTGCTTGGGGTGGCGCTTGGCTGGCGGTGTGCTTGGGGTGGCGCTTGGCTGACGGTGTGCTTGGGGTGGCGCTTGGCTGGCGGTGTGCGTGGGGTGGCGCTTGGCTGGCGGTGTGCTTGGGGTGGCGCTTGGCTGGCGGTGTGCGTGGGGTGACGCTAGGCTGGCGGTGTGCGTGGGGTGACGCTTGGCTGGCGGTGCCAGCCAAACGGCAGTCCACACTCCCATCAGCTAGTGTGATTCTTGTATCAGGCATGTGGGCGTATGTAAGTGATGGGCCCTCGAGTGGCGCGGTCTGTCGATGTGAGTGTTGTAATGTGCTGGGCCCGTGCCTGGCGGTGTGAATGGTCTTGTGTGTGTCATGTATGAAAGGTGTGTGAATGGACTGTAAAGCGGTTGGTGCCTTGTCGCGGCTTTACTGCTCACGAGCTGTGAGTCATTGGTTCACTTTTTTGCCTTTCAGTTATTAGCAGTGCATTTCATTTTTGTGAAATCTCTTGTTAATAAAATTTGATCCACTGAACCATCACTCACCCTCGTGCCAAGTCCAACCAGTATGTGTGCAAAAAAATGACAAAACCTGCTCCGCTGTAATCAGGCGTCGCAGCACACCTGTGACACGCTAGGTGCCTCGGGTGGGACCCCGATGATGAAGCATGCCACCAACTTGGTTGGTGGGTGAGGGGTCTTCTTCACATAACCTAAGTGTGTTTCTTTTCACAATTTTAGTGTTTGGCACATCACGGACGTATGTGCACACATCAAAATGATATATTACAAAAATACCTGTGTTTGGGGGGGAGGGCCCACCTATGTTTTTGGTCCTGGGTGCGGCCTTCATCTAGGGAAACCTTCAAAACCCAGAAACTTTTTAAAACTAGACACCCCAAGGAGTCCAGGGATGTGTGGCTTGCGTGGCTCCCCCAACATTTTCTTACCCAGACTCCTCAGTAAACCTCAAAATTTGCATAAAAAAGCATATTTTCCTGACTTTTCTTAGTAGGATCACCGCTCCAGCACAAAATTCCTACTCCCCAGTTTTCCCCTCAGTCTCCCAAGTAAAATGACACCTCACTTATGTGGGTCCCCAAAGCAGAGTCCGTCTAAAGATGCATAAAAGAATATTCCCTTATAAACTCGCTGTGCTATCCCTTCTATCTCTTCAAGTTTTGGGCCTTATTCTGTTGCAGGCACCTGGCCCACCCACACAAGTGAGGTATCATTTTTATCGGGAGACTTGGGGGAATGCTGGGTGGAAGGAAATTTGTAGCTCCTCTCAGATTCCAGAACTTTCTGTCACCGAAATGAGAGGAAAGGGTGTTTTTTTTGCCAAATTTTGAGGTTTGCAAAGGATTCTGGGTAACAGAACCTGGTCCGAGCCCCACAAGTCACCCCATTTTGGATTCCCCAAGGTCCTTAGTTTTCAAAAATGCACAGGGTTGGTAGGTTTCCCTAGGTGCCGGCTGAGCTACAGGCCAAAATCCACAGGTAGGCACTGTTTTCTTTCAAAAAATGGGATGTGTCCACGTTGCTCTTTGGGGCGTTTCCTGTCGCGGGCGCTAGGCCTACCCACACAAGTGAGGTATCATTTTTATCGGGAGACTTGGGGGAACGCTGGGTGGAAGGAAATTTGTGGCCCCTCTCAGATTCCAGAACTTTCTGCCACAGAAATATGAGGAACATGTGTTTTTTTAGCCAAATTTTGAGGTTTGCAAAGGATTCTGGGTAACAGAACCTGGTTCGAGCCCCGCAAGTCACCCCTCCTTGGATTCCCCTGGGTCTTTAGTTTTCAGAAATGCACAGGTTTGGTAGGTTTCCTTAGGTGCCGGCTGAGCTAGAGGCCAAAATCTACAGGTAGGCACTTCGCAAAAAACACCTCTGTTTTCTTTCAAAAATTTGGATGTGTCCACGTTGCGCTTTGGGGCGTTTCCTGTCGCGGGCGCTAGTTCTACCCACACAAGTGAGGTATCATTTTTATCGGGAGACTTGGGGGAACATAGATTAGCAAAACAAGTGCTATTGCCCCTTGTCTTTCTCTACATTGTTTCCTTCCAAATATAGGAGAGTGTGTAAAAAATACATCTATTTGAGAAATGCCCTGTAATTCACATGCTAGTATGGTCACCCCGGATTTCAGAGATGTGCAAATAACCACTGCTCCTCAACACCTTATCTTGTGCCCTTTTGGGAAATACAAAGGTTTTCTTGATAGCAATTTTTTACTCTTTATATTTCAGCAAATGAATTGCTGTATACCCGGTATAGAATGAAAACGCACTGCAGGGTGCAGCTCATTTATTGGCTCTGGGTTCCTCGGGTTCTTGATGAACCTACAAGCCCTATATATCCCCGCAACCAGAGGAGTCCAGCAGACGTAACGGTATATTGCTTTCGATAATCTGACATTGCAGGGAAAAGTTACAGAGTAAAACGTAGAGAAAAATTGATGTTTTTTTCACCTCAATTTCAATATTTTTCTTTTTCAGCTGTTATTTTCTGTAGGAAACCCTTGTAGGATCTACACAAATGACCCCTTGCTGAATTAAGAATTTTGTCTACTTTTCAGAAATGTTTAGGTTTCTGGGATCCAGCATTGGTTTCATGCCCATTTCTGTCAATGACTGGAAGGAGGCTGAAAGCACAAAAAATAGCAAAAATGGGGTATGTCCCAGTAAAATGCCAAAATTGTGTTGTAAAATTGGGTTTTCTGATTCAAGTCTGCCTGTTCCTGAAATCTGGGAAGCTGCTGAGTTTAGCACCGCAAACCCTTTGTTGATGCCATGTTCAGGAGAAAAACCACAAGCCTTCTTCTGCAGCCACTTTTTCCAAATTTTTGGAAAAAAACAAAATTTTCACTGTATTTTGGACAATTTCTTGGCCTCCTTCAGGGGAACCCACAAAGTCTGGGTACCTCTAGAATCCCTAGGATATTGGAAAAAAAGGACGCAAATTTGGCTTGGTTAGCTTATGTGGACAAAAAGTTATGAGGGCCTAAGCGCGAACTGTCCCAAATAGGCAAAAAAAGGCCTGGCACAGGAAGGGGAAAAGGCCTGGCAGCGAAGGGGTTAAAGACAACATCTGAAGTGAGTGGCAAACCAGTTTTCAACATTTCATGAAGATTCATCAACCAGCACAAAGTTCTAGGCAAAACAAAAAGTGATTTTCCTGTAGAAACTAGGTCCTAACTATAACTACCTACTGGCAAGCACCAGTAGCTAATAAATATTTATTTATTTATGTATAGTATTAAATATTAGTGGAATGTATTTAATTTACATTATAATATTACATTTATATATATGAAAATATTTAATGTTTACTACCTTAAAGTATTTATAATGATTAAATCAATATTTTTGGGTGATATTAGTGTCAGCAATATCTTCCCCCAATATTTTGGTTCTTACCATTATAAGTAGAGGAGCACGATATTGTGGCAAACTATATTTTTGACACAATATTTTTGTCAATAATTTTTACCACGATATTGTGTCAGTGATCTGTGTAGATTAGCAATTATCCCCTCTCCACACTACCTTGGATGTAGTGCCTGGACGGGGGACGTGATGTACATGATATGGTACCTTATTGCATTCAATTATTATGGCGCTCACTAACCCTGTGTGGGGCACTGAAGCTCCTCCCTACACAGGTAGCACTAGCACATTACACCATGTAGGTTGTGTGGTTGGAAGCATGCTGTCTTTGTTTTGATCCTGTGTGAGAAGTGTTTCCATGTTGTATGTAAGGACCACCGAGGTGCTGTTATCATGTTATGGTATGCAGCGCTTAACAGTGTGATGGATGAAGAAGTGTGAGAGACAGGTTCATAATTTATGGCTTTTAGTAAACTGGCAGCTTTGAGCAGCTGTGCAGGTCCCTTTTTTGGTATTTCTTTTGTTCATATTCCACTTAGCTGGTCACTTCACTGGGTAACATTGAACCCTTCCAGAGGAGGTATTGGCCACTCTGGGCGAAGTATTGGGATGGAAGATGCCTATGGACTCTAAAATGACCATGTTGCATATAAGCATAGATTTGGATTCCAAAAGATACAAGATGGCATTGCTCTGGCTGGGTTTTCATTTTCAAAGCGTGACCTACCTGTGAATTGGAAGGGGTCCCTGAATCTCCTCCGCTTGGGGCGTGGCAGAGAGCACTGGACCACTGTATGACCCTGGGATTGCCGATTTACCATGCGACGGACTGCTCTCCAAAACATGGGAAAATCGTGGTGACTGGTGCCAACATAGGGGTAACCAGTTAGACCCACTTCAACTGGATAAATACCTTCCTTGAGTGTGAAAGTCTCGGGGGTGGGACGGGTTGCTTGAATTGTTGAAGATAAGCATGGAACAATACTGTGTTCACTGCATGTGATCACTGAACTGCGGAATGTGCAACAGATAATTCATCGATTTTTGAGTTGTCGAGGTTTGTAGTTATATTAGTGTTTTATGTTATTTCCTCATTTGATAAAGCAATAAAATGTGTTACAAAACCAAAGTGATTGTCATGTATGGCGATATGTGCGTGGTTTTCAGGAGATGTTCCCTGAAATTTATGTTACCTAGGAGCATTTATTTGCACCCGTTGTGATGCTTTGCATTGAGACATGTAATGGCAAACCTGTGGGTTTAGCAGGTGAGAATGGTAGGCAGACATAGGGCCTGATTCTAACTTTGGAGGACGGTGTTAAACCGTCCCAAAAGTGGCGGATATACCACCTACCGTATTACGAGTTCCATAGGATATAATGGACTCGTAATACGGTAGGTGGTATATCCGCCACTTTTGGGACGGTTTAACACCGTCCTCCAAAGTTAGAATCAGGCCCATAATTATTTTCAGTACTGTCTGTAAGAAGGCGAGCTGATATTCTTCACAATGTTGTGTGTGCAGCACACTAATTTGCGTGTCTGGTTGCGAGTGTGTGTGAGACTGTGTGAATTCATGTTTGTGTGGTCTTTAACTGTTTCAGAATTCCAGATGTTCTGCCATGGTATGATGGGCGAGAGGCCCCACTGTGGCCTTGTTTGTTTCGTTTCAAATCATGCATGTTCATTAAAGCCTCTAACTCATTTTGGAGGCCGGATAGATTGGAGAACACAGCAAACCAGTGGCGTAGCGTGGGTTGTCAGCACCCGGGGCAAGGCAAGTAATTTGCGCCCCCTAACCCGGGGCAAGGCAAGTAATTTGCGCCCCCTAACCTGTGGATTTAGTCTCTTCCAAGATGTTGCGCCCGGTGCGGCCGGCCTCCCCTGCACCCCCCACGCTACGCCACTGCAGCAAAGTGTACTAGGTTATAGGTGAAATACCTAGGACTAGGGATATAGGCAGGGAACCGGTGCTAGGGTATAGCTAGTTGTAAACCTTGTGCGGAGTTCCCAGTGTACACAGTGGTTACTGGGTCCCAGTGGTGGGGTTGAGGTCATTAACCATTGAGGCCCTGGGGCTGTACCACCTACAGTTCTGCAAACAGAGCACCAAGTACACCCCTTTAATTCTGACCCTAGAGGTAGACTTGGGTGAGCAGTCCAATCACTTGGTATTTTGCTCACTCAGGTATACCAGAGCAAATGGGAATGACCGGGCTGGAGCTAATCACGTTTGTGTTACATGTGTATCAACTGCTCTCCTATCACAATCAATTACTGTTCTAGTCAAACTATTAAATGTTCAGTATCTTAGGTACTGAAATATTTTGTGTATTTCAATTTTCCTTTCCCCTGCTCTCAGCTGGTTGCACCAAGTGGGACAGATCTGTGTTACCTGGATTGTTGGAATAAATCCTGCAGGACTATTGCTTCTAGCAGTGAATGTGGGCTCATTCTGTGGCTTCTCTCACTTGACTATATCCACCTTCTCAGATGCCATTGTTAGGCTCAAAAAATTATCTTCCTCCAAATGAGAGGAGAACCCACCAATCAGGGGTAAGGATACTTGAATTTAGGTAGCTGTGGAAGTGCTGAGTCATAGATAAGAGTAAAAGTACTAGGGTCAGGGTAGATATACTCTGGTATAGGTAAGGTTAGAGTCACTAAGGTATAGGGTATATATACTAGCATATGGTTAAGTAGAGGTACTAGGGTATGGGTAAAGTAAAGGCAAGGGAAGAAGCACTAGGGTATAAGTAAAGATACTAAGTGGAATATACAAGCCCGGTGGTGCAGGGCTGCGCAGCAAATGACCTTGCTATACTTCCATGCTCCACAGTGAAAGGGCAGAAATGCACTGTACTTACAAGACATGGTGCATTTCTGTCTTTTCCCCCTGCGCTGGCTCACAAATTGCTGTCTAGCGCTGATACAGGCACCCTTGCACCATGATGCAAGGGTGTCAGCGTTGTAGGCAGGATTGTTTTTGTGTAGGAAGGGAGACCTTCCTGCACAAAAACAATCCAGAGGGAATTTTATTCTTTCTATGTGTGCTGTAGAATGCAGGACACATAGAGGAAACAACGAGGAGAAATAAAGATAATTCTACTCCTGCCTGCCCTGGGGAGGCGTACAGTTTTGAGGCATTCCCAGGCTAACAGATTCTTATAAATCTGGGAAAGCATCCAAACCCATGGGTATTGCTTGGGAACAGCCACCGCAAAGCCCATGGTATGCCTCCCTGGTGCAGCGCAAGGCAATGCAGCGACTTACACTGCGTTGCCTTACACTAGATCTCCAAAGCCATAAAAAGTCACACAAAGTGGCTCTCTGTGGCTTTGTACATAATTGCCTACACTATCAGCCGCCATTGCGTCACAGAAAGTGACACACCAGCAGTGCATGAGGCTTGTAAATATGTTTCCATATCTACAAGGCCATGTAAAGCCGGCTTTGTGTGGCCTTGTGGATATGGGTCTGCACTATGCAGTGCCTGTGCGTCACAAAAAGTGAAGCACCGACGGCACACGGAGCTTGTAAATATGCCCCTATGTTACTTACAGTGGAAGATATGAAAGAGCTTAGGTAAAGGAAGAGTTAGTGCAGGTAAGATTAGAGGTACTGAGGTACAAGCAGTAGCCACAAAAGTAGGATTTGCAAAGGGACATTGATGTTAGGGCAAAGGCAATGGTACAGGTTTGTGTTGCTCTATTTTAAACTAAGACGAAACAATGCCAAAGAATGCAGCACTCTTAGTCTGAGTAATTAATTTATTAAGGCACTTCCCAGATATCAAAATAAAAGCACTTGAAAATATGAACATGAGCATTTAACTCGAATGAAGTAGAACACATGTAGATGCCAAAATACTCACAGCAGTTAAACAGTGACAGACAGAAAATGTGCAATACATCAACAATGAATAAATATATATATATATACATATGCGTAGTCAAGCTAGATGATTAAAATGCATCACCATGGGGGTTGAATTCTTCATCCTTGCCAGCATCAAGCAGAGAAACCCTGGACGGCTGCAGCAGTAGGTCTTCCCACCGTGGGATTTATTCCCTGAACCATGCGTCCACGTTCATGCAAGCTCCTTCTACCTCAGTGCCAAGTTTCACCACCTTTTATACCTTAAACTGAAGAGGAAGATTCTAGCAATCTTCCCCTCCCTTCGGTTATGAAATTCAAGCGCTAGCTTACTCGCTCTGCATCAAAAACATGCAAAGGAATGGGCCCTGCCCCAATGTACATTCCAGAGGCAGAGGAGCTGTACTTTTCCTTGATGAAAGCATTCCTAGGCTGAGACTCTCTTATCACGTCTGCTTTCAACATCCCCCATGTTTTGTTCCAATAAGGTGTAACCCTGTGCTGGGTAGAAAAGGTACAAATATGTTCTGTGTGGAAAACAAGCTCTGTGTGGAAAAAAACCTGCGCCACCACTGTGATGGCACCTGAAGCTAAGCACAAAATAAAGTCAGTGGTCAAGATGGAGTTGATGGTCAAATACAGATATAATTACAAGGTTCTAGAGTATATGTTTAGGTTCTTGTGTATAAGTACAGTTAGAGGGCAGAGACAAATAAAATAATACACAAACAGGAGGAAAATGAATGGCCAGGGTATAGAAAGGGGACAAAGAGATCAAGACAGAGATGAGGTGAGTGAAGTGGTACCGCAAATGTGACACAAAAGGGTAGACAGGGAGTGGGAAGAAGTGGAGATCAAATGGTGTCTTAAAAATTTGTTTATCTTTCAATGAAAAACACATTTGGTGCATGCATCAGTGCTGGAGATTCAATATAAGATTCTGGTCAACATACAAAATCCTAATATTCTGGCTCCAACACGATTTACACAGTCAAACTGCAATTGTTCAGTTAACGTTTTAAGCCTTGGTAAATGCAAACAAATTTAGTGAACAATGAAACAGAAGCACTATGAAATCAATGGGTTTGCCTAAGATTACAGAGTGTAGTCAACTAGAAAGAGTGAGGCTGAAACAAGTCTCCTTGTTTGCATGTGTACTCTGAATGTGCTACATCCCAGTTCAGTTCCCAAGATCGTCCGTCAGAAACTAGAATAATAATGAGAACTATGGCATAACCAGACCCTAGTAAATCCAAATATCTTCTATCGTCAGAAGTAGCATAATAAAAGTACTGGCATATTCAGAGCCTTACCATAATCAAAACACTGACTAAACCAGAGCCTGTATATAAACAGAGCCACTGACGAGACCTACTACTAATGAAGCCTATTCATTGTCTGGCATGATCTGAGAGTTGTCATGACTGGCTTCTTGCTACATTCCAAAACCTGGCATTTTAAGAGCCTTGAAATAATCAGAGCCTGGCATGACCGAGCTCGGATATAGAGAAAACATTGTCATGGTATGTTACCTATGGCTTTACACCAAATTGGACAAGTTGATTATTTGACCAAATAAGTAGCTTTCTCCAAATCTTGTCTGGTGCACAACTACATTTCTTATGTAGCTCCATACATCGCTATGTGATCCTGTGGAAATGACTGCATTTCGTTTGACATCCTGGGAAGGCTATTCATTCAAAGAAACAGCTTTTGGTAATCCCTTTCTCCAGCCCAGATTTCCTTAAGTACATTCTTCTCCAGAATCTTATACATTAGCAACAGTACTTTGAAGACACACTATAACTTGTAAATAGAGTGATAAAGGTGTTACAATTTAGCAAAAGTTACACACAAGCAACCTTTTTAAGGACAGAGTGGACAATATGAGGGAAAAGCCCATGACTTGGATCATCTGATTGTGCCAGTCACCCAAGTAATAACTACTTCTCTTGCAGGCTGGGAGTGGTGTGCCACTCACAAGCATGACTAGGCTGTAACAGGTAAAACCCATATGAGGAGTGTGGGCTAGGGAATCCTGTAATTCCCATGTACAATGGCCTAAATTATCCTGTCTGGCTCATTGTTAATTGGAAGATCATACCTTTTGTCCACATAAAGGCTTTGACAAGTTGGCGTAAACAATTATACATCTGATTTTGCTATTCTTTTCCTAGTCATGATAACTAACAACTCTGTTGAGACAAGCTGATTTAAGTGAGGTGAGATAATAAGGTGCCACACTGCCTCTATGGTTCATTGCATCTGCAAAATGATGGTTCAATACAGCATGCTGCCCATTATATTCAAGCATGTGACGCCATGTGCCACAATGGCAGTACTACTGCTGTGTACTGTAATATGGTAGCATTTATTGAGTGCCTCATACCCGTATGAGGCGATTCAGTGCATTTCAGTGGCAAGTAGAGTGAAGAGGAATAAGAAACAGAATTGCTTATACTGAGAGTAGAGCCACTGTGTGCTTGACTCACAAGTAACAGCATCAAGATTCACCAATATTTTGATGACGCACAACGCTAATTGAAAGTCTCCTCTGCAGTTTTCATTCAATGAATCAAACACTGCCAGCACAACATCCAGAGATTGATGTGCAGTGCACACCTGAAACTCAATCCACCCAAGGTACAATTCCTCTTATTTAGAAAATCACAAACAAGAAATAGTACAAACTTAGCTCAATGGCTTGAAACTTGTTGGCTTCAAACCTCAAATTGCACCAAATGCCAAGTCATTTTCCTGGACATCAACCTCCAACCCTGTATCAAGTTGCTCTTCTAAAGAAAGTGGCACAAGTTCTTCCACAAAGTGACTTCAGAATTGCTGTTCAAGGTCTCGTATTCATGCAAAAGGATGGTGATAACGTCTTACAGACACCACATTGGCACCCCTCAAGGGCATCCTATTTGCTGCAGCATGCCCCATCCAGGGTCTCAACAAATGTGATCAAATCACCCCCATGCTTATGGAACTCCATTAGTTACCATGAGTACAATGGAAAATTGTTCCATAGGAGGTAATGAAAAGTTGAGTCTGAGTAAGGACAACGCAATTGCCATGGTTGCAGTAAAGATGAAAATGCCCGTCAGAGTGGGGAGTTTGTGTAAAAAATGAGGGATGCTTGCTCAATGAACAATAAAAATGGGAATGCTAAATTAATGGCCCATGGCTTTAAACATTATAGGCCATTCACAATCACTAGACAACCACAAACCTGGAAACACTTCTAACATGACTAAACGTGACACATTACTCGCCCAATACAATGTTTCTAACACTGCTTACAAACGTACTGTTTTAATCACTATTTAATTGTGAACACAGTACTATAAATTGGAGAGTTATAGTACACCCACCAAAATAATTATTTACCATATAAAGATTCACAAACCATTACCATTCCTAATCTTACTCACCATGAACTTCAAACACAAACTGAAGCGAAGAGAACACAGTAGCAATCAAAGTACTGTGCAACAGTAACTAGTAAAGTTCTGTTCACGTGCCTCTGGACACTTTGGGTCGGCTGAAGACTTCCAGGCATGCAAAGGTAGTAGTAGGCAAGGACAGATAATCATGCTGTTTCCTATGTCAGAGGAAACAGGCAGTACTCAGCTCCAAATTCAGGAACCCCAATAACAGCAGGATCCATGCAGGTTGGTGTCCAAAGAGGTGTTTCATAAGCTGGAATGAGGTTCAATCTTATGTTTCAATGGTCCAGATGTAGTAAAATTCTGAATTGCGACTCGCAAATTGCGAGTCAGACCAACTCGCAGTTTGCAAGTCGCAATTCAGAATGTAGGATGGTGTCCCTGACACCATCTACGACTCGCAAGGGGGTTGTAAAGGCCCACCTCACTAATATTAATGAGGTGGGTCGCAATTTGCGACCCCTTTGAGACTCGCCGCACTCACAGGGATGGTGGCCTGCTGGAGACAGCAGACCCCCATGTCTGTGACTGCTTTTAAATAAAGCAGTTTTTTTTTTTTTTGTAATGCAGCCCGTTTTCCTTAAAGGAAAACGAGATGCATAACAAAACTAAAAAATTAAATTTCCGTTTCATTTTTTCAGAGCAGGCAGTGGTCCATAGGACACTGGTGGTAACTGTGATTGTTTTACGACCGCGTTCGCGGTCACAAAACAATACAACATCGCGCTGTGACTCGCAATTTGGAAGGGGAGCACTCCTTGCTAATTGCGACTCGCAGTCCCGTTTTGCGAATCGGTAACCAGGTTACCAACTCGCAAAGCGGGGATTGGCCATCGCGATGTGCTTTTTGCACGTCACAAACGGCGAAATTCACTGATTGCGAAGTGCAAAAAAATGTGTACATCTGGCCCTATGTCCTGCCATTTGGGGATCAGACCAGTATTAATCAATATCAATATATCCTTGAAGGTTTAAAAATCTAACAGCACAGGCTGGGGAAAAGTTTGCCTCCTTGAAATGACCTTGAAGGCACCCACCCCTGTCCTCCCTGAAAGCATTGCTGGCCTGTGTGCAGCTTGGCAGTTAAATCTGCCAGTGGCCTGCCCTGGTAGGAAGTCCTATATAGTTTCCACAGTCAGGTCCTGGAAATGGAATGACAACACGACCAGTTAAGATCCGTATAAATGAACATAGAAGTAACATCAGATGCCAGAGAGTAACGACAAAACTTAGTGCTCATTTCCTGGAGTCAACACATACACCAGATGATTTAAAATGGGTGGTCTTAGAAGCTCCACGAACTCTCCCTAATGGATCTGATTCTTTTTTCAGAATTGAACAAAGATGGATTTTTAAACTGGGTACAGCATCCAGTGGTCTGAATGATGATATACCTTGGACCACTCTTTCATCTTAGTAGCATTGCTGACTTATCTTTCTTCACCTCCTTTTCAGCACAAAGATGTCCAGAGTTCTTTTTAAAACAAAGTTTTTGTACTAACCTGGGCTTTACATACTGAATTTTTGCAATGTTCGTGCATTGAATAGCTTTTGGGGGTGACATTAACAGTAATTTTCCCGACCTTTCCCCCCCCCTCTACCTCTGTTCTTTATCAATGTTATTATTTGAGCGATGTAAAAATTATTTACAGTGGCTTGGCAATTCTTCCCTTTTTTTCTGATTCTTTAATTGGGTTACAATTTCCAGAGCCCATTAGTGTCTTTTTTCAACAAATTTTTATTACAAAGTGTTAATGGACAGTCTCTGCCTATCAGTACGAGCAAAACTACATGTTGGCACAATGAACACTCTTGGACTACACGTAGTCCTTCTTCACTGTTCAGGACCACGTTTACCGACGTTGTCTTCCGGGTCCTGTTGTTGTTTTGGCTTATAAGACCCGACCGTGCGCAGCGCCCGTGTTTTTGAGGACGCGCGTCGGCCGGGTAGGTTAATCAGCCTACGCGAAGGAAACTTTAAGTAAGTACCTACAATGGCTTTTCGATTAAGAGTCGGATATAATCGCACCGACTCTTTGAAGTTTGTTTGGCAGTAATTAAACGCGTAGATAGGCGCCGTCCTTCGGCTCGCTGGAATAATACATTAAGTTGCTAACTTTGCATTTGCCTAATCGACAGACACTCTGTCGGCTCCGTTTGTTGACTCGCTATCATTAATCTAATTTGGGAAAGGATAGCCCCAAAAAGATTTACGTTTCCGTACACAAGTTGAAGATGTAATTCAGAATTTCCACATAATAAACTGGTAGTTCTTTGGGGTTTCTGTCAGTGTGGCTGTTCCTTCTTGTAACGAAACTGTTGCTGCTATGTCTGATATAATTAGTTTTATGGCAAATTGCATTCATCATGATGATTTTTTCTGTATGGCTATTAATTCACAGAATTTTAGTTCCTTGTTCTGACTAGTGATCCTTATTGAGTCCTGTTCTGAAATTGGGGATGGTAAGCCTAAGTTCTTTACATTTACCACACGAGTGTTTCACTTTGATCACCTCAATTTCGCACGTGCACAACTTTTTTATGACTGTAATTGTATTGACGTGGATTGATCATGGTTTTCTGTTTTGCATTGATTTAGGGCATCTTTAGTTAACGATATGAACTAAGTAAGTGACCAATTTTTAACTATTACTGACTACTTGAGTTCATTTTTGGAGAAGTTTCTTTGTCCTGATGAAGCGTCATTGGATCCGGCTGGAACACCTAGACGCGAAACATGTAGACTTGCTAGAGTGAGGGACAAAAGTTTGTTTTTCCTCCTGTTTGTAGTGGGAGTAGGTGAACATTATTTTCACTCATTACCCCCCTTTTTGTGTTTTTAATCTTAGTCCCCATCATGTCAATTATTGATAAAAAAATATGATTCACATTTTGTGATGGTGAACCAATTTTAACTAATTTTTTCTCTTCATTATTGCTTGGGTACGAAGGATTGGGTACCCTTTAAAAAAAAAAATCATTTTGCTACTATCTGAGCATTTTGGCTAAGAGCACTCCTTTTGGGGAGCCCGTCGGGCATTGCAGCGCCAGCCTGGCGAGGAGCGTTCCCAATGATGAAACGAGTCATCCAGTGTGATGCTTGAGGGTTCGTGCTCCTGAACAATTTGGATCGTTTCTGATTTTATCCTGGAACAGTGTACTATTTTTCTTAATGAATCTCAAATAATGTCTTTGAAGTTGCAAAACACCAAATGTGAAGAGGGAAGCCACCACAAGGGAGGACCAAAAAATAGGATGAGGTGGTGGACAGGAAGGAAGGGTAAATGGGAGAGGCAGGGGAAAAAAGGTCATCTTTCGCCTTTGGTCAATTGGGGCTATACAAAAGGGATTGCCTTGATCATGTTTTAAATGCACCTTGCCTTAGAGACCCACCCAGATTTAACCAGGTAGCATTAACTCTTATCCTGAATGCTTTGTTGAAAACAATGCATCAATTTGTGTTTGGTTACGGGCACGTTTTTTTCGTGGATCCTGTGCTGAATCTTTGGATGGTGTTTTGAACCGGAACCGGAAAATGCTGACCCGGAACCCGCTCTGTCCACGTCGGTGAACGGTCAGCTGGCAGCTGACAGCAGAGTTCCCCAGAGCCCTGCGGGGTCCCTGCTGGGCTCTGCCGGGCCTAGGTGCAATCAGTGTCGGGACCATAGCTGAGGTTCAGCTTCCATAGCAAGGACCGAGGTACAGCGGGGTACTGTGTGACGGAGTGAGGCGGTTGCAGCCACAGCTATCAAAGGTGGTAACGGCAACCGCAGCAGCCTCGAGGTGTAAGCGAGGAGCACAGGGAGCCCGTGGTGCCCATGGCGCTCGAGGAGACAGTGGAGGGTAGCAGTGAGCAGCTGCAGCAATTTTCCTAGCGGCCTGCCTAGAGAGCAGCAACCGGCGAGCAGGAGCTGGGGGCTGAAGTGCAGCCTGCGTTTTGGGCAGTGACTAGTGGCTGCCAAGAGCGGCACCCCAGGGGGCCCGGGGCTAGGAGTTGGGGCACAGAAGCCCAGGAGTCCGGAAACAGCAGCAACACGGATTGAAGTGCTTTGAAGCACCTTGGAGGTCGGCGATTGAGCAGGAGCCGAGACACACAGTATTCAGCAGCACCCACAGTGGCCCAAAGCAAATCTATCAGCCGGGCTTTGGACAGTAGGTGAAGAGGCTGGTGGCTGGAGATGAACTGCCTTGCCTGTCTTGCCTGAGTTGCAAGGCACCTGTGTCATTATTAAAGATTAAACAACTTGGCGCATTCCAGAGGGAGTAACTTTACTATGACCATGAAGAAGTAAGTTACACTAAGGTCGCCTGCTTCCAGGAATATCATGTTTGAAAACTAAATCCAACCCCCTCCGGAATAAAGCCAACCCTGCAGTCCTGCTGAAGGGCCAGACGCAGAAGCAAATATTTACTTTCTGGGGAAAAGAAAAAAATCCATTTGAGGAATCAAACAAAGCTGCCCCCTCTAATACAATACCTGGATTGGAGCACCTAAGGGACCTTTAAGGGAGTCTTCAAGGGAGTCACATTATGTGGAAGAAAATCAGAAAAGGGGAGTCAAGGATTTAGAACAGGGTTACCTGGAACCCTCTGTAGAGATCACAGAGAATATCCAGTGCACTCAGATCTCTCAGAACTTGCCCAGGTTACAGCTTCGTCTTTCTCCTCCCTAAACACCTACACAGTCAGTCAGTCCACTCACACTAGCTGACACTGCACTTAAAAGCCCCCAAGAAGGTGGTGCCCGTTTATCTACAGCGTTCGCAGCTGTTGGGCCCCAAGACGTTACCTTGTCGGATTTGGACCTAGATCTATGTCAGAGATATGGTTACCAGGCTAATGATTTTTCTCTTCCACCTGGGGACTCCAGGTCCAAGTGTATACCTCCGTCCACAGGCTTGCATCTGTTTAATGGCACTCCCTCTCTACAAGACTCAGCGTATTCTCATCTGTATCTGTCACCTGCTCTAGAAGTAAGTGGTATCCAGCCCATTCTACCTCCTGAACAGAAAGTCAGGTTTTCGGCCTTTTTGTTTAGCCTGAAAAATCTACTTGCATCAATCTTAAAGCTTCTGGGGAAATTCGTAGGAGGGTCAGACTGCATCCTCGACTCTGTGGCATCAATTTTAAAGGAATTGATTAAAGACAACAAAAAGGGGGCTTGATCTTAGATCATTTGAAAATCTGAGCTGCCCTCTCGCAGCTTTTAAAAGATTAGAGGTCCCCTGGGGCAGCTACCAGGGTGTCTGGTAGGGTATGCTCAAGAGTGGATGTAAGTACACAAGCCGGTAAACCTCAGTGCAACAGTCCCTATGATGCAAAGACATTGTTGGACAGCCCAGTAGATTTTATTTGATTTATCTTTGACACCCCGATGCCTAAGTGTGAACAATCAGCAAAGTCCAAACAGTAGGGCTGAAGGTATTTTGAAAACTCCTCCAACCAAAAGAACGGTCCCATGGAATCACCTTCTTTATCGTCCACAGGAGAAGGAATAAAGAAGGGAGACAAAGTTAAAGGTGGGAAAAGAACAAAAAGAGAGCACAAAGATCAACTCAACGGATTAATAAGAAAGGCAGAAGGAAGGTACTTTTCCCTGAGGTGATAGCCCCCCCAGCAAATACACCCAGAGTTATCCTCTATATCCCCTCATTTGCTCCTGCACGGCCTAGTGTTTCCACCAGGGTACCCGGTAGGGAGTATAAAACTGATTCCTCTCCCACCCATCCGTTGGGATGCCTTCAGCCTTGAATCCAACAACGATGCCTTTTTTGCCTCCAAGGCCGGTGGTTGACTTTAATGACATTAATGTCTTTTCATCCAGGGAAGGAGCTCCTTTACTAGGTCATAATGTGGACACCCACATAGTAGTAGTAGTCTTGATCCCAATTTTCGATGCAGACTTAACTCTAAATAGAACCACTCTGTTAAGATGTTTCTCAGAGTTTAGTTAATTGAAACACATCTCAAGCCATGACATTGCTCTTGTTTCCCTATTGGTCTCTAATGCAGGATTTAAGGCTAGGATTACATTTCGCTCCAAGCGTTTGGTAAATTTGGTGCTTTTTAATGCCGACTTTTTTGCAATGTCATGGGATTGATGTAGTTCCTTTCTTGAGTCACGCTGGTGCTCCTTAGGATAAGGTAGCAAATCTGGCCTTTAATTGTCCTTCATCTTCTGAGCACTTTAAATACACTGAACATACTGTTTTTAGATCTAGAATAGATCTGCAGGCTCTTAAAGTCTCCCTAATAGGGAATGACAGGCAGGTGCTATTGCGGGAATCACGACCTGCACCTAAGCAAAAAGACACTAATGTTCTGGATGAGTGGGGTTGGCTCCCGGCTGTCCTAACTCAGGCATAGGGGCCCAGGTCCCTGCCCCAACCCTTTTCCTAACAGAGGCCTAAAAAGTAGCTCCTGGAACTCAGCAGGGGTAAAATTCAGCAGGGAAAAACTATCCTACCTTAGCTCGTTAAATCCTGATCTAATTTGCCTCAAGGAAACTTGGTCTGATACGGATTTATTGTAGGATGACCATTTTGTTATTGATTGTAAGGCCTCCACGTCCCGAAGGGGGCATGTCAAAGGGGGGTGGGGTTACCTGCTTACTGTCCAATACACTTAAATGGGATTTTGTTTGCTATAAAGACCCCAATAATCTTTTTATGGCCTTAACCATTCAATTGCATAATACCGCTCGAGGGTCCACCCCGTTGCTGATAATTAATGTTTATGTTCCGCCTGAGGCAGCATATGATTCATTGCTACAGAAGGTCTTTGCCTTTCTTGAGGATGCATTAGACAGCGAGTTCCCCCCATTTATAGTACTAGTGGGAGATCAAAATTGCAAGATATCTAACCATGCCTTATGCCGAGTGCACGGAGTGGAGAGAGAAGCCGCGCTGCAAATCCTTGCCTGCGTTTTCCCTCCCTCAATAAAAACAAATAAAAGAGGGAAACTCCTCCTCAGTCTTCTTAAGAAACGACTGCATCATTGCCAATGGAAGGCCTCCCTCTGATTCTCCTGCTTCTTTTACACACATTTCTTTGGGGAAGGGCAATCTTAAATTATTTGGTGCTTGGCTTTTCCACCTACTGCCTACTGGATGATCTTAAGATTATAAATACCCCTCACAGCGACCACAATTTGCTTCTTATTACACTAGAAACAAACATACCGTTGACCACTGAATTTAGATGGGTTAATTCCAAGCTTTGATAAAAAGACAGGGAGGACTCAGTGGGATTTTAAAAGGGTCACTGGTGTATCAGTGATGTTAGTAACTGTGGTTGCTGACCTGATTAGTTGGGAGGGGAATGAACTGCAAACTTTTTCCAAATTCATAAAGCAGCTGTTAACTAACTCTTCCTCTGGAGAGTCAAAAAATATTTGAAGAAAGATCCCTCACCTATTACTTGAATTAAACAGGGAAATAAATAACCTGGGGCCAGATGTAGCAAGCTTTTTGCATGGCGCTAACAGCGAATTTCGCTGTTTACGCCATGCAAAAAGCACATCGCGATGCTCATTCAAATTTGGAAATCCGGTAACCTGGTTACCGACTCGCAAAATGGGAATGCGACTCGCAAATAGGAAGGGGTGTTCCCCTTCCTATTTGCGATTCGCATCGCAATGTAGATTGCTTTGTGACCGCGAACGCGGTCGCAAAGCAATTCGCAGTTACCACCAGTGTCACACTGGTGGTAAACCGTTCGCAAAAGGGATGGGGTCCCCATGGGACCCCTTCCCCTTTGTGAATGGCCCTGAAAACATTTTTTCAGAGCAGGCAGTGGTCCTATGGACCACTGCCTGCTCTGAAAAAATTAAGCAAAAACGTTTCATTTTTATATTTTGCATTGCAACTCGTTTTCCTTTACGGAAAATGGGCTGCATTACAAAAAAAAAAACTGCTTTATTTAAAAGCAGTCACCGACATGGTGGTCTGCTGTCTCCAGCAGGGCACCATCCCTGTGACTGCTGCGAATCGCAAGGGGGTTGCAAATTGCAACCCACCTCATTAATATTAATGACGTTGGTCTTTGCGACCCCCTTGCGATTTCCAGATGGTGTCAGGGACACCATCCTGCATCCAGGTTTGCGACTTGCAAATTGTGACTCGCTCAGACTCGCAATTTGCGAGTCGCAAACCCAAAATTTCGTACATCTGGCCCTTGGTCAGGTCCCACTATTTAGTTTACTCAGGGCAAAGGAATTCCAGGGTGGCTTTGTTAAAAAGGAGAAAGAGGCGCTTGATGGCACGCCTCGCAAAAGAATCTGGGGATGGACTTTGGATCCAGCTCTGGGAAGTAGCATTTAAGGGTCAGTCTAGGTGTTTTGGGGCAATGGTGGGTGATGGCCATGGTTCTAGAGTTCGATCATCACCTGTCGCCATAGCTGAAGCCCGCTGGTCTGAATTTATTGCCTTCCTTTATGCTTCAAATGGGGTAGAGCCGTTTCGGCCCCCCGAAAGTAATGGAATGCACTCTGTCACCCATCCCTCAATAAAAGAGATAGAACTTGCCATCCATTCTATGAGTTCCTCTGCTGCAATGGGACCTGACAAGCTTCACATTTCTGTAATAAAACAAGATATCTGCTCTTGGAGCAAGATCTTATATATGTTCTTCAGAAGGGGCTGCCTCTCCAGAAGCGTTCCTCCGTCCTGGGGTGGTAGTATTATTTGACCTCTATGCAAAAAGGGCAATTGAAACTGTCCTGCCAACTACTGGCAGATCGCCCTCTTGGACGCAGTTGGTAAAATCTTTACTAAATGTCTGCTTTCCAGACTCACCTCCTGGAGAGTGGAGAATCACATTATTCCCCAGGAACAATCGGGGTTTAGGCGCAATCACAGCACCCTGGATAACATTGCTCTGTTACAAGTTATTACAGAAAAATATGTCAAACTGAGAGGTGGGGAGGTATACGCCGCCTTCATTGATTTTTCAACTGCATTCGATAAAGTGGATAGAGAACTGTTATGGAAAAAGTTGCCCAGAATGGGGATGCCTTTGTTTCTCTTAGAGTTAGTAATAGCTCTTCAGTCCACTATTTGGTGCAGAATTAGTCTAGGGGGCGATAAAGGTCTATCCCAAGAAATATCCAATCTGAATGGACTAAAGTAAGGTTGCCTATTGGCACCCTTGCTTTTTTCCTTATACATCTCAGAGCTTCCTTCTTTCCTGTCTCAGAGCACGGGCTTTCCCCCGCAAATAGGTGGGTAACCCAATCTGTTGTCTGTTATATACTGATGACATCATAATTTTTTACCTAGCACACAAAGGTTTACAGAATCATCTCCAGTTCCTGTCAAAATACTCTGAGTCCCACTTTTTGAAAATAAACGCCTCAAAAAGTAAAGTTCTCTGCTTCCTGGGGGGATAAAAAGATTAAATTTCCTGACTTCCATTTGTCATTAGGAAAGGAAAAACTGGAAATTGTGAAATCGTATTCCTTTTTAGGGAAAATAGTTTGCGGGAACCTTAGTGATGTTGCTCACATTGCCTCTAATAAATCAAAGGCCGATTGTTAAGCAAGAGATTTAGGGGCCCGATATATAGTTACACTAAGAAGGCATTTTTCATTCCTCTTATCAGATTCTCGAGCTAAAATCCCCACGTCTCTTCTGTAAGGTGTTGAATTCACTGATATCTCTAAATGGTGGTTCCTGAATCAGTCAGAAGGAAAAATCCTTAGAAAACTCTTGTCTGTCGACCCTGCAGTCTCTGTGGCGGCCTTAAGGCTGGAAATGGGGCTACGAAATGCATACGTTCAAGGACCAGCAGGGGTTTTACGTTTGGCCGTTTCGCTTATAAGGAGCGAGCAAAACAGTATAAGATCTGTGCTAAGGAAAGAGCTCGTTCTAGATAATAATAATACCATGTACTCTCTGTGTAAGAACTTTTCCAATGCTCTTGAAAGGTTGGAGATGGACCAAAACCTGGTCCTGGAATATCCCCCTTGCATTTAAAAGCTGGTCTGAAGCAGGTAACAAGGTAATTGAGTTTTCGGCTAGACCTTGAGAGCTGCGCAAGAAAGAGTTCTTTCATGAATTTAGCAAATTCTCTAGCAATAAAAAAAACACAACCCTATATTTCATGGAATATTCCCCAGAGGGTTAGGCGTTTTTGGATGCTGCTTCGCCAGGATCTACTCCCTTTGAATACACTACTGGCAAAATGGAATGGCTCGGCCAAAGAGTGTAATTTTTGTCTTGCCGAAACTCAAGATTTAATCCATGTCTTATTTGTCTGACCATCTCTTGCCTCATTCCGGGGTGAATGGTTAAAGCCTATTTGTCTTCAGCTCTCCTTGTTGTCTGCATCTGAGTTTCTCCCAGCTTTGTATGATCCAACCCATGAACTATTTTGTTTCAGAATTTTTACTTTTTTAAAATGTTTTTTATAGCTATTCTAAGTATACGTACTGTAAAGTAGGTTCATTGATTTACACGTAAACAGGCTTTGGGGTGCTGTGTGAAATAAAAAAAATAGGTGGACCTGTTATAATAATGCACCTTATTACACCTATTTTCCATAAGGGGTTGGGCAAATGTATCTATGTGCCCTGTTACATGCCTAATGATGGGTTCCGATGTGAGGATGAACAAGGTATCTGACATTTTTTACTTGTTTTAACCCCATGATCCATATGTGGTTTTTGCATCGAAGCACCTCATTAAGACGCACATTATGAAGAGGTGGGTAAAGTTTATGAGTACTCTATTTTGGGCATATGATTATCTTCGCAGTATTACGGGCAGATGGGCAACGTACTAGTCTGTCTGTGTCTATATTTTATCCCATTGTTTTACTTATAGTATCGTACCTCCACATTTGTACTTGGCTCTTTTTATGTCAATATGGAAGGTAATGTGCTTAAATTGCCTTAATACCCTTGCACTAATTCTGCCTCAATTGCACTGATGTGCGCATTTGCACTATTTTGTTTTTCACACCTTATATAGGAGTACTGTATCGTGCAATTGCATGTTCGGAATAAGGAATGTTGAGCACTTTACAGAATTTTTTACTGAATAAGCTTTGAATATGTCCAATTAGATTTCATGTGTAAAATGTGGTAGGGACAAATGTTTTGTTTTATCGTTTATTTTTATGCAGATCTCTGTTGAGTTCCAAAACATAAATAAATACAATGTAATTGAATGCTAGGACAGCACAAGAGGTGCTAACTATGCCCGTGGCTTTGCCTTTGGGCTACTGTACAAGATCATGGGATCAGAAATACCCTGCCACATAATGTGGCCCTTGTCTGCCCCATATTTCCAGTGGCCCTGATCAAGGTCTTGAATAATATAACAATCCCACCAGTTCCTATTTGTCTGACTGTACTTATCTTGCTTACTCTGAGTAGGGGCAGTTTTGTGAATATCAAGAAACCGCTAACTGGAGTAGATTTTGGGTCAAAGTTAATGTGACACAGTTCTAGAGACAATAAATCAGGAAGCATCGGCATATGCACACCATTTTCCCACTGGTATGCTGTTTCACAGACATCATTATTATTAAAAGGAATATGCCCATTTCATCTGTGGCAAGAAAGCCGGCCCCTGGCTATCACAAGACTGGAATGTGGTGGTGATGGCAGTTAAGAGGTCCCTCCCATACATCACTCTGAAGTTCATTCCCTTCAATATCAGCTAGTGAGCAAAAAGGTCTCCAAAATGAACAGAATTATCTCCATGTTGTTTCTCAATTATGGTGCAGGCTGTTATAGAAACATGAGATAAATGCCGGAAGATGTAGCCAATTCCGCAGTCATATTTTAGGGCTGATAACCGATCAGCTGGAGGTCCAAAGAACCATATTCCTATAGAATATAATGGTTCTGGACTACAGGGCTGAGTTAGAGTTTGGTAGATAGGGTACTCCTTCACAATCTGTACTCTAACTTTAATTCAAGTGTGACATACTGCCACTATTTGTAACAATGCATATTTCCACATTTAAGTTACAAGATGAACAACACTGCCAGGTGGCCTTACGATGTCCAGAAGGCAATCCACACACAGCCGCATTCAGGATACCACTCAATTGCGTGCAGATGCAACCTTTTTCTATAGGAAGAGTTTCAGTATTGTTATGCGGGCAGGAGATATTTTTGTCACTTTTAAAACAAATAGGCCAAGTTACATCGAGACTTGCTTTGCAAATAGGAAATAACACGACCACCATGGATGTAACATGTACATAACGTTACAGCAGATTACAGATATAAAAAGTATTTTCAAATTAATGAACATATGATGATGCTGGCATAAATGTTCTGACCCAATACCTAGCCAAAGTCAACTAAGAATACAGTCAATATGAATGTTTTTGACTATAGCATGGTCAGTTAACTTTTTGCCATTGGAATTGAGCTAATGTATGTAATGTTTAAAGAGTGTGATAGCACAAAACCTTTGATGCCTTAAGGTATACCCTCTTCTCCACCAACAGCCAATTCTGACTCTTCAGGAGTGTAAAGGTTTATGTGTTTGCGTGAATATTCCTACTACATACAAGTGATCTTCATTAGTTTAATATTCCTTTAGTTGTTCAAGTAATTACTTCTGGGAAGTCTGTACCCTAACAGCCACCCAAATTGGCAAAGGCAACATTTTTCTGCAAAAACAATTCTCTCTAATATTTCCGTCTACTTCTCAGAGAAAATGCATAAAGTGTAACCCTAAACCCTGTCTCCTATTTATTTAACTATGATTGCACACCTAACATTGTTTGAAGTTAAAATCGCTCCTAAGCAAAGGATGTATAAGATTTGCAAGAGTGGGGGAATCAGAAAAATGAAGATTATTTGTAAGTAATGAGAGGATTACATTCTGATCCTCTCCCTAATGCCAGTCCATAAGTCTATGAGGATTTGCTAAAGCGGGATGCCATGGTCTCTCTCACAACGGAAAATAAAAATATGCCTATATTCCAAGAACATGCAAATCCTTAATAAAAAAAAGCATCCACTTGGAAAGAGAATCCTTCACCCACAGTCCCTTGGTCTGGAACGAACCACCATTCTTGCTTTTGCTTGGTGTGAATATGAGACACAAGGCATTGATTACAGCTGTTTTCTTTCTTGCTCGTGGCTCAATAGCCTCCGTTTTTATATCTCGTTAATTGTAATCCAGTTCTGTAGTAAAATGCTAAATAGATAAACTTGTTGGCCAGAATTATTATAAAGACGTTTGTAAAACGTAATCTTGTTAGTGCTACTAGTGAAAGATTGACCGGATCCGCTTTCCTTAAATGTGAAATACAGCATTTAAGAAAAGGTGCGATTCAAGATAGCAACCTAATTAATAGTGAAAAAAAGCTAATCACACATAGGTCTGCATCAAGTAGCATCAGTGTGCTTTGTTTCCACCTATAGGTAGGGCGGCATTTTGCACTCTGAACTCCAGAGCTCTCTTTCTATATTGCTTATATTTCATAGGTCCAAATGTGTAACGGACACAATACAGCAGTACTCCAAGGCAGGATAATGAATATTCACCCATGCCAGGGAGTCTCCTAAGAGGTTGAACTTTTGTCTTCTATCCTGGGATCATGACCAGAAAGTCTGCAGATCTGTGGGATGGCAAATGGTGTGCCACTGCCTGCTCAAACCCACTTGAAGGACAACACAACAAATCCACACACCAGTCTCAAAATATGGTTGAAACCCCATTATGCAGAACTTGGAAAACGAGGTCACTATATCCTGAAGCACCTGAAGAAAGACATGTAGCAAGGTCTGGTCATTCTGTATCCCAGTGATTTATTCTCCCTCCGCCTATTGGGCCCTGCAACTGTGGTGCAGTTCATCGACTTTTTTTTATGACTGCCTGTCTACTACGAATCGCCAAGCACAGACTGGAGATCATGAGAATTCAGTGGCTTCACAATTTAGTGGTGATCTCGACACCATCCTTTATGGGGCGCCGTAGTTCAAGGATGGAAGATAAAATAAAGCCCACCAGTACAAACCTGTTAGCCTTGTGTCAGACCCCTCAGAGAACTCCAGGGTCAGAAAAGCACCATGTGGCACCACCCTGAGGATCTGAAGTGGCCATGCCACTTCACCAGAAGATGCCGTCTAGTGCTCATAATGGAAAAGAAGGATCCTACACATTTAACACTGGTTATATTGGTATCAAAACCTAGCAACAAGATGATCCTAGATGTCTTGAAAATATCCCTAATGCTACTGCCCCAGGCCCACCCTTTTTCTTCCCATTCAGCTTACCCTTCTTGTCATCATCCTTAGTAAGCACAGGAAGATTTCCATGACGTATGCTGTTGTGCCCTAGCTAGGGATAAGAATGCCTTCCTGGCACAAGCCAATGAAGGATGACTGATCCAAAAGCAGGGCTCTCCTGGTCCCTAACACTACTAGCCCTGCATATTGAACCCTCAGCAATGGCTGAGTCTCCAACTTCACGCATTAGGTCTCTGTTCTACGCTATTTGGAATCAGCATTGCACCTTTTTTACTAGGATTACTCTTTAATGGACCTCTATTTCCTTTTCCAGAATTGCATGAAGACTATTCCCTGAACGCCTATTCCGGGCTAATCCTGCCTGTGGCCATAGGTCAATAGATGAAGAAGAACTTATCACAAGCTCAATGCTGTTCAATAGTTCTACCAATACAATTGCTATATTTTCTAAAGATGGTCTGATTTACATTTCAAATCATTGCTTATTAATGCTGATAAACATCCAGTAGCTCTCTTGTGAAGACTAGATGTTGATGGATGAATAAATCCCTTAAATCCATTCAACTGTGGGTGTGGGGTGTGGGAGTGCTTTGGCATGCCTCCTGGCACACTAAGATAGCCCTTTGCTGCTGTATCAGAATCCTTCAATCAAACTTCCAGCATCATCTATCAAATCTAAAAATATTCCAGGAGATTATAAATAAAGGTTGCACTCCTTCATTACACACAGGGCTGTCTTTGATTCCCATATTCCCAAAACGGGTAGGCAGCTCATCTTCATATGACCTAACTTCATTAAAATTCCCCAATTTATTATTTAACATAGTAGTTTTAATACGATGTGTAGGTTTCAACTATCGCTTGACAGCCTATCATCCTCAACCTCTAGTAAAATATTCACCCTAGCAATTTGATTTCATTAAACTGTCCTGCAATTGCTATGTTCCCCCTAAATTGTTGGGGTGATATTTCACTGACTGTGTAAGAAATTAAAATATATTTGTTAGCAGAGCAGCCTCTGCTCAGTAAACATCTCTGCAAAAAAATGTGGAGTAGAAATTTTGAACTGCAAGAGCTATCCATCCAGAATTATCATACGCAAAACTTCCTTACTGTCATTTGATGTTATATTACAAACCTAGGGATCTTCTCAAAATACCTTTCATAGGGTTCTTTGATTTATGACCTCATGGTATGATTTCTTGCTCTTTAAATATTGTAGCTAAATAATATTATGATGCTCCTTAGTAATCACATTACTTTTTGAGCTGCCGCCACCACCCATATCTTCTCCCCAGTCTGAGTTAACAGGATGGTGTTCCAAGAGTTATGAGACTGAGATAGATTTTAAGTAACTTTGTAATTTTTTGTATCTGGTGTATCCCTATCGTGGATATTGACTATATAAATGTGTGTTCTTCTGGCATTATCATTATCTTCCAGTATTTTGTCAGTTCTCTTTAATTAATGTAACCTCTGCTACGTGTGTGGCATCCCAGATCTCAGCTCTTACGCCACTGGGGATTCTATGTCACTTCTTGCATCTGCCTGGGCCAGGTTGATCTTATTTCCTTCTGGGTCTGCTTTTAATCCTTCACATCCAATTCTCGTTTTTAACTTTCCTTTACCAATTGTTGAAACATTAGAGCAGGCTTTATCCGGATTCTTGTGTAGATGCACCTATTTACCCTATACAGTATGCTTGAAACATAAGCATTCCCATGGTAACCTCTTTAGAGTCCTTTATGTCTAGTATTTTTCTAAGCCTAATTGGGTATGCCTAACCTTTCCATGATTCTATCAAGCTGGCCCATATGACGTACCCCCTCCTTCAAGGTTTTATTTCTAGTATCCAAAATAACTCACAATGCTGTTTGTATGAGAAATGTAATTTCCACAATAGAATAAAGGGCACAGACGTGACCCCAAAACTTGTTTGCAGCTAATATATCACGAAGGCTGCTGGAATTACGCAATTTTGCTATGTTTTCTGCATAATTATGGATTTTCCACATATCCTACATAATCCATAATTTGCTGCAAAACTTGTAGGTTTTAACAAAAAATAATATTTCTGTCTCAAATTGATCAGACGTTACTAGAATGCTGCCATGCTTCTCGCAGTACTGTGCAGGCCATTTGCAAAGTTTAACTGGCCTCCTTATAGTTTCCGACTGCTGTATTTGCGCGTTAAAGTGATACTTTGAAGATTAACAATTTTGTCCGGAGTGTGTTAAAAAGTGTAAAAATGTCAAAATAAGGAAGAAATTCTATTACAGAATGTGCCACACAAGCAAACCCCACAGAATTTGAAGAAATTCCAGTACAGAATGTGCCACACAACGCCACAGAGAGTGCCTGAATGGAGTCAACTCTGTCACAGTTGGTGCTGGCCTGCACCCAGAAGCACTGGTGATCACCTTATTCCTCCAAAGAATTGAAATCCTAGAAACCCTTAACACTCCATTGAGTCAAAGCCTCAGTGCATAAAAATGCGCTCCTCCCAACTATTTAAAACAAAACTACGATTTAAGGAGTTTCATAATTGCGAGTGTTACACTCTGTATGAAAGCTACTGTCTTCTGGACGTAATTGCTGACGACATAAACCCTCAGCATGAAAATGAAATGTAGGGGATTGGGCTTACTTATTAATGAATCCATATTGTTATACGTTTGTCTGATAAAAGCCCGTACTGATTTTAAAGCGGACGCCTCGGCAGCAATTTTCATGATTGTACTTCTGCTTTGTCAGCATTTTTCTCCCCCTTAAACCCCACCGAACAGTCACTCATTTTAATCAAGCACATAAATCCACATTGCCCTCATTTAACCACGGTTATTTCTTTGACTAACCAGTGAAATTATTAGTATGATATGAAAGTAAGAATGATAAAAAATACCCTCTCAATCCTTCAATGATAGGCAGCAGATAGAGCACCGTACCGGGGTCACAAGGGATGCTGGCTCTTGCCCCAGTGGCCAGCGACGGGCTTTGTGCTATCGTCCAGTAGCCTGCCCTCTAGTGGTCATTAGCAGAAGAGCCAATGTACTGACCAACAGAGAATCGAGATTTTCGAGCTTGGATTAATAAACAGATGCGAAGAAATGAAGGAGAGAGTGACCCATGGATGCAAACATGTTTGAAGCTCCATTGGAGGAGGCATGGAGACATACTATAAATGTAGGAAATATTGTGTAATTCTCGAAAAATACACAATTTACTATGTATTTTTCAGCCAACAGCGCCAACTAATGGCAAATGACTTTGACCCAATTGATAATTTACTAGAAAGAGTATTCTAAGCTGAGGTTACAAATGAGAACAAGTACAGCCGTGTGTGTTTTATCTCTACCTGTCTGCATATTAGCACTTTTATCAATATCCGTGGTTGCGTGTGCCTGTTAAAAAAGGTATATATATATATATACTGGTTTGTGTTTGCATATGAATGTTTGTATTTTTTGCTTCTGCGTGTGCGCATTTTGTGTAGGTGTGTATTTGAGGTCGTGCACGAATGTTTTTTGTATGCAAGCATCTTTACATACCTGTGTGTGTCAGTGCGCGTGTGTGCGCTCGCGTCTGTTTCTGTGTGCACATTTCTTTCCAGGGTAGCGTCTGTGAGAATGTGCGTCAGTGAGCTTGAGGGGTTGCACAAGTGTCAGTGGGTGTGTCTCTGCAAATTTAGATGTGTGTATATGGACTTCTGAGTCTCCCCGTGTGCCTGTTGATGCATGCGTGCCAAGATATATTGACTGTGGGTCTGCCTTGGTAGATTGTATAAGCCTGCTTAAAGTTCGAGGATATGTGCTTGGTGTAGCCAGTTGTACCCTGTGGTAAGTGCAGTCTCGGCTTGTGCAGTCTTTGGGCGACTAACAGGTGGCAGGTGAGGTGGTGGGTGTGGGCGGCGGCTGCGGTCTAGTCTGAGCGGCAATTAAAATGATCTTCTCGAAAAAGTGAGCTTTATTCAAATGTCCTTTGCGTAAATCAGTGTGACGGCTAGTGATGGGGAAGGGAGTGCCTAGGAAGAGAGGTGGGGCTGGAGGAGAGAGACAGAAGAACCTGGGAGGGCAGTGCACGGCAAGACAAACCCCTAACAAGGGGTGCGGAGCTCCTGGAATAAAGAGCGATGCAGAAAGAGAAGATAATGTGCAAAAAAATAGAAAGGCAGGTGTTAGAGGACCAGCCGGCAGGTAATGCAGGAGTCGAGACAGGCAAAGAGAGAGTGGTGTGGATAATGAACAGTGGCGGAGAGGGGGTAACCATGACATGTTTACACAAGTCAAAGCAATATAGTGCCATGAGCCGATTTAGTTCGTGGATGTGAGCACTAAAGCGTTTCTAACAACATGTAAGGCAACACAGGCCTCTGTAGGAAAAACACAGGTTTGGAAAGAAAGGCACCCTAGAAGCAGAATGAGAATAAGTATAGGAGAGAGAAATGTCAGCACCCTGTGCTACTGCGTGCCCCCCGTGACCCACTGCAGGATGTCTCGAGTTTCCAGAAAACGGCATTAGCTGCTCGGGAAACCGGAGAGAGGCCTTCATTTTCCTAATGGGCTGGAAGGGGAGCCAATGGTGGGGAGCTGAGAGCCGCCTGTGGGCTGAGCCTGTAACCGATACCCCCAAGTCTACCCAGGGCACGGGAAAGGAGCCAGGAGTCACTGTCGAGAGAGACAGACGGGCTGAGAGGCAGCGTCAAGGGCAGGGCTGCCGGGGCTGAGTGACAGCCCTCCTCGGCGACAGGAGCCAAGTCTTGCGGTCGGTTTCATTACACCCATCTTGCCCACATCTGACGCCACACCCGAGGCCAGGCGGCGCCGGGTTCCGTTTCTGGGGTAGAGCGTCGAAGCTACTCACAGGCAAACTCCTACAAGACACCTGGCCCGGGTGAGCAGCACTACTCCCTAAACACCTATGAAGGACCTTGTCGTGGAAAAACTTTAGAGTTACGACGCTCAAGGGGCATTTGAGGGCCTCGCCTGTGCAGGAGACTTTTGAAGACTTCTTTGGCTAAGCCTTAATTGAAGGCACAATCGCGCATCTCCTCGAACAACAGGAGAGGATCTTGAGGAAGAAGCATTCAAGAGCAGCTGGACTTGACGTCTACGAGGCTTTTGAAGGCCTCTATCCAAGAGGCAACGGTGGACTGCTCTTCGAAGAGGCATTTGGAATCCTCGTCGTCGAAGGGACTCTTGTTGAAGACTTTGCCTGTCAAGTGGCCCATTACGGTCCAGTAGCCCCCTGAGAGCCTCCTCACTTACCACAAGACCACGAGGCCCAGTCTACGCCATGAGCTTCGGGTTCACCCAGGAGCAGGTGGCCTGCGTCTGTGAGGTCCTGCAGCAGGGAGGAAACATCGAGCGCCTGGGCCGCTTCCTGTGGTCCTTGCCGGCATGCGACCATCTGCACAAGAACGAGTCGGTGCTGAAGGCCAAGGCGGTGGTGGCCTTCCATCGCGGTAACTTCCGCGAGCTCTACAAGATCCTGGAGAGCTACCAGTTCTCTCCCCCCAGTCACCCCAAGCTGCAGCAGCTCTGGCTCAAGGCGCACTACATCGAGGCCGAGAAGCTAAGGGGGCGACCACTGGGCGCCGTGGGCAAGTATCGAGTTCGCCGGAAATTTCCCCTGCCCAGGACCATCTGGGATGGCGAGGAAACCAGCTATTGCTTTAAGGTAAGTAGGGCATATTCAGCTTTCGTCATTCCTTGACTTTGGGGGCGGGGGAGAAGGAGACCATTTTCCCATGTCAGATGCCCTTTACCACTGAAGCTAATGACCGCCATTAAAACTGGAAGACCCTATTTCTGATCTTGGTTTCATCATAAGATCACACTTTGTGATCATGGACACAATATTACTTTTGGGGACCTATGCACAATTTTCCTACCTAAAAACATAAATGGCGCCCAGAAAAAGTTTTGAAGTGCTATATAAATAACTAGATAATTGTGTCTTATGCCCAGCCAGTCTTGCCTTTTAGCTGACTTCACGTGCACTTTCGTACTTTCAGTGTTACCTCTGACTTTAAAAACTGAGGACCACAAGACCCAGAATGCACAGTTAATTGCGCCAAAAACGGATTGTGAAGCATTCCAAACCTCACATGATGCAGCTTGGGAGCTCAGGGGATAGGGAGGGTGGAATTCTGGCACAACTGCAGAGTAGAACCCCTCTGGGAACTTGTAAAAGTTCAGAGTTCAAGAGGTAGTGCTCTTTTGATGAAGCTGAATTGAGAAAATAGGATAGGAACTCAAGGCCCTCGGGGTTGGGCATACACTTCGCTCTGTGGCCCATGTGGTCCTTAACATCTCAAATGAAAATGTGAAATGGCGCCCCTGCTGTTATGAGTTATTAGTTAAGCGAACATCTGCGGACTTGGAAACCGAATAATGCCATCGTCTCACTTTGCAAAGAGGCGTAACTACGTGCCTGAAATGGTTGGCAGCAACTTCAAGACAAAGCCATCCTGAAGGAAAAGGAACAACAAACATGGTCATTTTCAGAAGCCATGTTATCAGTGCACCAGGGGCAATGGTACCTGCCCCCCCCCCCCCCCCCCTGCAGTTTGAGGGGTCCTCCGGAGCTACACACCTATGCTTCCTGGAGAGGCTCATTTTTCTGAGCGTCCACAAATTAAAATCCAAAGCTTTTCCACTGTTCCGGCATGTTTACGAAAAATCTAAAAGACCCAGCCCGTATTTATACTTTTTTAGCGCCGCGTTTGCGTCATTTTTTGACGCAAAAGCGGGGCTAATGCGGCGCTAAAAAAGTATAAATACGGGCCTCAGTGCATACGTTGAGCTTTTGCGTATGAATAATTTACAGATTTTAGTCTATTCACTAATATGTCTACCTGCTAACATACGTAACTCGTCCATGGTCGTAACTGCACACAGAAATGTATGGCGTTCATAAAGGAAGGCAGATTTCGCCTGTTAAGCCTCAAAATACGCAAAATACACCTTTTATTTCGATATCCTTTTCTTCTACATTTTTTCTTACTTGCCTCTTTTTTCTACTTCCCTACTTAGCATACTCCAACTTACACTCCGAAAATGACATTTTCCTCATGCCAGGGAATAGGAAATCCAGCACAACAAAGGCTTTAAACGTTGTCGAACACTCATAAACTTCTTTGTTCCTTGGCATTCGTAAACGTTCCCTCTCCGTTAAGTGTGGGAGATTCAATTCTGTAGAGAACCGGCTAGATTCGTTTCCAGTGTGTAAACCTTAAGAGGAATCCCTAAAAACGGTGGGGACTAAAGAAACAGAGTTTCAACAAAGCAAAACAAAAAATTCCACATGGAGCAAAAAAAAAAAACACAAAGTGCAATTACACTTGTGCATGGCAATTTCCATTTTACATAAACTCGAAAGTGTATAGCATAACTGTAACTGGAAATGTACTGAAGTTTTCCAGAGTTACCCCTGGTGACCTGATGTCATGGATGTCCAGGCAGTATCCAGGATATGTGAATTGTGGAGACGTCAGAAACATATTCAAATGTAGGAAACAACATATGAGAGTAAATGAGGTAACCTTTTGTGATCTTACGGTGCTCATTCCTGTTCAGCCTTAGCTACAATTTCCAGGTTCTTATATGTAACTTTTGAGGTGCATTTATGCGTGAGTAATTGAGCTCACGCTTGAGTAGTTTAGACGTGTTTGGTTTTGAGAGTCACTCTTATTGATGCATGACTAAGCAATTCATTTTCCCAGGTGTACATTTCATTTTCAGAGGCAAAAACACTTGCATCTTGGGTTGAGCAGTGTTTTCTAAACTTTTGACATCTGTGGACCCCCCCTTAATAATGACTGGAATCCAGGATCGCAACTGAATCATGATTGGAATCAAGGGACTCCCACTGAGTCATTACTGGAACCCCGGGACCTCAGCATAAGCATTTTTGATGATTGACCCACAAGGCAACACAAAGAAACACAGAAATAAGCATTCATCCAACAAATACAAAACAAATACATTATGAAATATTTTATTTAATTTACAAATATAAAAAAAAACTAAAAAAAAACTTTAATTGGAAGGTTGGAGCTTCTAAATTGAATTAAGGCCACTCATCGTACATTCTATATTCTGTTTGATTCGGACACCAAGATAATTTTAACCTTCAATTTAATTTCACACCCCTACACATTTATATAACGTTTTAAAATGGTCAGTTTTACACTTTGCTTCTTTATTTTCATACACTTTTTGAATATGTTAATGTTATTTAATTTTCTAAGAATTTGCGGACCCTCTGAATAGGTTTTGCAACTCACGGAGTCGCCAGACCACTGCATAATACGCACTTGTGTAGAGAGTTCAACCACATTCAGTATTATGTTATGTTTCAAACGGAGCTTTAAGCTTTTGGATACACTTGCGTCTAATTTTGAGGGCAGAGGCAATTAATAACAAATGAGGCAGACTGAGCCCTGCTTGTAACTGACTCAGCCCGATTCTTCAAAGCATTTCAGTTGCATCAGTCTGATTGTATTTCCGAAGACTTCCCTATTCGATAATGTGTTTTTGAAATCCCTCTTTCAGTCAGCGCATGACTCCCACTAGCTTGTTCTTTTCATATCATAGTTCCAGCTGAACCTCATTTGGAAGGTATAGCACAGTCTCCACTTATTTCGACTGGTGTGATGACGTGTCCTTTTGGTATTATCTCTCATTTTAAAGGTTCCGGATGATTATCGTTACTGCACTTATACCACACTGCACGACTTGTAACTTCGTTTAGTGGAAAAAATATTAAGTAGAAGGATTACTATCCATTTTTCACACCTCACCATTACTAGAACTTCTCAGTATTAATGGGACGTTTAGTAGCAATTCCGAGAGCAATACTGGTAATGCCAATTATCTCTCAATAATTCTCTGGGACGACTTTTGTAGCATTTCTGCTGCTGAAGAAAGTTGTCAGGATTGCAGGTCAAACAAAATTTAATCTGGATATTCCTTAAATTACTGGGTCAAGATGTGAATATGTTGGAAAGGGCTACGGTAATGCTTTGATTACTTACTGGTAATTGCATTACTTTGAGTCAATCTCTCACTTTAATTGTGAAGTGAGGCCCTTGTGCTTCCCAAACACACTCCCTTATCAAGTATAAGCAAATAAAAGAACTTCCCCACTTTACACATCCTGCTTTATTTTAACAAGCCCAAGAATGTATAGTTAAACCATTGAAATAGGGCAGGAGTTAGGGAATAATTAACCCAAACAAGAAATGGACTTGGAGTACTGCAGTTACCTGTAATTATTCAAAGCATTACTTCTCATCCCTATTGTTAAGATTAATTATGAAGTGAAATACATCCAAGCTGATAAATACCTTGACAAATATTAATCTCTGCTGAAAGAAACCTATATTGATTCAGAAATGATCTCACCTCATGTTAATTTTACAAAAGAAGGAACTTTCAAGCACAGAACCTCCTCTACGTCTGGACCTTGCATTATGCAATAACTAATAAATGTAGAGGGAACAGCCCAAGTAAGCAATCTGCAATTTTCAGTAAATGATGTCCCCTGGACCTTCTCTAGGGAGGCTGACAAAACCCCTGGTTGTTGTATCCATAATTCCTAGAGGTGACGGAACACCTGATTTCCTTACTCCTGATTCCTTGTAGGCTAAATAAATTAGGTTACAAATCTGCCTGCTGAGGGATTGAACAGAAGTCTTCAACACCCTTTTGGCTGGGCCAAAATCGACAACTAATGAGAAGAGAGTCTAAATTCTGCTACCCTTTTTGAGACAGATAAGAACTACACTTCTTACATCTAAGGAATGAAGGTAAATTTCTCCTGGTGTTTCTGGATTGTGATAAAAAACTGGAAGAATAACGTCCTGGTGAAGATGGAAAAGAGTAAAATCAAAAAGGAGAAGAATGCACGCATGAGTGGCCGCTCCAGGTCGACCAGTGGGAGTGTTTCCCCACACACAAAGAAACAGGATGTATTTAGGGGGAGGTTCTTTTATTTGCTTTATAAGGGGGTGAGGGTGGGGAAGCAGTAGGGCCACACTAGGTAATTAATCTAAGCAAAAAGGACGAGGAGGTAATCGACTCACTTCTTTCAGCTGTAACTACTAGCTCAGTTCATGGGCTAAGGCATGGAAATGACATTAGCGGAGGGTATCACTCATGCATTGTGGGGTGGTGAGGGAAAGCAGCTACATCGGTTAAACCGGAAGCTATATGCCCTTGGCTGTTGAGATACCCAGACAGTGCGGCAGGCAGGCTTTTGTGGGAAGACGTTAGGCAAGGGTTCCAGATCCCATAAAAGGGGCTGCACAAAGGCAGATAGAGAATTTAAGATCCTGCCAGGAAGACTTAAGGATGGTGACAGAGAAGCTAGCCAAAGAGGTGGCAAGCAGCAGGGCGGTTGGCTCATTTAGACACCCCCCTACTACCAAACCTAATAGTGTCCAATTCTAGGCATAGTTCCAAAAAAAGCAGTGGGAGAGTTTTGATTAATCCATAACCTTTTTTGGCCAATACCGGCATCAGCAAATTACTTCATTGACCAAATCATTGTTTAGTGACATATGCTAACACTGACACAGCCACAGACCTTGTGAGGAAGTGCAGCAAGGGAGCTGAAATGGGCAAGGCTGATCCTAAATCAGCATTAAGGTTACTGCAAATTCACCCAGGCGATTTCCAGCTACTCAGGATTCAGTTTCAACAATATTATGAGGACAAGTCCATGCCAATGGGGTGTTGAAGGGCATGTGCTATTTTTGAGGAGTTTATTACCTTTGTGGACTGGGTGGTGCAACAGTTTGTGTTATAGGACCAGGTAATCCACTACCTCGACAACCTTTAGGTAACAGAGCTAGGATCACAAGTGTATGTCACAGACTGAATAAGAGGCAGGATATGGTGGCTGAGATATTTGGCATACCAATGACCATGGAAAAGACTGATGTTCTGAACCTTAGACTTATATACCTAGGCAAAGAGCTAGAGTGAATGGAGATGGTGTTGCACTGACATGGAAATAATTGACTATGTTGAGACAATTGCTGGAAGAAGTAACTGGGAAGAAAAAATGGGCATTGATAAAACTGCAAGAGGCATTAGGACACTAAAACTTTGCTTGTAACGTTGTGGCCCCAGGTAGAGCATTTTGTAGACAAATGGCAATTGCCATTAGAGGGACAGCAAAACCACACCATGAGTATGAATAATGCATAGTGTAAAGCATGACCTAAGGATGTAGAGGAGTTTTTCTTTGCCAATGTTAAACTCCTACTGTGCACTCCCTTTTTGCTATATACTGTAACTGTTATGAGTTCACTCAATTGTCATCTGTCTGCTGTCAGGTTCTATGCAATGATCCAAATTTGAATTTTTTGTATCAACTAGTCTGAATGCTGGACTCTCCACACCAGCCACGTGACACACTTTTACCAGGCCCCGTAGGTTTGTGTACCACTGCAAAAAACTTGACAGATGAGACAAAAATGTTTCACCATTTTCAAATACGTTATACTTCATAAATGTATTCATTGTTTAACGTGTTTCTTATGTAAGCTCCAGTGTTTCTCAATTCATTGCTTCAAATAGGTTTCAAAATTATAGAATAGTTAGGGTTCTTAACAATGCATATCAAACAGACCCAATGCATTTCATCATAATGCTAGAGTATGTGCTACTAGTCTTTCTAGTGAAAGGAAACGTCATTACTTATGCGCTGTTTGGGAAGTGAGGGTCCAGAAGTATTTGAAACTCTACCTGACTTAGGTAGTGAAGATGCTGAATTGAAACACTGTTTGGGAAGTGAGGGTCAAGAAGTATTTGAAACTCTACCTGATTTAGGTAGTGAAGATGCTGATTTGAATGAACTTGACATGTTTTTTAAAACATTAGATCTGTATTACCTCCCTAAAATTACCACAGTGTTAGAGCATTATATTTTGGCATGAGAGAACAGAAACCTAATGAGAATGTGGAAGGGTATGTAACATCATTGAGAAAACTAGCTTCCTCTTCCAAATTTGGGTCTATGATAGAGGAAGGTATTAGGGAACAATTTATGTTAAGATGTCATAGTGATAAGACATGAACTATGGGTGAAAGATGATCCTTCATCACATGAAGTAATTACTCTAGCTATGAGTGTGGATCATACATTTGCTTGTGTGGAGGAATTAGAGAAAAGTAAGAATCCTTAAATCAATAACGTTTATACAAAGATTGAGCAAAGTAAGTCTAAAGAAAGAGAAAAAGATGAGAACAAAACGGCACAAGGTCAGATGGGAAGGTTCAAAGATACCAAATGCTACAGATGTGGGAATATGGGACATTTTGCCTCATATAAAAATGTTATGCACTCAATGTTACATGTAGTTTTGCCAAGTGCTGTACGTCGTCCATGGGCCTTAATGTAATACCGGTAAAGTTAGTGGAAGATTGTATTTTGTCTGTATTCATGGAATCTGTACAAAAGAAACATCCTAAGGACAAAGTTACAGTTACTGGGTTAGAAAGTGAGATGTTATTTGATTCTGGTGCATGGTTGACACTAATTTCCAATGAATTATTTGACAAAGAGCTAAGGCACAAAGTGAATCTCAAGAAACCAGATGTAATTCCAGGTGCTGGTGGTTGGCAGGTAATAGAGTTAAGAGACTATTTTGAATTAGACATCAAATTCAAATGTAACTCTGTGTTTGGTAAGATATATGTTCCAGTAAAAGGAGACAGCGTTTTGAGTTGGCCACATCAAAGGGAGTTAAATGTTATCCTAGATCTGAATTAACCTACTCCAGTGAGGACCATGAATGATTTTTTGAAGAGCATACTAGTGAATGATGTGCATGAACTTAGGGTTCAGGGAGAAGAGAATGCACCTAGGTTCTGTGATGAATTTCCTAAAGTGTTTAGTGATAAAATGGCATGTTCCAAAGGTTATGTACATCAGATAAAGCTCAAGCATGGAGTTGTACCAGTTGCGGCCAAAGTACGACCCATTCCAATTTCTATGAAGGAAAATGTGGAGAATGAAATCAAGAGGTTGTGCAAGGAAGGTGTGATTGACCCAGTTGAGTGTTCTGAATGGGTTACACCTATTGTTGTTGCTCAGAAACACGCTTGTGATATCAGGTTTTGTATAGACTTGAGGGGTCTGAACAGGTGCATAGTTAGTGATCATTTTCCTCTTCCCAACATAACTGAGATGGTATTGCTTCTTCATGGAGCTAAGTTTTCATTACCCTAGATTTGACTGCTGCATGCCATCAAGTCAGTTTACACCCTGACTCAAAAATGTATACCACTTTTGTTTCTCCGTTTGGGACTTATCATTTTATAAGGATGCATTTTGAGTTAATATCTGCTGCTGCTGTTTTCCAGCGCATAATGTATAAATTGTTTGGGTCAATGTCAGGAGTCAAGTACTTTCAAGATGACATTTTGATTCATGGGAAGACCATTATATGAGAGTGAGAGAGGTTTTAACCATACTGAAGGATAATGGATTAACTCTTAACTTGACTAAATGTTCCTTTAGGAAGATATAAATTGAGTATTTGAGTCATAGAATTACCTCTTAAGGTTTATATCCAAAGAAAGAGTTAGTCATGAATATAATGAGTTTACATAATCCAAGAGGGAAGGATGAATTGTTATCGTTTCTGGGTTTGGTTGAGTTTCATGCTTTTTTTTTCCTAATTTAGCTTCTAAACCCCTTCACATTGAGGAGATTACTTAAAAAGGGAGTTCAATATGTGTGGGATGAAAACTGTGAGGAAGAATTTGAACGTATAAAGAAGGAGTTATCAGAGGTTGACTGTTTAAACTCCTTTGATCCTGCAAAGAAGTGTGTGATTATGACAGATGCTAGTATGAAGGGACTGGAAGCTGTGCAAATGCAGGATTCTGGTAGGGGTGATGATCTCAGACCGGTGGCGTATGCTTCAAGGACATTACGTGGAGCAGAAGAAAAATATTCCACTATAGAGAGAGAGGCTTTGAATGTGTTCTGGGCAATTAAAAAATTCAAGAATTTTGTGTGGGGAAATACATTTTCCATTTATACTGACCATAAACCGCTTTCTGAAGTTTTTACTAAGAAAGGTTTGGCCATGATTTCAAGGAGAATTTGCAGATTGATAGTGGGACTTCAGGATTTTTGTTTTACAATATACTATGTTCCAGCCCCAAGCAACAAGATTGCTGATTGTCTTTCAAGACTCAGTTCTGAGGAGGAGGATAGGGTGGTGGAAGAAGAAGAAATTAAGGTGTGCAGTTTTACAGAAGGAATCGTGAAGCAAGAGGAGTGGTTGAAAGCAGTTGCTGAAGATTCTGTTCTGCAAAGCCTTGAAGAAGGGATGGAAATCGAGTATGAAGCATGATGAGTTTCTGAGTAGTTACTGGAGAATTAGAGATGAGTTGTCAGTGGTGGATGGTCTTATCTCACAAGGTTTGAGGCTAGTTGTGCCTTCGGGATTAATTGACAAGATCATGAGTTTGGGGCATGTAGGAGATCAAGGTATGAGTATAACAAAAGCTAGGACTCATCTTAAATATTGGTGGCAGCGTATGGATTTAATAATAGATAGGTTAGTCAGGGAGTGGTCTGATTGTTGTAGTAGTGTACAAAACTAGAATTCCGCCCATGTGTATTAGAGAATTTCCTGCTAAGCCTTGGTATGTAGTGGCAGTGGATGTTTTGGGACCGATTTATGCAAAGGGAGGATCAAATTATCTTCTGGTGTTGATTGATCAATTTTCTAGGTGGGCAGGAATAGGCATTGTGAGTAGTATTGAAACCAGGATAGTAATCAAGTTTTTGAGTGAAATATTTGGCTGTCAGTGTTTCCCTAATACGTTGTTGACTGACAGTGGTCCTCAATTTGTATCTTTTGAAATGGAAGAATTTTTAAAGTGCAAAGGAATTAGGCACACAGTGTGTTCTTTATATCATCGTGAAGGAAATGGAACTGTTGAAAGGTTCAATAAAAGCATTAAAGAATGTGTACAATTGGAAGTATCAGCTGGTAGAATTTGGAAAGAAGGGTTGAAAAAGTTTTTGCAAGCATACAGGTTTATCCCCCATACAATGACAGGAGAAGTACCTTTTGAGATATTTAGAGGACGTGGAGGTAACACTGTATTGGCCCCTGGATGGGTATGTTGGGGTAAAAATGATTGAGTATCGTGGTCAGAGATGAAAGGTGGGAATGAAAGGGAGGAGCAATGTGTGGAGAACGTAAGGAGTGTTATGATTTGAGGAAGAGTGTGGAAAATGTTAAGGTGTCAATAGGAGATTGTGTACTAGTTAGATAACCAACAATTGCTAAAAGTGGAAACAAATTCATGGGACCTTTCAAAGTTATTAAACTTTTTAAGAATGCAATCAAAATTGAAGATCGTAGAATATGGAATTTGAATAGAGTAGTAAAGTCAAAAATTATGCAATAAGGTTGTAGTTTTGCGAATGGTGTATTGTTATCTAACAATATACATTTTGTTTCTGTAACATCTTCTGTGTTTACTTGTTATTACCAAGTTGTATGTGATGTCTTAATTCCTCATTTATTAATTAGTCTGTAGACCTATATCAAATTGTAAAAGGTGAAGGTGTATGGTATATGTCATAGATGGTACAAGTGAGTTGTTTTATTGCTTGTTGTAGGAAGCTGCACATAGAATGTAGAATGTAAGGGTATTCTCATTCCCCAGGGTTGAGGAGTCAGAGCTGACCTGAGCCGATGTGAGGAAGAGTTTGGATGAGATGCTCTCAATAAAGAACCCAATTTGGAAGTACAATCAATACAAGTTTGTACTATGTTACACAGGGCCTGTAAATTAAATGCTACTAGTGCACCCGCAGCCCTGATTGTGCTACCTCCTACTGTAGCACTGTAAACATGACTCAGGCCTCCCACTGCAGGGCCTGTAGGTGCAGTTTTAAACTGCCATTTCGACCTGGCTAGTGCGCCCACTTGCCAGGTCAAAACCGTCCTTTTTATTACATGCAAGCCACCACTAATGTAGGACCTAGTTAGCTCCAAGGGACAGGGTGCAGTGTATTTAAAAACGTGGACATGTACATTTAAGTTTAACATGTTCAGGAAGGGAAAAATTGCAAAATTTATTTTTCACTATTGCAAAGCCTATCGCTTCCATAGGATAACATTGGGATTACCTTAAAACATCTTTTAAGTGTAACTCCCAATTGGGAAAAGATAGAAATATGGAGTTTGGTGTCACTGTACTCAAAATTTAAAATCACAACTTTAGATAAAGTCTGATTTTAAATTGTAAGTCTAAAAATTTAATTTTTCGAAAGTTGGCATTTTCTTATTTTAACCATTCTGTGCCTCTGCATGCCTCTGAATACACATCTAGTTTGGGTGACAGCTAGGCTTTGTGCATTCCCTCTAGACAGCCACGCAAGGGGAGTTTAGGTGTGTCTTGATGGGCCTTAATGGTCCATTACCTGGCTTGATTCGGGGGGGGGCGGAGCCTACCACAGCCTCACAACTGAATAGACTTGTCCTGTCAACCCACAATAGGGCTTAACAACCCTGTATTGTCACTGCAGCCAGCTTGGAGCCAGGACAGAGGAGGCAGGGTATCTGTACATTTCGAAGAAAGGCCTGGAAGTTTCTCCCACCTTCCAGAAATAGGGCACCAAAGTATAAATACTTGACCCCAAAACCCACCAAATCAGATGTCTACTGGAACCAAGGACACTCTGTCAGGAAGAAGGACTGCTGTGCTGCTAGGAGGCACTGCCACTTTGCAACTGCATTGCTGTGTTGGCCTACTGCTGCTGTATGCTATGCTGTAGGAGAGACTGCCACTTTGCTGTTTGCTCTGCTGTATTTTCCTGCTGACTGCTGCTTCTGTCTTCCAATGAGAAAGACTGGATTTGTTCTCTATGTCCTTGCATGAGTCTCCAAGGGCTTGTTGGCTGGTCCCCTGTTCTTGTGCAGTCTCAGGGACATTAAGGACTGCCTGCATCTCACCTGAACAAACACCTGGGCCGTGCCATCTGTGAGTCTAGCCAAGTTGTGCTACCCCAGTCCTGCACCCTTGGAAGTGGGCCTAAGGTGCTCTGCCTTCTGTGGTTTTCATCAGAACCACTGTGAAGCAACATGAAGAAGCGCAAAGCCCTGCAAAGCCTCTCTGCTCAGCTTCTTGGAACCAATGCTGGATGAAGTGAAGCCTCGCAAAGGCTTTGTGATCGGCCTGAACTTGTGACTTTGTCCCAGTCCACTTTATGCTTCTATGTGCTATTTTCATCTAAATCTTTAAAATTGCATATCTCAGGATCTACTCATTGGATTTTTGTCCTTTTAGTCTTGTTTTAAAAATCTAAATATTATCTATTTTCTATACTGAGTCTTTTTGTGGTGTCTTTCACTGTGTTACTGTAATTAAGTGTTGCAGAAATACTTTACACATTACCTCTTAAGTTAAGCCTGACTGCTCTATGCCAAGCTACCAGGGGGTGAGCACAAGTTAATTAGGGAGTGTAAACTGACTTACCCTGACTAGGACTATTATCTTTATTTGGACAGGGTACATACCACTGCCAATTAGAGACTCAATTTCTAACAAGTGACAACAAGATGAAAGGCCTAGGGAGATTGAAGAGTGATTGTGTGTGAGGATACATGAGGAACGGAGGCAACAGGGTTTAAGGTAGGCTTAACAATTGTGCTTTCATCCCACTGGTGAGAAGGAGGACAAAGGTTAAACAAAGGAGGACAAAGGTTAAACAAAGGAAGCCTGGATATGTGGTCATTCAATTGTGAAAGTGGCTGGGACTCAGGTCGGAAAACAATTCCGTGGCCAACAGCTTGGCTTTGACTTTGAAAACGCGTGGGATGGTATGGTTTAGATTAAACAAAATGGGGACAGTTGATGTCTACTCTATAGGAACTCAGAGAGAATTGTCTGGGACCTGATGCAGTGGTATTGCACCTGAGGGAAAATAGCCTGGTCCAGTCCACAGGGTTGGAACTGATTAAGTTGATGAAAAAAGATATGGGAACTTTGCGGGACAGGTGCATTAAGACAATATTGTGCTGGACCCAGCTGCTGCCCAGGATGGTGTGGCGAGGGGTCCTGAAGCCGGCAGCAAGAAACAGGGAAAGAAAGAAGTAAATAGGGAAATTACAGGTTTTTCCAAGGCCAAGGGGATTAAGGTGATGAGGAACAAGGAGATAGTTTATTAATGCCCAGCACTGTTCCGGCAAGGAGAGGTAGTCTGTTGTTGCTGGGTAACTACTTGTATTTGAAGACAGTAAAGGTGAAGGTGGAGGGGTGGGTGATTAAGTTGTGCATTGGAAGAAGGAAAAGAAATAGCTCCTTGCGAAGAGTTTTTGAGGTGTAGGTTAGATGGAGCAAAGACGCAGAGATGCATAAGTGTGAAAAAGGTGGGACAGAGGAAGTAGGGCAAGAAAGAGGAAGAAAGATGAAGCAGTGAGGAGGGCCTCGCCTAAGGGTGAAAGGCACCACATTCAAGTAAATGGAGGTGGCAGAACAGAGAACACATGTTATCTTAAGCCTTAACATTGTTATAGTTTTGGGGAAATGAAGGTATAATGTTTGGGAGGGAGCTGTTTAGGTGTTGAAGGAAGGGTTAAAAACATTTTTTAGAGCGTTGTGTAGGACATACTAGCATGTGAGGCTCAGCCGAATGAGGTAAGGTTGCCCAGCTTGCTCCCAATAAAAGCAACTTTTTCCAACAATGATATAATGGAGTAATGAATTCTTTCAATTTTGGCTCTGGGCGGAGAGGTAAGAAATGCCTCTGCACCTGAGCAATTTTGGAAAAAAAGAAAAGGAGCTGTGAAATCATGGGGTGGGTGGCCCATTAAACACGTCACTGCATGGGCGCACGGAGAACTTTTGCCTTACGCTGCAGAAGCCCTTGACCTACCAGAGTACACGGGTGAAGCTGGGATCAGCCAAGGCAAAACGGAAGCGTTCAATTAAATAATGGCACTTGGGGTTAAGCAGTTAGTTGGGGCAAAGTTGGAGAGATGGATAGGTGGGAAAATTGAAGGACAGAGGAAACAAGAGAAGAAAGACAAAGAAAAAGGAAGCAATTTGTCTGGTCCAAGACAGTGGCATAATGAAATGTGAGCCCCCACCCCCCTGCAAAGTACATGGAGCCCCCCCTTTCCCCTAGACTCAGTGAGGAACGTTTGAGCCAGGGTACTGTGAGCAGGGGGCCTCTGGTGCTGGGGGGCTTCTGCACTGCAGGGCTTGCAACGGGGGTTATGTTACCCCACTGGTCCATGGGCAGGTAGGTGACATAATTAAGTAAATAGAGGTGACAGAAATGATAAAATATGAATATTTTAATCCATAGATTTGGGGGTTATTGTCAGTGTTTATTGGAAACATAGGTGGGGGTGGAGTTTGGGCATGGAGCTCAGTACAATATGTAAATAGAACATTGTGTATAGTCTACTTGCATGTGCAGCTCAGCCAAAGGAGGTAGGGTTGCCCAGCTTGTTTCCAACAGAAGCACCATTTTGCACACATGGTATAATGGATTTCTTCCCAACTACAACTACAGAACTGCCCACCTGCTCTGTCACAGTGTCTAGTACACCAACTAATGCCCAATGGGCTCTTTTGGTTTGATTGCTCTCACATTTAGAGAATTTCACGCTGTATGACTTGACATTACATATTACTGAACAATTCTCTGTGACCCAAGGTCTGCTTCAAGTAGACAGATGACCTTCATTCTCAACAAAAGACTGCTGTTCACAAACTGTAAAAGAATACTGCTTCCACCAGTCACTCGAACTCACAAATCTTAAATGTGTTCAGAACAAAGAGGTGTTTAACCAAACTTAAATCCATTTTCTATTCTGCTCAAGACTGCACCAGTAATTCAACTCGATTTCTAGAATGGTATACCATCACCTTTTTAGAAACTACTCAAAGAACATGCATCCCAAGAAGGGAGCAGAGCCTCCACATTTCTCTGCTTATATATAGTATAGGTACAGGCATTACTCAAGGGGCAAAGATTCTTTAGTTGCCTGCTCCAACTGGGCCCACACTGAGACACAGTCAGTTGAGATTCACAAGGCCTCCTTGCTCTCAAGTGAGAGCTTCTTTTCACTATCCACACTGTCTTTAGGGTGGACCGTGGGGGTCACATTACCCAAAGGGCATACTCTCAGGCGAGTTACTGGGTCATGTGATCCCTACCGAACCATCAGGTTGGTCGCCACACTGCAACTGTGTGGCAGTTGGGCTGACAGCTCCTATCTGTGCACCACAATGGTGGTCAACCGCTTGAGGCTCCATCCCTTCTACATACATCTGCATCTTCTCTGAGAGATCATGTTCCAGTGCACATGCCCCCAAGGTTACTGAGTGACCTGGTGTAGGAAGGTAGCCTCTTTCTAGCCTTGTTACCCCCACTTTTGGCCTGTTTGTGAGTATATGTCAGGGTGTTTTTACTGTCTCACTGGGATCCTGCTAGCCAGGGCCCAGTGCTCATAGTGAAAACCCTATGTTGTCAGTGTGTGTGATATGTGTCACTGGAATCCTGCTACCCAGGACCCCAGTGCTCATACGTTTGTGGCCTATATGTGTTCCCTGTGTGGTGCCTCACTGTATCACTGAGGCTCTGCAAACCAGAACCTCAGTGTTTATGCTCTCTCTGCTTTTAAAATTGTCACTCTAGGCTAGTGACTAATTTTACCAATTCTCATTGGCACACTGGAACACCCTTATAATTCCCTTGTATGTGGTACCTAGGTACCCAGGGTGTTGGGGTTCCAGGAGATCCCTATGGGCTGCAGCATTTCTTTTGCCACCCATAGGGCGCTCAGGCAATTCTTACACAGGACTGCCACTGCAGCCTGAGTGAAATAACATCCACGTTATTACACAGCCATTTTTCACTGCACATAAGTAACTTATAAGTCACCTATATGTCTAACCCTCACGTGGTGAAGGTTAGGTGCCAAGTTACTTAGTGTGTGGGCACCCTGGCACTAGCCAAGGTGCCCCCACATTGTTCAGGGCAAAGTACCCGGACTTTGTGAGTGCGGGGACACCATTACACGCGTGCACTACATATAGGTCACTACCTATATGTAGCGTCACAATGGTAACTCCGAACATGGCCATGTAACATGTCTAGGATCATGGAATTGACACCCCAATACCATTCTGGTATTGGGGGGACAATACCATGCATCCCCGGGTCTCTAGCACAGAGCCCGGGTACTGCCAAACTGCCTTTCTGGGGTCTCCACTGCAGCTGCTGCTGCTGCCAACCCCTCAGACAGGTTTCTGCCCCCCTGGGGCCTGGGCAGCCCAGTCCCAGGAAGGCAGAACAAAGGACTTCCTCTGAGAGAGGGTGTTACACCCTCTCCCTTTGGAAAAAGGTGTGAAGGGCTAGAGAGGAGTAGCCTCCCCTAGCCTCTGGAAATGCTTTGATGGGCACAGATGGTGCCCATCTCTGCATAAGCCAGTCTACACCGGTTCAAGGATCCCCCAGCCCTGCTCTGGCATGAAACTGGACAAAGGAAAGGGGAGTGACCACTCCCCTGACCAGCACCTCCCAGAGGAGGTGCCCAGAGCTCCTCCAGTGTGTCCCAGACCTCTGCCATCTTGGATTCAGAGGTGTTGGGGCACAATGAACAGCTCTGAGTGGCCAGTCCCAGCAGGTGACGTCAGAGACCCCTCCTGATAGGTGCTTACCTCTTTCAGTAGCCAAGCCTCCTTTCCCAGTAGCCAAACCTCCTTTTCTGGCTATTTAGGTTTCTCCTCTGGGCTATTCCTCAGATGCAAGAGCTCACCAGAGTTCCTCTGCACTTCCCTCTTCGACTTCTGCCAAAGATCAACAGCTGACTGCTCCAGGACACCTGCAAAACCGCAACAAAGTAGCAAGAAGACTACCAGCAACATTGTAGCGCCTCATCCTGCCAGCTTTCTCAACTGTTTACTGGTGGTGCATGCTCTGAGGGCTGTCTGCCTTCACCCTGCACTGGAAGCCAAGAAGAAATCTCCTGTGGGTCAACGGAATCTTCCCCCTGCCAACGCAGGCACCAAACTTCTGCATCACCGGTCCTTTGGGTCCTTTCTCATCCTGACGAGCGTGGTCCCTGGAACACAGGAGCTGAGTCCAAGTGTCTCCCACAGTCCAGTGGTCCTTCTGTCCAAAGTTCGTGGAGGTAAGTCCTTGCCTCCCCACGCCAGACAGCAAACCTGTGTACTATGTAATTTGCAGCTGCTCCGGCTTCTGTGCACTTTTCCAGGACTTCCTTTGTGCACAGCCTAGCCTGGGTCCCCAGCACTCTGTCCTGCTTTGCCCAACTCTCTGAGTTGGACTCCGACGACGTGGGACCCTCCTTTGTGACTCTGAGTTGACTGCTGTCCTCAGATCTTCTAAGTGCCTGTTCCGGTACTTCTGCTGGTACTGCCTGCTTCTGCGGGGCTGTCTGAGTTTCTGAGCGCCCCCTCTGTCTCCTCTTCCAAGGGGCGAGATCCTGGTCCTTCCTGGTCCCCAGCAGCACCCAAAATCCTCAACCATGACTCTTGCAGCTAGCAAGGCTTGTTTGTGGTATTTCTGCCTGGAAACACTTTTGCAACCTCCAGCACGCCGTAGGACATCTTTCGTCCAAAAGAGAAGTTCCTAGCCCTTTTTGTGTTTGTGGAATCTTTGGCTTCTTCCACCCAGAGGCAGCACTTTTGCACCTTCATCCGGGGTTTAGTGGGCTCCTGCCCCCCCAGACTCTTTCGTGACTGTTGGACTTGGTCCTCTTCCTTTACAGGTCCTCAGGTCCAGGAATCCGTCTTCAGTGTTTTGCTGGTGCTTGTGATTCTTGCAGAATCCCCTATCTCGACTATACTGTCTTTCTGGGGTAGTAGGGTAACTTTACTCCTACTTTTCAGGGTCTTGGGGTGGGGTATTTTGGACACCCTTACTGTTTTCTTACAGTCCGAATGACCCTCTACATTCTCGTATAGGCCTGGGGTCCATTCGTGATTTGCTTTCTACTTTTAGAGTATATGGTTTGTGTTGCCCCTAGGCCTATGTCTACCTATTGCATCCTATTGTGATTCTACATTGTTTGCACTACTTTTCTTACTGTTACTTACCTGTTTTGGGGGTTGCAAACATATAATTTTTGTATATTACTTACCTCCTAAGTGAGGGTATCCTCTGAGATACTTTTGGCATTTAGTCACTAAAATAAAGTACCTTTATTTTTAGTAACTCTGAGTATTGTGTTTTCTTATGATATTGTGCTATATGATATAAGTGGTATAGTAGGAGCTTTGCATGTCTCCTAGTTCAGCCTACGCTGCTTTGCCATAGCTACCTCTAACAGCCTAAGCTGCTAGAAACACCTCTGTTCTACTAATAAGGGATAACTGGACCTGGCAGAAGGTGTATGTACCACAAGGTACCCACTAAAAGCCAGGCCAGCCTCCTACACCTGGGGTCTACAAGAGTCTTCCAAGAGGGCAGTACAGGCATGTCCTGACATCCCTTACACTAAGAAAATATTCCTGTCCCTAAGCTGCAGGCTAAAGGACTCTCCTTAGGCTTCACAGGCCCCCTGGTGCTTACAGACTGGCCACAACGACAAGCTGACAACAACCTCTCCCTACTTACACCTTCACCATCTCAGGAGCAACATCCTGAGACTAGGACTCCAGCTCAGGGTCACTACCCTGAAGCTGAACACTCACCTGGCAGGACAAGGCTTTCAGTGTGGTTGCACAGTCGACCTTAATAGTGACGCATTGTGTGCCATTCAAGGATCTACTTAGTTCAGGTTTTCTGTCCACTGTTTCTTTGATAACAGAAACAATACCTTCAGGACAGATGTGGCCCCACCAGTGCTCGTTTCAGGGAGTCTACTCCGGTTAGAGTCAGCAACTCATGAGCTACTACCCTCATCACTGTGGTTCTACCCCTTACTCCTCTTTAGGATCTCTGAACTCTACCCTCAGGGCCAGTATCCCCAAAGACTTACATTCAACCTTGGTACTCATACACTCAGGTTCACTCCCTGCCTGTGGCAACTTACAGCCTAGGGTACAGCCAACAGGTAAGTTTGGGTACACACCTCCCCTCATCCATTTGACATTCCCTCTACAGTCTAAGGAGTTTAAGATCATAGGTCAGTCACATTCCAGCCCTCCCCATGGACATTCCTTCCCCTGCATATCTGACTCTCCAGGTGCTCCTCTGGTGACACCAGGGATTCCACTACAATGGACTAGCTGGCACAGTTATCCACCAGTGCAGTCTCTGAAATCCCATTAACTGAGATCTCCTGAAAGTACTTTCTCAGGAATTACCAGTTTACCCTCTGAGTCCACCTCCCAAATAAGGAACCCTGGAACATGCTCTACAATTCTCTCTTGATAACTGTCACCTCCGTGGACCACACAATCTAGACCTTTGTACTACGCATTAGTGGGGCCCTTTTAGGGCATAAGGAGGCACCCATCTTGTGGCCCGTCTGACGATGGTCAAAGGACCTGCTTTCTCCCAAGGCCACTCCCCTCTGGGTGGCAACCCATGATTTTACTTAAGTGTGGTGCATCCCCTGCCCAGATCTACAGTTTGTATACCCTTTGATGTTATCACATTTATTCTTCTGCCGTTGTCCTGACCTGCTATTCTTGTGGTCCCCCTCCTGCGTCTTCATGGACACAATGGTGCTGATCCAGTCATCCACCTCCCTCCCAAGCCCTTTAGGCTTAGTGAACCTGCTGTTCCATGGATTCTGGTGCACATGTGGAGAACAGTTTTTCAAATGCTCCTTTATGATCATATGGAAAAGCTCATCATATGTCTCAACCTTGCTCCCTTTCACAGAGTCCTCTGGTGAGACTGTAATGAGGAATCAACAAAGTCTAGCACAGTGTTTTGTAGTGCCCCAACCCAGACATGTTCATCAGAACCCCATTCATATGAGCCTACTTTTTTCATTCTGTTTAATCTAAGCTAGAGCCTGTATTCCTACCCAAAACTGTCAATCTTCTCATAAGCAGCACAGCCCGATGTTTCGTTTCTACCTCAGCCATCTGATGTGTTACCGCTAAACAAATAAGCCAATTTTGGATGCTATCCCCACCCCAAATTTATGTACTATAGTTTTAGAAAAATGGGTTTGGGGTTTTGCTTAGCGCCTCATAGCTGCTGCCCCTACCATCACTGGACCCAGAATCTGACTGATTCTCCAAGTTTGTCTGTCTGAAGCTTGCCTCATGATCTAAGAGTGCTCTATTTTCATCCAGTGCAAAAGTAAAGGCTGCCTTGTGCTCTTCTGCAGCCAATTTCGCCTGTAGAAGGGTGATCTGAGCCAACAGTGCTTTTACATTCTCTCTGTGTTCCTTTTCCAAATGGCACCCCTCCAGTTCTGCATCAGTCATACTACAAGCTGACACACTGCTCTACACTAGAATGGTGTCAGCCACAAAGTTCTTTCCTGCAGGGCTGCTGGCATGTACACTCAGTCTCTTGCACTTCTTCAGATGCTGCTCATTCATGCCCTGTATCCTCTGTTTCTGCTGGAGTAATCCACACTTGACGGGTCTCTTCCTAGGGCCTGAAGGCAATTTTAAAGAAACTAGTGTACAGATCTTTCAGTTAAAAAAATTACAAGACCTAAATATTTTCTCCAATTAAAATTAAAAAAATCAGTTTGTTTCTAAATCAGGTAAGGGACTTTTAATTCACGACCCATATTTTATAAGGTAATGCTGGACCAAGCAACCATTAAACCTCTGAACACTACATGTCGCTTTGAGGATCAACAGTACCAACACAACACTTGAATCATGTAATCAATCAGTAAAGTTCCCAAACCAATTGAGTAAAATTAAAAAAGTATTTTATGATTAATGACCAAAATTATAAAAAAATTGGACCAATCACTTCAAAGATCTAGAGCTCCAAAATAACAGTACATCTCCACACTTCTTCACCATTCTGCCTGTAATAAGTGGCCACTGGAGGCTTCCTCCTACTCCAGGAATGCAGTAGTGCTCCCAGTGAAGTGAAGTGACACAGTTGACTTGTGGTGGCCAACACAGTTCACAGCTTCCAACCTTAAAAAATGCCTACAGGAGTGTTTCTTGCTTGTCTCTACAGTAGGCAGTAGTCTATTCCTATCCTTACAAGCCTGCCACCTACTTTCCATGGTGTACATTACTTTACTTTAGATTTCTAGAGTACGATTTGCTACTGTCAAAGAGGGTATCCTTGTGCTAGGAAACTAAGAACAAAATAGGAGATATGTATTTCTGCTGAAATAGCCAGACCTTGAAGTGAGGTATTTCCTGAAGGCATCATAGTCGGAGAGCTGTGGAAGGGAGACAGGGAGATGTCCCAGTGTTTGGCAGCCATATAAGAAAAAAACACAGCAGCCAGTCCTATGGCGGGAAATACCCTGTGGAAGTGACAAGTTGATGGTTTTAGAGCATGAAGGAAGGTAGAAGTTTAGTGTGTTGTTTTTAAAAGGTGGTGTCATTTTTATTGAATGCGGTATAGGCAAAGCATAAGGTTTTAAAGTTTAGTATTTGGTGAAGACAACACAGGCCTTGTGATTCACTTTAGAGTTGTATTTCTGGGTGCCAGCTCACAGTGAGTGGAAGGTGGACTTGTCCTCACTTCCAACTTCCAAAAACAAATTTTCACCACAGTCAGTGCAAAACCATCAGTTACAATCTTCAGCTTCAAAAGAAGAGTCCTTTTTTGATGGTTTGTTGTGCCCTGGAAGCCACCAGGATGTAAGCGGACTATGATCGTCCTTTAGAAATAGACACAGCTCTTAGTGTAAATGGTCACCGCCTTTTCCACTGTTCCAGCAATCTCTTTTGCGTCCAAGTTCAGTGGTGTTTCAGAGTGGGGGAGCCGCCGATGATGGAGGGGACCATCTTCAGTCCACCGGAAAGGTCCTTCCCGCCCAATGTAATACGAAATACCATACCGCCAAGATTTCTGGGGTGGAACCACCACCACACAAAGCCTGGTGGAAGTGAGACAGACATAAAGAAATACCGTAGGAACACTGATGACTCCAAAGCCGACATGGAGCGTGAACTGGAAATCTTCCCTGTGCTGATCCTTGCGACATTCTTCCACGACAGTGACCGCTGACGAAGACGACAACGGTGAGTACAGCCGCTTAGCACAAAAGGGAGGGAAGGGGATATTACACACCCACACGCATCCCACACACACACCACCACACGCACACGCACACCGACACCCTCACACACACACACACACCACCAACACCCCAACGCACCCCCCCACAAACTAGGTACACAATCTGTACAGGTAGACACTTACCTGACACATGCACAGCAAGAACATGCGAAGCACATACCTGTGTGCATGACCCTCCCACATTAAAATGCAGGTCCACGGAAGAACACTGCACCAACATGTCTATTGGCCAGATATATCAAACCAGAAACTGGAGGCAGAAAAATAAGTGCAGACAAGGCCATGGGCCATTCCTTTCAATTTGTCCTGTTGGGCCCACAAGGCCCCCCTTGACTCCTACCATGACCATGGCCTCCACAAGGAAAGGGCATCAATGTGGCAGGCAGGCAGGCACCCGAGGGAGCAGGGTTAGGGGGCGGTGAGGGTGGGGACTCAGGAAGAAAAGAAAGGGGGCCCAAAAATCCACAAAACTCCCTGTATGAAAATGCCCCTTGACATTGAAGTAAGTGGGAACTTCACCGGAGGACATTGGGCCCTAGTCCTCCATGGGAAAACATGATACAGGAAAGAAAGGGTGAGGTCCCACTTTTAAAAGTAGTTATATATTTCTTGATATCCAATTATCTGAAGGCATGTCGCATTTATCTACAAGACTAAGGGAAATTTCATGATTGTTCCAAGTCCAAGTTTATTTTAGGAAAATATTTGAATTCTCACTGGAAATGTAAACACACGCAGAGATCCAAAAGTATATGAATTTAGGCCAGCCAACACGTGTTTCGCCCCATGGGCACGTAAGCCAGGGCTTTCTCAAGGCAATTCAATTCGTAATTGGTTCATACAGCCAAATCATTAGTCGACAATATAAGTCATAATACAGCAAAATATCCAGCTCGCTGTTTGTTTTCTGCCGCTCAGCAAGCATTCTTCGTTAAAACTATCGATCTGCTTCTCGGTGTCCACAGCTCTTATGGCCTCATTTATGTCAGCCCGGTATTCTCTTTCTTTTTTTAGGAAATCTTCTTTTACTGACGAAAGCACAAGCATAACTGGTGCAGGAAGCCGAAGGAACCCAGAGATGTGACGAACCTGTGTCAAAAAGCACTGTGAACTCCTGACCAGGGGTTCCGATATAAATGATGCCAAAATATCACTTCTGTAGCTCCTGCAGCCCCTTCCAGAGCCCCCTCCAGCCTGGGGAGCACCTCCGTGGGTGGGGTTCCTCTCGGTGTCTGCCTTCAACTGAGGAGTGGGTACTCAGGGTTGGGAGGGGGCTTCCCTGGCTTAGGTTTCGGAGTGGGTGGGGTTTTGGACTTGCCCTTGGAAGGAGTGGGAGTGGGCTTGGACCTAGGGTGGGAGTGGGATCAGGCCTCCTACATGTACCTTTCCTCCGTGGGAAGGGGCACAGGACTGTGAAGGGACGATTGGGGAGGATTCTGACGAGGGAGGATTGGATTTGGTGAGGGAAAGATAGCACTTAGGGACAAGATGGGGTGGGCCTGTGGGTTTGAAAAGGTCGACATGGGAAAGGAAAAGCTTCTTAGGTGCATATAGAGAGGTTTTGGAGACAGGTTAGGAATTGGAGGTAGAGCGAGTGGAAGTATGTGGTGTAGACGTGCTTTCAGTTGATGCAGGTGCGTGCTTCGTCTGCTCATGTCTAGTGGATGGCTGTTGCATGGATGTATGGGTACGTTTGTGTGTACTGAGAGAAGGGGCGGAAACAGTGGGAGTAGAAAGGCAGCTAGTGTAGATGGATGTTGTGCTTGTGTCTGCAGGTCTGGTGTGTGTGCTGCAAGTGTCTGTAAAAGTTGTCGTGGTGACTGCAGGTGTGGTGTCTGGGGTGCATGAGTGGATGTCAGCATTTGTGGTGACTGTGAGAATGGTGGCTTGAGCAGTGACTGAGGGTGCAGAGAATGTGGGTCTGCATTGTGAGGTGACAGACAGGAAGGAGGGGTGGTTGACACAATGGGGGAAGTGGCTGTTGTGGTGTGTGCAATTGGATGTTGGGTGTGTGTCTGCTTGTGGTGGGACGTGTGGTGCCTGTGTTCCTCTTTGACTTTCTCGTGTGTTGGCTTGGGTGCATGCTTGTCTGTATGTGTGCTTGGGATGGGTGAAGGGAGTGGGGTACTGCAAGGGGCAGAGGAGGTGAGAGGGGTGACAGAAGAACCAGGGACACTGGCTGCCATCAGAGGAGGCCAGAGTCTGAAAAGATCTCTGTAGGCCAGAAATGGCACTGTGAATGCCTTCCAGGTATGCATTGCATTGCTGCATCTGGTATGCCAGCCCCTGGATGTCATTCACTATGGTTGTCTGCCCTTTAGAAATGGTTCTCAGAAGGTCAATAGCCTCCTCATTGAGGGCAGCAGGACAGGCAGGGGCAGAGGTGCCTGATGCGAAAGAGACACCCACTCTCCTTGGTTAGCGGGCACGGGCAACTCAGGGGGTAGCTACTGGGAGGGTGGTGCTGGTACAGGGGGTGGCGGAAGATCTTGTATATCCGGTGTTTTCCAGCAGTGTCCGACACCACCAGGGAGCTGCCATCAGAGAAGGTGTCAGAGTCACTACCTGCAGTGGTAGTTGCCTCCCCTGTGGTGCTCCCGTCGCCCTCCATCCCACTGGTCTCATCGGTGTCGGTGGTCTCTGCCTCCTGGGTCCCGTGGGCAGCAGCATCCCCACTCACCAGTGCCTCTGCATCTTCGTCAGATGATGCTAATGCACATTTGAACAAAAGAACACAAAGGGGGGGTAGGAAAAAGAAGGATGTAGACTGTCAATACCTGGTTGAATGGCATGTTGGAACAAATGCACTCCCACCCGTCCCAGACACTGTCCCTCGACATCACCCACTACATCAAGGTAGGTACCTCTGAGTGGTGCTCTAGCTTCCACAATACACTGAACTACCTACACTTCACTGCCCAACTACATTACCATCCATTCTGTACATTTCCAAATAGGTTGAGTTTGAACAAGGGAGAGGGATGCTGTCCCACCAAAATGTGTCCAGTCTCAGAGGACATACATCAGACCCACTAGGCCACCCATGGGACCTGTGACATGGCAAAATAACCACCCCTTCTAAGCAGAATTCACAATCCCAAATAAGGAAATGGCCTTAATACCATCCAGCTACTACTTGCCAACCATCCTTTTGAACTCAACTATATTTCACAATAAGCAATGTTAACAGTGGTGGTACTCCCCCCTTGTGGCTGCTGTGTTGCCTTCAAGCACCCATCCTTTGGTCACTCGCACAACCCTCCCATGCATTGGCACACATTCCTAGGACCCATGAATACCACTCACGTGGTCCTCTGGTCGCCCATACAGCTTTGCGTGCAAGGGTAGGACCCTGTCCACCAGCTTTTCGAACTCTGAACAATGTGAAGGCCGGGGTCAGGACACAGCAGCACACGCAGTGGAGTAGTGGCCATCTTGAGGTGCAGGAGTCAAGTGGCATAGACAAACTAAAATGGCTGTGTAGACCGCGGCAGTGGGCACCGTCACCGCCAACGGTGATCTTGATTGGCCCCTGTTACCCATAGACAACAATGTTATCCAATCAGCATACACACTGCGTTGAACACTGCCTACCGCCATGATGACATACGCCAGCAGTATGATGTCACTTCCTTCTCTCCACAACCTGTATCAAATCAAATCAAATCATTAACATTTATAAAGCGCGCTACTCACCCGTGCGGGTCTCAAGGCGCTAGGGGGGAAAGGGGGGGTTATCGCTGCTCGAACAGCCAAGTCTTTAGGAGTCTCCGGAAAGCGGAGTGGTCCTGGGTGGTCCTGAGGCTGGTGGGGAGGGAGTTCCAGGTCTTGGCCGCCAGGAAGGAGAAAGATCTCCCACCCGCCGTGGAGCGGCGGGTGCGAGGGACGGCAGCAAGTGCGAGGCCAGCGGAGCGGAGGGGGCGGGTGGGGACGTAGAAGCTGAGGCGTCTGTTGAGGTATTCCGGTCCCTTGTTGTGGAGGGCTTTGTGTGCGTGGGCGAGAAGACGGAAGGTGATCCTTTTGCTGACTGGGAGCCAATGCAGGTGTCTCAGGTGTGCGGAGATGTGGCTGTTGCGGGGTACGTCGAGGATGAGGCGGGCCGAGGCGTTTTGGATGCGTTGCAGGCGGTTTTGGAGTTTGGCGGTGGTCCCGGCGTAGAGGGTGTTGCCGTAGTCCAGGCGACTCGTGACAAGGGCGTGGGTCACGGTTTTTCTGGTGTCGGCGGGGATCCAGCGGAAGATCTTGCGGAGCATGCGGAGAGTGAGGAAGCAGGCGGAGGACACGGCGTTGACTTAATGACTGGAGGCTGCCATTTTATGTACAAAACGTTTACCCAAACAGGACAGGGGCAGTGTACATGAGGCCATTTTGTCTACTGTCAGGGCGCTAGAGGTGACATGACAAATGCCTATACCCATATCATGGTTGCAAGTATCCCTACACTGTTGAATGTCCCATCCACAGCAATCACAACACATTGCCCATTCACATGGAATGGATGTGAGAGGTGAATGTAGAGTAATCAGTCCTACACAACGTAAATATACCTTTTTCCCCACATAGCTCCTGACCCATGTGGAGAGGGAGGGCTCCATCTGTCTACAGACCACTGGTTGAGATGGCTACCATGGAGAAGCACCACATCATCATCATTTATCGCCTGAACCGTAATACAATCTTTGAGCTGTGTGACCAATGGGAGCCTGAACTCAAGCCTGCAATTTAAAACCCATTTGCCATCCCTCCAACATAGTAGGTACTATCAGTCCTACTTTTCTTAGCAACTGGGTCATTTCAGGTGACAGTGGGTATGGCATCCGGTGTGTCACAGCCAATGTTCAGCAACATTCTTACAAAATTCCTGCGTGGATTCATACGACACATGCAGAGCTACATCCAGTTTCCCCGTGATCTCACTACTGTGAAATCTGATTTTTATGCCATTGCCAACATACCACATGTGATTGGTGCCATAAATGGCACCCACATACCCATAATTCCCATCCGTGCCAATGAACAGGTGTACAGGAATCGAAAAAATTACCACTCACTGAATGTACAGTTGGTCTGTCTTGCAGATCAGTTTATCTCACAGGTGGCTGCACAATTCCCTGGATCTGCCCATGATGCCTACATACTGAGGAACAGCAGTGTGCCACTCATGATGACACTACTAAAGAGGGAGAGAGCTTGGCTAATAGGTGGGTGTGTATGACACAGATCTGCAATCATATATGACTGTCACCTTGTTAGCATTGCAGCAAAGTGTGTTTTGAACTAACTATTAGCCCTCTCCCCAGGTGATTCAGGATACTGATGATGGTGGTGGCTGTGTAGTGATGGTGTCAGTGGTGTCCTGGGTGGGGCTTCTGGAGGCCGACTGCCCAGGGCTGTGGGATGGGCCAGGGAACTCCTCTTGGTCTAGCCATGCTGTTGCACTCTCCTCACTGGGACCTTCTTCTTCTGGTGTGGGACTTGCACTTCTTGCCATCTCAGGCAGGGTGTCATGGGCTGTGGTACCTGTGTGCCACATCAATGAGTATTTAGTTTCCTGCAATGTGTAATGACTTGTGGCCAGAGGATGATGGTGCAGTGGCAGTGCTGTAGGGGACTTGGCATAGACAGTAGTGTCCCAGAGTATTTTTGTAGTTTTCTATGTGTTTGTTTTGTAGTTTTTGCCATTGTGGTATTTCTCTTCTGTTTTCTGCCCCCTATGCTGTCATTGCCATTTCCCTTGCAGCACTAGCCACCTATTTGTTGTACTTCCAATCCCAGTCACTTGCATGCAGGGGCACATCGGGATAGGTGTGATGAATGTTTGGATTAAGGTATTGCTGGTGCATTGTGGGGGATGTAGTGCAGCATAAATTACATGCAGGTGTTGGTGTTTGTGCGCACAGGGAGGTGTTGTGAATTAGAGGGGGTGTTGTGAGCATGCTGGGATTCTGGGTACAGTTGAATTTGGGATGTTGGAGGAGCATGGGATAGGTTGTTTAGTGGTAGTGATACGAGACATGCATTACAGGTGGGATGCATGGTAGGATAGATGATCTGACTTACCCGAGTCCAGTCCTCCAGTGAGTCCAGTGAGGCCCTCCGGATGCAGGATAGCCAAGACCTTCTCCTCCCAGTCGATGTATTCGGGAGGTGGAGGGGGGCCACCACCAGTCTTCTGTACTGCAATTTGATGTTGTGATGCGATGGACCGTACCTTCCCCAGGAGGTTGTTCCACCTCTTCCTGATGTCGTCCCTTGTGATTGGATGGTTTCCTACTGCGTTCACCTTGTTGACAATCCTCTACCATAGCTCCATCTTCTTGGCGATGGACGTCTGCCATACCTGTGTCCCAAACAGCTGCGCTCGACCCTGAGTATTTCGTCCACCATGGTCCTTAGCTCCCTGTCAGTGAAGCGGGGTGCTTAGGGGGTGCCATGGTGTGGTATGTGTGTAGTGTTGTAAGGGTGAGTTGGTGGGGGTGGTGTGGTGTGTGTGTACGTGAGGGTTCTGGTTGGGGGTGTGTGATGGTTGTATAGTTTGTGTTGTCTAGTGTGTGTGTGACTTGTGTAACAGGTTTGTAGAGTGTGTTCGTGGCAATAGCTATGGTGCAATTGGCATTGCAAAGGATTGTGGGATGTATGTGTATGTGTTTTATAGTGCTGTGTGTGTGTATGTGGTGTGTATATGTGTCCCAGTGTGCAGCTTTTGAATAACCCAGTGCATGGTGTTGTTCTTGATGGGTGCCCTCACTATCCGTGGCGGTCCGTACTGCCAATGGTGATCCGCCGTTGAATGACTATGGGGATGAATTGTGGATCATATTATGGTGGGTGGGCTTTTTGTTGGCGTGGCAGTGATGGGTTGCTGAGCCCTGCCGTTGTTGGCCCTGACAGTGCATGAAATGTAGGACATTTTTGGCAGTTTTTCTTTTTGTACTCATACGGCGGAATGCATTCCGCCGACACTGCCAATCTTTTTGCAGCTGCAAGCACTGCAATCGGTGGTGTTTAACGGCAAACTCATAGTGTGGGCCTAAAAATGTAATGCCCCTAGAAAAGGTAATTTATTTGTGTTCCCTTCTTTAGTAAATAATATGGCTTCCATTCAGACTGATGTCACTATCCATGAACCCAGGCACTTTAGAAAATCACGTCTGAACTATATATCTTTTTTCTTTCACCTTATATAATCGACGTTTGAAAGTTACACTGCTGTGCCGGACCCATCCTTCCCCACTCATTCTTTTGCTATCCCCTCTCTGCCAGGGTGCTACCATATATTGTTCTTGCAAAGGGAACCAGTGTAACCCTCTCTCTCTAGTTGTCAGTTAGGCTGCCCCAGTAGGCTTTTTGTGTGTCTGCAGCACAGAGTCTAAATACAGCACATTTACACACAACTACAAATACTCATATGAAGTCCGAATCATTCTCTTCACATTTTTTGGTGAACTTGTGCAATGAGAACCCGGTTAGACAATTCTAAATAAAGAAAGTCAAAATACCAGCAGTGCCTAGGAGGGAAACAGATTTTATTTACGCATAATGCTTTCCCAAAACTCTTGTGTTTTGAATATTTTTCATGAGTAATTTTTTCATGAACTTCCTACATTCCCTCCCTCATATCTACCAAAATGTCCACAAAACCTTCCTTGAGTTGTGTATTGGACTCGAATAAAACGTTTAATGTGAGCAACAAAATAAGTTTCACAAGAAACTAGGGTTCTGGGATGCTACTCACGTTACTTAATTGATCTAGAGCAATTATTATGCCAGAGCCAATATTAGATTCCTACAACTTGAATTAATTTCTGACCCATTAATTGTTCACTGCAAACAAGATAGCTGGATTTTGGTCAGCAGTCTTCCAGGATGCATATATTCACATTTCTATAAAAAGTAGTAATGGTTCACGGCATGAGGGCACTATTATTGGCACAAATATCTTCCCTTTGGCCAAAACCCATCTTCAAGGCTACACCACAAGGATCTCTCCACAGCGATCGTTGTCAGAAATTATTTAGTATATACACACTGGTTTATGTTCCCTCTCCATTTGAAGCATTCACATGCCTTCTAATAGTCTACAAAACTGTCTTCAACCTCAGATTTCTAATCAGTCAGCCGAAGTATTAACCAATTCCTCTAGAAGGATGAAATTCCTTTGCCGGCGTGCTAGAAGTATTTATTGGAATATGCATTTCCTCTTCAAAAGAGCACTCTTTACCAAAGAAGCACTACTCATAATATCTCAAATCACTCCAACCTGATGGTTTCAAAGACTCTTTGGCCTAATGATCTTGTTCATATATACACCCTTCAGCGACAATAAAGATGGTGTTCCATAGGTATAACATTCAATTTTATTGAGAGAACATTTCTTTTCCACAGCCCTAAAAACAAATCTTCTTTAGAGCCTGCAACCCTTTTCTTGATAGTACAAGGACAGCAACCTTTTGAAGAGGTGAGCATTTTATCTGACCACATTTCCATCACTACTAACTCTTATGGATATCAGAGGGGAGAGATTCGTCAGCACCACCCGATTTATGGGTTTTGGAACTTCCAGAACAGGAAATGCCAAACTACACAGACTGGGTGTAAAAGTCATGGCCATCAGATCTTTCTTACCTTTTTGCTGGCAAAGTAGCTTTTATCTAAACAGAAAGCAACGAGGGTATGATTGGTCGTGACAATCACAGAGAAAGACATGCTCTTTCTGTAGGCCTTTTACTAGCCCTTATCTTTTGCTGGATTATCCAAATGTTCCCCTTATTACTAATAATCAAATGGAAAAAATACAGACAGATACTCTGGGCCATCTCAATTTTGATCTGAATAAGTTGTAACCAAATCCCTAAATTTATTTTAATATTTCCCCAGATAGTCCCCTTTACCAGCAATAACACCTTTCAATGCTCACTTTATACCTTCAGCTTGAAAGTGAGACAGAACTACCTGGGAGATGAGGAGCTCCCTTCTCTTTCCACAAAAAGGTCAGCTATATCAGGCAGAGCTACGTATCCACTTTGCCACTGTTTTTTGCCCCTGCCCATCCCGGACTGTGGCTCCCATCTCACCCTTTGAATGTCAGTCCAAGAACTGCATTATAGTTGTCAAAGATGCACAGTCTTCCCCGCCCTGGTGAGCACCTACCTAGCAGAAGAAAAATATAAAAAGGTTCAATCAGTTATCGAACAGCATTGACACTGCTCTTGGCAATAAAGTGGATATTCAATGTATGCATGTATGTGGTACTTCTATTGCATAAAACTAGCCAAAAAGAATTTGATTACTTGTTATATCTCATGATCAGTGCACGTTTGTTGTAGACACAAGTGTACCGGAGTAATGGAGATACATATTTATGTAAAGAAATTGTTAATAGCCTAAAGCATATTATTACTGAGTATATTACCTTAATAGTAATAAACGTCTAACATTTTACAAAAGAACACTGCTTCAATGTTATATTTATTGTTAGTGTGCTGCCTCAAATAGATATTCTACCTCAAGTCCATCAAGGATAAGAATTGACCTTTTGATTTCACTGTCTTCTTAAAGTCAAAGACTAAAGAAGAGGAACTTGCCAGTTCAGTGTGCTGGCATTAGTGTCTGGTTCTTGTTTTCAGGAACAGCAGCAATATTTGTTACATTGATTGCCTACCTGCCCATGAGTCACTCAAGTCTCCGAGAACTGTTCTGATGCCATCTATCCCAGCCTAAAGCCGAGTAACTCTATTCATATACACCATAGCATCTCTATCACAACCTAGACCCCAATAGCTATGCCTATTCTTCTAACCTAATAGCTCTACACACACTTATGTTAGTAACGCTACCTGTAGCCTAGTTCCTCTACCCACACCTGTTATTACTATCTCTGTCCATGAAAATGCCCTCTAACCCAACCTATGCCCTCTTACCTCTAGTCCTACCTGTACCTTATGAGATCCTTGCACCTATACCCATGTCTATAGTTTGGTACTTTTAACTATACCCCCTAGATCCAAATACTCATACCTATAGTCAAGGGATCTATCATTACATGTACCCTACTACCTTTTCTCTGTTTCCTTACCATTTCTCCTTCCCCTTTTTCTTGTGCCATTTTCTCATCCCACTTGTCTTGTTTTCTTTTGTCGAATTTCCTCATTGTTTGGAGAAAAGAGTTTTGCTTTTGTTTTTTTCTGAAATTAGGTACTACCATACTATGATCTCTAACATTATGCTGTGTTTGTTCCTTTCCTTCCTTCTGCTGGAAGGGTGAAAAGGGGTATCCTTTCCAGATATCTCACTATTGTTCTTTAGAATTGATGGAAAAACAGCGAGGAGACATTGGCTAGTGCACCAAAAATAAACCAGAACCTTGCAGAAAGATGATCAAGGGGTTTTCAGCACAGTAGAACCTACAAGAGGAAAAAGTAATAATGCATAAAAACCTCTTACTAAAGGTTCAAGCACTCAAGCAAAAATGTAACTAAAGAGCAGAAAGAGCAAGCACAATGAACACACACAACAGACAGATAATTGTGAAACAAATGACTCAGAATAGAACAGAAACAATTGACTGTGATACAAGGGAGCGAGGAAGGTGACGAAGGCAGAACCACAAGTGTTGCAACACAAGGAACTGAGTTTCAATCGTGCTTTTATAGTGCCTGTACTGATGATTTCCTTAAACCCAGAAATACTTCCCACCACATTGAATCGGATGAGCTCATAGAAAGTAGTATTACTTCATGTAATGATCCCTGGATGTCATTTGGTCCTCTATCCAGCAGATGCTGCTTAGAAGCAAGTCTTCCCCTATCCCATTTCCAGTGGTATAAAACGAAGGAGGAGTTTTTGCTCCAGCTCTTTTAAGATGTCCAGGACCCTCGCAACCATCCTCGACAACTTGAAGCAACCATTGTGCAATGTTATGCTTTGCTACACATGGAGGAAATAACTTAACCTGACTCCAACTGGCTGATAATATGCAATAAACTGCAAACTGAAGGGGATTTGCAGAGTCAGGGTGGCGTGTTGTCTCTGGCTGGGACGCTGTCAGCCTGACCTCAAACATCTACAAGAAAAAGATTGGGAGATCTATATTTGTTGAGGCAGGTTTTGGCTTTACCTTTGTTGGATATCTGTTCTGAAGCCTAAAAGGGCAATATTTTTAGGGGAACTGTGACACGGGTGCTGAAAGGCTAAGGAGCATGCTTTAGTCTTACTGAATGTAAACACTTCAGGGCTGAGTCCGCATTGTTTTCGAAGAGATGGGGGCCATCGAATGGCATGTTCATAAGTGATTTTTTAACATCACTGGAAATGTCAGTGAATTTGATCCATGCATGGAGTTCCATGTTGGTATCAGCTGCCAACCTAAACAGTTGGTAGTGACCAGGCCTTATCTAGTAAAGTACTTCACCGCGTCTTGGCCATCTTACATGATCTTCTGCAGATTGGCTTGGAGGTCATCAGGAACTGTGGGCAAGATCTTGCTCATAATGTCCCACAAAGCATTGGATCCGAGTGTGAGGATTTCAGAGAAGAACATCCTTTTCCCAAAGACTTCTGTCTGGACGAGTAGATGGGAAGGGATTAGGGCTTAGCCAGCTAGTGGAGGACTGCACCACAAGACTTTCTGGTGTGGGATGCTGGAGGAGAAAAGATCGGGCCCCCAGAGCTGGTCTATGTTTCCTAGCAATCTGCCTGTTGACAGACAGGCAAGACCCTGGTTTTGCCCAAGTACCCGGTATGGAGTCTGTTAGGGCTTTGTTAAATCGGAGGAGCTACTCTAAGGATGTCTGCCCTGGCACCAGGACATCTGTGAAGACATTCAATTTGATCGCCACGAAATGTAGCTGTAGGTTGAGAACGTCTGCCACCCTTCTGATCACCATGGCAAAGGATGCAGATTCGTCTGTGGATGGCACAAGTGGAGAGTTGAGGCTAATATCTGGGGATTTGGCCAGGCCACTGGCCTCCTGGAGGTCCAAAAATACGTTCTCATCAACCCCATTGTCATCCTTATGTTGTTCAAGGTCGGGATAGGATCAAGCGGCACAGTCGGCATTGGGGACAGATCCCCAGGAGGTAATCCGACTGGAGGCCTACTCTGATCCTTTGGGACTGAAGGCGCAGCAGAGGGATCTAGAGGGTACCAAAATATGCACAAATTCATGTGATTGATGTGAAAGATTATGTCAGAAAAGTGAGCCTTTTTCTGTTCTGGACTCACACTCAGCTTAGTGTATGTAAAGGTTTGTAATCACTTCCTTCTAGATGTCTCTTGCCACAAATTTATACAAACTTATCAGTGCTGGATTAGTAGCTCAAAAACATAGTGAAAGAATAAATTAATTTCTGGTTGGCACCTCACAATAGCATAACCCACTTAAGCCTCAGGGTTCAACTTTCAAAATATTTATCCCTAGTGGATAAATCATCAATAAAAAGTAAGTCTCTTCCTTTTTTTTTACACTTAGATATATTATCTTTCCAGAATTGTTATTGTTTTGATTTGTTCAATGCGTCAACAAAACATGTATACATAGCCAGTCAAATTGAATTATTTTTATTAATTCATATTTTTCTTCATGGAATTGTTTCAGATATGTTCTAAATGTCCCTTTCTTGTTAGCAGTAGATCTACAAAGGTCCCTATCATTTGTCTGTGTGTTTTGGAGCTTGTGGTCCTTCTTTAGGAATGGCACTTCATGCCCATTTTGTAAGTAAATTGTGTACATTAATTACTTAATCTCTGATTATTGTATGTTCAGGTTGATGGATTTCAACTCTTATGTAACCTTTCCTTCTTCAAAACCCATTACACAAATGCTGTCTAAAAGTTTCTGTGTTAGACCTGTCAGCCTTAGCGTGATCTTCCTCTAAACCTTTTTGCCTTCACTCTTGTTTTGCTAGATTTGTTTTTGTTGGCCTTCAGACTCTGCACACTTTACCACTGCTAACCAGTGCAAAAGTTCTTGTGCTTCCTCCTTTAAACATGGTGAAATTGGCTTGCACCCCATCTGGCACATTTAATTTACTTGTAATCCCCTAGTAAAGTGGTACTACCCATACACAGGGCCTGTAAATCAAATGCTACTTTTGGATCTGCACCATTGATTGTGCCACCCACTTAAATAGCTATTTAAAATATGTCCCAGGTCTTCCATTATAGCCTTCAAATGCAGTTTTAAACTCCCATTTTGCCCCACCAAAATAAATATGTTGCCAAGCCTAAATCGTCCTTTTTAGGGTCGAGCCTGCGTTGCATGCGCTCGCACATGCGTATCGCAGCAAGACGCTTTAATATTTAGAAAAGGGCTCGGAGCCCTGTCAACTTCATGTCAGTGTTTTTTATTGGTTCGTGGGCTTGCCTAATGAAATCTGCTTGCTTTCATTAGTCGAAGGCACGCATACGTCATGCCTTTTCCGGTGGCTAGCCCTCCTCGAGCGCAGCGACCAAGTACAGAAAACATGCGAGGCTCGCTGTTTTCCATCGGGCTCGTGGACTTCTTTTTTTCTAATTTACGAGCGCGATCCCACTTGGCAGAAGTCGAGCGCTTTACATAGTTAATTTCACTTTTTCGGGATATGTACATAAATGCACTTTTGCCCGATAGGTGAAAAGTTGGGTTAGGAGTTTACAACGCGATCAGCTCTAACATGAGCAAGCGCGAGACCCGTTGCATTGTAAATGCTTGTTAATACTTGTAAGCCACCCCTAAGATAGGACCTAAACAGCCCTAGGAGCAGGGTGCATTGTATTTAAAAAGTTGGACATGTACCTTTAAGTTTTACATGTCCTGGGAGTGAAAAATCCTCACATTTGTTTTTCACTATTATAAAGCCTACCTCTCCCATGGGATAACATTGTGTTTCATTATTACATTTAATAAGTGATAACTTATGTTTGGGAGCAAGTTGGAAATCATGTTTAGCGTCTGAGGATTTTAATTTGAAGCCCTCTTTAAGAGTAAAGTTGGCTTGAAGTCACAATTGTAAAAAATGCCACTTTTAGGAAGCTGGTGTTTTTCTTGTCCTAATGATTTGATGCCTGTAGCTGGTCATGGTTCACATAACTAGGTGTAATTGGCAGTTGACCTTTGTGTATTCCTCTCAGACAGCATCAAAATAGAGGGTCTGGGTATTGGCAGGATGGGCCAACCTGGCATGATGGGGGTGGGGCAGAGCTGTCACCTACCACACTCACACTTCATAGACACTGACGCAGATCCCACACAGAGGACTTCACACTAGCCTATTGTGCCCCCTGACAGACTGAGAAAAAGGCACAGAGGCAGGAAATTCCAGACACTTTTGCAGGGAGAAAACTCCAGAAGATTCTTCCACTTCAAAGTGGGCACCAGGTATAGAAATGGGGCCTCAAACCCACTCTTGAGTACACTCCTGAACCTGTGGATACTACAGAGGAAAAACTGCCCTGCTGCAAGAGGACTACCGTGCTGGTTGAGGCCTGCCCTGTTGTCTGAGAAGGAAGATTGGACCTGCACCTTTCATCCCAGGCTAAAGTGACTCCAGGAGTCAGCTGACGAACCTCCTGTTCTGAGCTACAGGGACACAACAAGTTCCAGGAGCCCCTTTTGCAGCCACCTAGCTGACCTTCTGCACAGAACCTGCCAGAGTCCTGCTGGCCTCTGTTGAAATGAGGTCCTGATCCCCAAGATGTGCCCTACTAGGCTTGTGCCCGTGGTGTGGCATCAGATGAGCTCTCCTAAAAGAAAAGGAGAAATCCTGAAGTTTTGGACTCTTTGTGACTGCGAATGGCCCCCTTCTTACTTAGATCTTACCGTCCACGCTGCCCACCAATAAAAGCTCTGTTGAGTCCAACTCTTCACGAGGCAGTGACCACCAGTGACGACCAGCGGCGTGAGATCTGCACTTTGTACTACAGCATCGAAAACCCATGGTGACTGCCAGTGCGAATCTTAAGCAATGACCGTTCGTTATGGCCCACTGGATCTTTGCACTACAGCAATGACCATCTGCAGTGTCGGCCTACTACTCACGCTACAGCGATGACCATCCATGTCGCTGTTCCTGCTCCTCACAGCTACCTCCACCGCAAACTGAACTCTTCATGCTGGACTTTAGAAGGGAACTTTTTCAGCAGGACTAACCTGGTCCCTCTATCTGACCTTCGCTCCATGAACTTGTGGCTTCTATCCAGTCTTGCATGACCAGATAACTGCGAGTGGAGCTTTTGTGCTTTTAGGCGCTATATTTACCTTACATTTTCTAAATTGCACTGAATGGAATTTTGTTGTTCTGGTGTCAAATAATTGATTACATTTTACTCTATTTTTCTAAATTGATGTGCAAATTTTTACTTTGTCTTTTTCACGTGATTAATGTTAAAGTGCCACAGAAATACTAACACATTGCCACTAAGTTATGCCTGACTGTTTTTGTGCCAAGCCACCAGAGAGTTAAGCACAGGTTAATTTAGTGACTTTTTGTGGTTCACCCTTACAAGGATTGTGGCTGTTGCTTGAGTAGGGTTTCATCCCCCTCTGCCAACAAGCCAATTTCTCACACTCTGTCACTGAGGTGTAGGGAGAAAACAACCAAAGACAAATATGAGAATATTGTTCATGTAGAAGTTTATGATGTTGATCTAAAATCTTTATAAAATCTTTGGTATAATGTTATACTTTATTAATATTAAAATACATACAGAAACATAATTTAACTCTTGTAAAAACATTTAAAACATTAAAGATGGCACTTGACAAAGATCCAGTGGTGATAACAATGGTGTCATTCTATTTGAGATTTGGTTTGGACATGGTTTGGTCATCGAAGAAATAAATACCATAGACATAAATTAGGATATTCATAAAAAGATAAATACTGGATGATTACTCACCCATTGTTCAGCACTTCAAGAATTGTCAAACAATGACTACAATTTCAATTTTGAAGAGGGAATTCTACATGTTGTTGGATATCCCTCAAACTGAAAATTGAGAAAGGGACCTGCCATAGTAGTAGAGGTGAGTGGGGCAAAGGAAACTGTGTGTGAATAAGGGGAATGATTTTCTGTGACATGCAGTAGAGACAGGTGCAGGAGACCAATGAAGGAGAGAGCGGTAGCTACAGCAGGAGCTCAAGGAGCTCGGAGGAATACTTGCTGTGTGAGATAGAACAGGGAAAAGGGCTGCAGATACAGTTTGGAGGGAGGAGATGGAGGATTCATGAAATAAGGTAGTCATGGGTGTGCAGTGAACCACAGCTGACAAACTGCATCAAAGGTGCAAAATATCATCTTATTAGAGAGATCATGAACATCATCAGCATCACTATGGGAGAGTCATCATCAACACTCAGCTCCTCTCATTACAATAGCAACACTGACTGGGACACAGGCCGATCTCCTGATGTGCAGTTGTCAAGATTGATTTCCAGAAATTCTACACTTCCCTCAGTAATCAGACATCCACGTTTATGTCCTTCTGGTCACTATATTGCAGTACCATCAGACAAATGTGGAATTAAGATATCATTATAAGTTACACCTAGAAGTCAAATAGACTAGCCACCATACCTACAGTCATAATCAGATAAAGCCTGCACTGTATTTTATACTGAGGCTTCCTTCTCTTTTTTATAAAGATAACCAAGCCAAGCTTTATATCCAATAAGATGCCAAGGAAACAGTATTCAGAGCCCGAGAGTTAATGATGATACCATTGAACCAGAATTACTGCAAAATATTATCTGGACAAATACCATTATCTTGATCTTTAAGTGGCAAATCTACGAATATTTCACTCAACAATTTTTTGTCAGTTGGGTCAGCAATGGGTGAGGCAGGGCTGCAATGGGTCTTCTACATACTAACATGATGGTAACCCTTTGTCAGCGAGGCCTGCTACATAGGCTATGTTTCTTTATCCATCGCTGACACCAGCATATTACAAGTTGGACAGCAACCAGGAAAGCATGTAGCTTTGTTTTGACACCTTCACTACCCTCCGTTGCTCCCCCGTACAGGCACCCAGTAGGGCAAACATCCAGTTGCATGTTAGAAAAGCTGAGCTCCTTTTAGCCGATCGGTGTATAAATCCATCTTTATTAATTTGTGGTTAATAGACTGCACTCAATAAATTTCAAGGAATTTTCCAGGTCTCCATAAAGGTAGATTAACTGGCACTGAAGCTAACTGAGCTATACAGTAAATCACAAGGGTGTTGTGAAATCAGGTTCTGTGAAGTATCTTATAAGGCTCCATTCAACAATCTGTTGCAACAGTATTTGGCAACGGATTTACTGGGGTAGGAGACCAGGGCCTAAGTCTGTAATTACAAGACTCCAATATGTCACCACTTTTAAACACAAGTTTCAAAACAACCTCCCAGGCAGGACGCATTTGGGAACACAGTAGATTAAATTTTAAAATAGAAAGCAGTCCTGCAGTTCACCATACCATGTACATTATCAATACTAACCTGGCTATGTCATCCATCTCAACTGTATCACACAAAAAACAAACCTGCCCTTGCAGTCCAGAGACTCTTCTAAACTCAGGGGTTCCACCACCTGTACATAGAAAACGTTGTCTTTTGTGGGCAGGATTCTAAGACCTAGCCAACCACCGTTAAAAAATGCAGGGCATTTGTCAAAAATGTTCGGGATGGCTTCACACACCACCTGGTGTCATGCTTCCGACTGGGGGGAAATTATCTAGGGAAAGGCAGAGAAAGAGAGGGGATGTAGTCCAGCTAAAACCCTTATCCCCTACCCGGAGTGCAATGTAACTTTATTCGAGGGCGGAGGAGGGATAATTAAAAACAGAGAGCATGGCAAAGGAGATGCAATTATGATGTCCTTGTCCCCCTTAAGATGACATGCTCCAGCCCTTCAATGGCCCCAAGGGGGATCCAGGGCTTTCACCAGGACCAAAAAGACCCTATGTGACTCTACCTTGTTTCCCTATTCACAACACTCAAATAGATTAATTGTGCACATCCAATCTATACCAGATCACTAATCTCTAGCCATTCCTTACAGGCGAATATTACTTCTTGGAAAGCTTTCCTTTAAGAAAAACATAATTATACGTTTATGTGTCAAAAATGTAGTACAAGACAGACAAAAATCAAATTATAGGATGCGAAATGTAAGACAAAAAAGACAAGGACATAATGTTTGGTTGCCAGGATCAATGTGATCAGTGGCAAAGTGATGGTGTTGCATTGGACATCCTCCTTTGCAGAAGTCGTATTACAGAAATGTGAACACTACACATATATAATGGGCTCATGCTTGTTCGAACCCCGACCCAGTATTATGCCAAAAATCATAATCTGTGGAGCACTCATGCCCCCATTGCACACGCACTGCTGACTATCATCCTAACTCAGTGATATCCAGACTTCATGTAGGAGGAAGAAACCCACCTGAGATAAGTGCATTGGACTAAAATGCCTCCTGATGGTTCCCACACACCATTCATCAAAAACACTTACTTCGTCAAAGCTCACCCCTGGCCTGAACACCTATTCAAGTCACACAAGCTTTATTCTGTCTAATTAAACCATCAAAGCAATAACTTACAACAGTAAAACCATGATCTATACACAATAAATATATAATAACAAGATTAAAAAGTAAATAATGAGGATAAGATAAAGATAAAATGAGAGATCTGCGAATGTACAAAGGAGAAAAAATAGATATAAATCTTCACATGTGTCTCCCATCCTATATATGAGGGGGAAACAACAGAATTCCTTTTTGTTGACTGCCTTGACATCCTCTTCAATAATTTTATAAAAAATTCAATGAGTAAAACTGTTGGATTAAATAAATTAGAATGAAGTTTCAATTAATAACAAATCACTGTGATCTTTTAAAAAATGTGTACGTATATGCCAAGCGGATGCAAGGGACTTGCTGACCGCACAAGTTAGGAAAGAGGAGCAATCTCTTAACATCAACCTTAAGGCATCTTTGCACGTTCTCAACCCCATATTCCTGCAAGCGAGGCAGAGCCATTTCCGCCGAGCAGTGCCATAGGCAGGACAAATAAACATAAAGTGCACTACGGTTTCCACAGAACCGTTACAACTTGGACATTGATTAGATAGCGGGGTAGAGCGCCATGAACTGGAAAAGGACTTCAGAGGGAGGCATCCATACCTGAACCGAACATACAAGCTTTTACTTAGTTGATCAGTAATTAAATCCAAGAAGGGTTCGAAGTGGGGAAACCACTTGTAATCAAGAAATTGAGACGTCAGCCTACCATGTGAAGTACATAACAGATATTTTTCCCTAGCATGGGACCAATAAACTGATTTTAAGTGGTCCTTGTGAACCCTCCTTAGATTATTAGGCTGGCTCCAGAAATCACTGACTCCCAAGGTATGGAACCATTCCGAAATGTACTTGAACCAAGGGATAGAAAGTACGTTTGGTCTACCCAATAAGTCTTGCAAAGACTCCTTGTATATGACTAATTCAGGGGTAGTCCAGATGCGAACCCAGAAAGTTAAAGGCCTTAAAGCTATTACATCAGAAATGTGGGGGAACCCTAGGTCCCAAAACACTGGAACCAAGGGCGTGCTACGAGGACATGCCAAGAGCGATCTTACAAAATTATTTTCCCCCACAGATAACTTGCTAGTTTTGGAACAACCCCAGACCTCAGCGCCATAGACCGCGGCACTCTGAGCCTTGGCTAGATAAATTTGAATAGCTGGGGAAACAACTTTCACGGTATTAGACATTTGGAAACGCAAAATTGCCCCTGACCTGTGTGCTAAGAGAGCTAGGCTTATTCCTACCTGGGCCTGCCAGTTCATATCATTGCTGATTCTCACCTCTAAATAATCAATGGAGCAAACCTTGCTCAGAGGAACCTCGTTATATAAGATGTTACATCGTTTTGTGCAACCAAGACCGAAGATCATAAGTTTTGTTTTACTAGAATTAAGTTCCAATCCATGGTCTGCACAAAACACACCGAACCTATCCAGGAGGACCTAGAGGCCCATAGGCGTTTTAGAGATCAGGAGGGAGTCATCAGCAAAAAAAAGAATAGGAACTTTTGAATTGTTCAATGAAGGGGCATCGTTTTGACAATCTGTTACAACTTGCACCACTTCATTAATGAACAGCGAAAAAAGAGTAGGTGCCAGGACACAGCCCTGGCGTACCCCCGCCTGATATTAATGCGATCAGTAAGTTCCCCCTGACTACCCCATCTTACTCGAGCATAGGTGTTCTTGTGCAATCTTTCAATTAGGTGCACCAAATTCATCGGGACGCCAATTTTCTTTAAGACTTCCCACAATTTCTGTCTTGGAACAAGATCGAAAGCAGACTTTAGGTCAACAAAAGCAACATACAAGTTTTGTTTGGCCAAAGTAACGTATTTCCAGAGTAAGAGAAAAAATCTAAAAACTTGGTCCATAGTGCTAATTCTTGAACGAAAACCAGCCTGGAGGGGAGATAGGACCTGATTGGCTTGGACCCAGTCCATTAGCCTGTCTAGGACTTGCTTAGAGAAAATCTTTTGAAGATTATCAATGACGCTAATTGGGCGGTAATTGACGGGAGGTCCCACATCTCCTTTTTCATAAATAGGGATAATTTCGACCCCGAGCCACGAGTCCGGAATGAGGCCACTTGCTACGATGGCGTTTGATAAAGTATTAATATACCACGCCCAAATAACGGGTTCTGACTTAAACAGGTCCCCCGGTATCTTATCAGGATCAGGAGCCTTAGCGGGTTTCAGAGAACTAATAGCTGCTGTGGTTTCAGCAATTGTAAAAACGATGTCCTCCGTAGGACCTTCGATAAGAGGTCTGCGTTCGACACCCCTATGGTCCTCATGGTCCTGTTGCATGGATGAAACATACATTTCGGAAAAATGAGCCACCCATCTTTCAGGCTGAATATGAAGATTTGGAGTATCATTACCCTCTCTATGCCTGTGGGTCAACAACCTCCAAAAGGAGCCCTCGTCTCGATTTTCGACTGCCTCCAGCAGCTCCTGCCAGATCTCGAAATCCCAATTTTTCTTCGCTTGATCTCCTCCTGTGAGTGCTTATGGAGGGCCAATTTAAGATTGAGCCTAGCATGGTCGCAATCTTTATTGAACCATTCTCTGGATCGGATAGTATCAGGAGTATGCTTAACAGTGGTTTCTTTATAAAAAAAAATCTGTAGAATGTTTATCAATTCAGCATGGATTTTCAGGATTGGAAGACTATCGACCTCTTGCTTTTCAAGACCGGAGAACAGCTGTAAAAAGGAAGAATAAATTTGTTTGACCAAGAGTGGATTAGATGTAACCTTTGGCCAACTAACACGAGTTTGCCTGGAGTTCAGAGAAGGGATCGGAACATCGGTGGTCTCTAGGTGTTGTGTTCTCCCAAAAGCTTTGTTGGATAAAGTAAGGCATAGGGGCTGGTGATCGCTATCATGGCGGGGTTCCACCTTCATGTCCAGAGTGTTTGACCAAAGCCTGATGTCGACAAAAAAATAATCAATAGTGCTGGAAGAACACCCCCGCTTAAAAGTGGGGGCACGATTTAGATCAGATCGAGTCCGACCATTGCATTCCCTGAGTCCATAGCATAGGCAAAGGGAGGCCATCTGTGTAGCAGCACAAGAACCGATGCTAAGAAAATCGTTCTTCACTTGGGGAATACCCCAAGATTCATCTTCTTCAGTTGTTAGATTACCTACAAGGTTCTTGGATACAAAGGAACAGTTTATATCATCCCCTATCACCAGATGGTTAGAAGGATGCAAAAGTTCCATATGCTCAGCTAGCTGAGCAAGTACCCTTGATTCCATATTGGGGGGGACGGACCTCGCGTACACATTGACCAGAGTCACTATAAAACCAGGCTGAAATGTGAGTCTAACACCCAATTAATCTAACGAATTAAGGGATAGGGCATTGCAGTTTCTTATTCACTAAAATCATGAGCCCACCCATAGGCCTACCAAAGCCTCCAGAGGCAGGCTGAGCTGCAACACAATAAGTTATGAACCCCTCAACATGTATTATCTCTTCCGCCCAGGTTTCCTGAAAGAGGCATAAATCTTGCTTAGAGATAAGGTCGACCCATCCAGGATCTCCCATCTTTTTCTTTATTCCAGCCACATTCCAAGACATAGGGGGTCATTCCAACCCTGGCGGTGGATGACCACGGAAGCACCGCCAACAGGATGCGGCCAAATGGCGGTGACTGCATGGCGGGCGGCTACCGCCGCCTGCCGCGGTCAGAATGACCGCCATAATGTTAAGTACAGAGGGCACAAGTGTGGGCCTAACTCTCGAGGGTACGATGGGATTCAGAGCCCTTGGTCGTTTGCCTCTGTGAGTCGTAGCAACTGTAATGGGGAACACTAAGGGAGGAACATCATTTAGTCAGTCTAAATCAGATAACCGGTGGGAGCGGATCTTGGTCAAAACTGGTCGATTACTATTGAGTGGACCCTGGACCCCTCCCACAAGAACATTAGATGGTCTATCAATCCTTCGTGTCTCCCCCCCCGGAGAATACATGCAGAGGCCAATTCCGATGTCTCTGCCATATTCCAGAGAACGAGTCCATAGGTTGAAAGCCATAAGGTTATCGACCATAGATGTGTCAAAAAAGAGGATTGAAATATAATCAAGGTCTGAGTCTGGTTGGACATGTCTACGTGCCTCCCGACTATCAGAACGGATAACAGACAGACATTTCCTCTGTATGCGAAACCAATAGACAACTTTATTAATGAGAGAATCGTGAGACTCTCTCTGCTCAGCAGATAGCCTAGGGACCCCTGTCATATAAATGTGTGCATTCTTTCTACTCTGATCATGTCTCCCCTTTGAATCAGTCGCCTGAATTAATTTGAATTGGCCTCGACATAAGACTCTGGGTGGACTTGCGGGCGCCTGTGCACCCTTCCCGTCCATAGCTTCCTTAGGCAAGGGATTTATACGGGGAAGACGGTGGTCGTTATTTTTTAGGGCAGGATTAAGCATACGGCCGGTATCGGTGGGGTTGTCGACAGGTAGAGATAGGCAACTCCCCTTTTTATTTGTTGCCATGTTCGAGGACTTAGCCCCCAACTTTGGACATTTGGGGTGAGAAATTAAATTATCCCCAGTGTCTAATGTTGCTAGCACGTTAGCCCCTCCAGTCAGCTCAGGAATATGGTCATTCATACTGGGCGATTTACAATTACACAGCACCTTCGGATCAGATAATCCAGAAATGTTACCCAAAATAACCATTACCAAAGATTTTAAATTATCCAGCTTCTGGGAAACATTTTCCAGTTCAAGTGACATCTTACGTTGGGTCTGCCAGTCCAATTCCTCTGTATCAGGTTCCACAGGAATTAAAGGCGGAGAGCAACCTGGGCTCTCACTAGAAGTGGATAAGAGTTGAAATCTATTTGAGCAGAGAATATCGCTAGAAACTACAGTCTTAGGGCCAGATTTAGGAAACTGTTTGCGACTCGCAAACGGCAAAATTTGCCGTTTGCGACTCGCAAAACGCAGTTTCCTATGCAGAAATGCATTTTGCGAGTCGGAACCGACTCGCAAAATGCATTTCCGACTCGCAAATAGGAAAGGGTGTTCCCTTCCTATTTGCGACTCGCAGTGGGATGCAATACCATTTGCGACCGCGTACGCGGTCGCAAATGGCATCGCAGTTACCATCCACTTCAATTGGGTGGTAACCCACTCACAAATTGGAAGGGGTCCCCATGGGACCCCTTCCACTTTGTGAATGGACCCAAAAATATTTTTTCACGGCAGGGAGTGGTCCAAGGGACCACTCCCTGCCCTGAAAAAATACTGAAACTAAAGGTTTCGTTTTTTTTTTTAAGTGCAGCTCGTTTTCCTTTAAGGAAAACGGGCTACACTTAAAAAAAAAAAACTGCTTTATTTAAAGCAGTCACGAACACGGAGGCCTGCTGACTACAGAAGGCCTCCATGTTTGCGAGTGCCTTGACTCGCTATGGGGCCGCAATTTGCGACCCACCTCATGAATATTCATGAGGTGGGTCATTGCGACCCCATAGCGAGTCGCAGTCGGTGTCTGAGACACCGTACTGCATACCAAATTGCGAGTTGCAATTTGCGAGTCGGATGGACTCGCAAATTGCAACTCGCAATTTGGTTTGTTGCTACATCTGGCCCTTAGAGCCTAAATGCAGAGAGTCCCTAGATTGGGTACATTCTGCAACTTCAGCATTTGGAGTGTGCCTCATTGGCGGTGAAAGAATTACGGCCTTAGATATGGGAGGCGGATGGAGGTCCGCTTCCACAGACAAATGAGGTGTCCGCAGTTTTTTAATAAATAGATCTGGAATCTTCCTAAGAGTCGAAGTAGCAGGGATGGGGGGAGCGGTGATAGATGGGCTCCTCAGTATTGCCTCTACTTCCTCGAACAAGGTGTCAATAGCTTGAAATTGATTCTTAATGGGCTTAGGAGGGTCATCTGTTTTCCTACTAGCTCGTTTCTTGTGTTTTTTGGCACCAGAAGGTGGTGCAGGGACATCATCTGCCTTACGCTTCCCCATTATTGACTGCGAGATATCCAAACCAAAAACTGGGGCCCCCAAAAGCAAAAAAGAAAATTAAAGAGGGATGGCCCGTGAGTGTCCCCAGGTGTAGGGAGAGAGCAGGGGTGCCTGGGACTTGGAGTTCCACCAGGCACCGACGGGCAGCAGGAGCGGCGTTGCGCAGTGCGCTTGATAGCGCCCGCGAGTGTCCCCAGGTGTAGGGAGAGAGCAGGGGTGCCTGGGACTTGGAGTCCCACCAGGCACTGACAGGCAGCAGGAGCGGAGTTGCGCGGTGCGCTTGATAGTGCCCGCGAGTGTCCCCAGGTGTAGGGAGAAAGCAGGGGTGCCTGGGACTTGGAGTCCCACCAGGCAAAGCCACCGTTTCCTATGTAGCTCCCGCCCAGGCAGTCCTGAAAAGTCCTAAGGAGGTCACTGTTGGCCTAGGCCCAGGCCCAGAGTCCTCTCCACCAAGGGGCCATCTGTCGTGAGGTGGAGTGAGTGACCCAGCGAGGCCCTTGTGCGCCCCCCCAGGCCCAGGAGTCCCTGCGTGAACAGGCCCAAGAGTCCAGGTGCCGGGGACCAGCAACCACTGCCCAAGGGAACCAGCGGCAAAGCCAGGCAGTGGGGTGGGGGTGGCAGGCAGGAGATCCAGCAAGGAAGTCGTCCCCAACGACGCCACAGCGCTGCACTCCCCAAACGCGTTTGCTCCTGTGAAGACGGGGCTGGGGGATATAACGTAGAAACCCCTCTCGTGTGGGAGGTTCTTAGTCCTTGTACGGGGGTCGTGCAGGGTCGTGCAGTGGTCCTTACCGCCTTGCAGCGTTCGCTTTCACCTGCAGTGGGACACCGGCTTTAGCGGCTCCGGCTCTGGCGTCTCCGGCAGAGTTCGGCATCTCCAGCAGCATGCACCTCCGGCGTCTCGGGCAGCCCGCAGCGAGCACCAAGCTCCACCTCCCGCCTCCTGGCCGTGGAAGGGCGGGGGGCTGTCACTGCGCCTGCAGCCGGCGTGGTACCCTGCAGCCACTGCTTGCCCTGCACGGGGGCTGTCACTGCGCACGCCGCGGCAACGTGCTCCCCCTCATGCTCTCTGGCTGCTATTATTCCGGGCAGGGTCTGGTACCAAGCAGTGTACGCGCTGTCAACACCCGGTGGGTCTCCGCATTCCAGTCTTTTCTTGCACCCGTCCACTTTCTGCTCGGCCTCGTAGTTCACTGGCTTGGACGCCAAACACAAGCTGCAAAGCAGGAGAGAATATTTTCTTTATGTTTACTTAAAGGGGGCAGACGAGTTTTGATCCTGATGTTCATTAATAAATTCACACATCTCATCAAATCTACGCACGCGATCATATGAAGATTGTGTAAAGACGCCTCATTCTTTGCATATTTTTCTGGCTGCACTTCATTGAGTTTATTTAGGCTATATCCATTCCGCAATGGCCGCACTGTTAGCAAACCGCAGAGGGGTTGTGTCGTTCCGTTTCTGGCGTGCAGTTCTCTGTCTTGCAGAAGCTGCTGTTGCTGTATTTTTCATTCAAGGTAGGACAGTTTTGTATACGAGGAAGGCTGGGTGATGGCAATGCTCCGCAGATTAGAGCAGACCCCACAGTACTTGTCAGTCTGCGACAGGCCCACCTTCAAGGGAGAGAAATCCAAGTGTGCAGAGTGTGGGTGGGAGTATCCACCCAACTACAGAGCACTGGTCCAACAATCGAGATGGTTCTTTTGCTTGACAATCCCAGGCATGGTGGTAATGCGGTAAAATGAGCCAAAATGCGTTATTTTAAAGTGAGATCCATTGCATGTGACTGAGCTGTGGGGCAGACAACACCTCAGCTCTGGGCCGTCTGGTAACTCCGTCGTCCAAGGCTCCAACCGGCAGCAATATTTTGTCCAGTGCGCAGGAGCACCCAATTCACAGACACTCAGTGTGGGGGGGGACACAGGATTAGGTCGGATCAGGTAGCCCCTAGGTAACACCTATTCAATTTCCTTACTCCTCCCAACGCTACTGAGTCTTGTGGAAGCTCAAGATATATGGATAAGGTCACCGGGCCGACGTGTGACGAAAGAGGTGGTGCGACGTGCTATGACTCAAGGGAATTGTAGTCACAGCTTATCCTGTCCTGATTGGAATTTGGGTTGTTAATGTCTACTTCTGCAGTTTACTGCCTGGCTAGTTTTAGAGAGCACTGCCAGCCAAGTTCCTACATCGCGGAAAGCCTGCCGAAAGAGGAAGAAAAAGAAGGTGGACCCCTAGAACCTAAAACGTGGTCTCAAAATGTGCCATGGAAAGGGGTGTGGCAAATAAAAACCGGTTGCCTCATGGGATATGGAGACTGGACCTTTCCCCTGACCCATTCCAACACTCCCATGTGAATAGACTAAAGCTGTGTGAACACATAATTAGTATTTAGAACTAGGAATTTGGATATCTACTTCTACATATTACAGTCTGGCTTATTTTAGAGTTGCCTGCTACCCGAGGTCCTGCAGCTTGGCAAGCCAGTCGCTGACCGTGGTCTCAGAGTGGGCCGTAGGAGGTGGTGCGGCAACTATAACCCTGCTGCCTCATGGGAAATGGAGTCCAGACCTGCTTGCAATACCCTTCCAAAACTCTCATGTAAAAAGACTAAAGCCGCAAAATCACACCGTTTGTGTTTAGAGGTGTTATAAGTACCCACTTGGTTCTTGTGGGAACAGAGGGAATGTAAATGTAAGGTAAATGTATCACTGGCCAATGCTTTTCAGGCACCAGTATGTGGAAGTGCATTATTAGGTAGCTCAAGGAAGTAATACCTGAATATCTGAAAGAGCTAGAATAAGACTGTACTCGTAACCAGGGAATCTCATCAGTCAAGCCGGATATGTTGGTCTTCAAACGATAAACCAAACAATGTTCTCCTTCTAGCAATATCTGGCTTGTATCAACACCAGGGTGGGGTGTAACGACCTCCAAACTGACTCACAGGAGATCCCTGTCTGAGTGATGTTTCTCCAGATAGTGTTTGGTCATGCAAGTAGCACTCTTTTTATCCTGAATCGTGCTGCTGTGTTCATTGATCCTCAATCGGATCTTCTGAGTTGTCATTCCTATGTACCTCCTGTTACAGGGCATGTGATCAACTATACCACATTCTCAGTTTGCAGTTAGTGTGAATTTTAAGGACCCTGGGGTGATCAGTATCAACCTCTTTCCAATGGTATAATATGTACCATTTGAAATACCAATACATAAAAGTGTTTAAAAAACCTCTTTCCAATGTTTAGTAAAGGGGCATGCTGAACTGATACCACAAGGAAAATGCCCTACTACTTATGGTAGACCACAGAGGGTATTAATACCTTTTGTGGTGTCAGTGTCATTGTGGGGATGAGTATGTACCAGACTGTCCCTCAAATTCACACTCCATTTAAATGAAAACAGTGGGAGTGGCCACTCATTACCTGTTCTTTTCAGTATTTTCCAATGTCTGGAAATGATCTTTTTGACCTTGTTGGACATGGTGTAAAGGTTGTTAGGCATCCGACTGTTCTTTAGGGTATGTTTCAAGGAGGACCTCCCTATTGTTGCTACAGGCCCATGTCTTTGCTTGTGAATTCACTATGGAAGGGTATCTACGTGCTTTTAATTTTTCTCTGCCAATCTGTCGGCCTGTTTATTGATGAAGTTATGTCAGAGCAATTCCGCCTAGTGTGCAGGAATTGGCCAAAGGGTAAGTTCTCCTCAGGGACTTAAGGTGATAGCTTTCCAAACTGTAGTACACTGTTCTTATCAGTAGGTGTTTTGTGCACCCTCATGGTTATTGTGTTATCCACAGTCCTAATGTTAAGGTCCATAAAAGTGATGGTATTGCTATCTATTGCATAGGTAAACTGAAGGAAACCGGTCTTGAGTATTGATCCAAGTCGAGAATTTCATAGCTGATGTCATATCTTCTCTCCATATTATATGAAAATCCTCAATATACCGACGTAATAATCTGATGTTAGCAAGGTAAGGATTGAAACTGCTATTTGTGATCACATTCAAATTGATGAACATAGAGACGGGCCAGACTGGGTACAAATGTACTTCCCACTGATGCACCCTTAATGTGTTGGTGCATTGTGTTCTTGTGTTCAAAAACATTTTCAGTTAGGGCCAGCCTTGCACAATCAAGTATGAATGCAATAGGTGTGATGGTGTCTGCATCCGTTTACCTAAGGATATCTGCAATGACCCGGAGGGTTTGTTCTTGTGGTATTCTGGTGAATAGGGCCTCTATGTCCATAGTCACAAGTAGTTCAAGATTGGAATCACAGCTCAAGTTGTTGAGGAGACATCTTTAATGTCTTTTAAGTAAGAGGGCATCTTGGTTACCAATGGTCTTTGGAACCAAACACAAAATTGCAATAATGATTCCAGGGTGGAAATGATATCAGACACAATGGGACACCCTGGTGGAGGAAATTTGTTTTTATGAAATTTGGGTAAGATCTAGAGTAATGCCATTCTCGGTTCCTTAGGTGTCAAAAAGCTTGCCTCCTGGGCGGTGATCCAACCCGAGTTCAAGGGCTCCTCCACCATAATTTCTATGGTATCGGAGAGGATCTTGTTGCTGCTTGCATCAGCCAACAGCCGTCTACATTCTTAGTCATACATTTCAACAGGGATGATGACTGTGGCTTCCCCTTTATCAGCTGGTTTTACGACTATATTCTTCTTAAGCTCCAATTCCTTGAGAGCTGTCTTCTCCTTCTTTGTTAGATTATCAAAGCTATTCCCAATTTGAATGGCTTCCACCTTGCGAAAAACTGCCTGCTCAAAAGCTACAACTGCCCTAGGAGTTGTCTGTATTGATGGTAGAAAGCTGGACTTAGTCCTCAAGCCTGTATTGTTAACCTTACTGTCATTCTTAGGGTAATTGGCAAAAATGGCCATGAGGTGAATTTTCCTGATGAACTCTGCAAGTTCACATCTAAGTTTGAACCTATCTACCCTAGGTGAGGGAATGAACCCTAAACCCTTTGCAAGTACTTCCAACTGAAGCTTAGTAAGAGTGACTTCACTCAAATTGACCACCTGGGAGTTGTCTAGTTTGTAATGAACCTGTAATGGGTTAGATTCAATTACTGAGGTGCTTTCCGACTCAGACCTGCCTGGTTTCTGTCCTTGGACATGCTCCTTGTGACCATCTGATTGTGTTCTGCCCACTGCACCATTAGGCCTCCTCTTGACTTTTGTCTTCCTCTGCCACATGCATGGCCTCCCCATAAAAAGGAGGTCTATTAAACTGAAAACGGAATCCTTGGGGAAATGCGGGTAAGGTTTAGGCCAGAAAGCTGCTGGGAACCCAGGATTGGGAGGACCTATGTGGAGAGGAGGGTAGCAATTCCCCTCATCACTGCTGTAACTCCCACTGCTCCTAGTGCTGAATGACCAGTCCTGTGGATACTTCTTTTCCTGTAAGATTTCTTCATTTGGATCCCTGTATTATTGTTAGCCTTGGTGTCTGTGATGTAAGGGTATGTGGTTTCATGGCTAAATTTATTTGTATCTTTCTGTAGTGTGTTAATTTTAGACTGTCAGGAATTCCTTATGTTGGGTCATTTCCTTATTAGTCTCCTCTAGTATTTTCTTGTAGGTGGTAAAAAGCACAGCAGTTTTTAAGTTATTCTCACTAATCTGGATCTGGATAAGCATCTCATCCAAGATCCTTTTTGCTGTATTAATGATCAGCACCAGCCAATCCTGGTACACTTCCATGCCATGTAAGACCATTCCTTTATGAAGATAACATCATCAAGGAAGATACGTGGAGTGTTGGTACCAATTGGACCTCGTGGGGCCATCTTTACCCGTTAATACTCAGTCACCATGGCACAGTGTAGGGCTGTCTTAATTTGGTTCTTCTTTAATGTAAGTGATTCCCAGTCACTGTCTTGTGCCAGTGCCTGAGCCACATTTAGATTACCTAGTAGTGAGGGGGCTGTGTGAATATTTGCGATGACCTCGCCGTCAAGGGCTAACTCATTCGGTTCTGACATGATGCAGGTGTTAAATGTTCTTAAGTAATCTTTTTACTATTGGCCTCAGGACACTCAAGTACTCAGAATGGCAATACTTTAGGGGAAAAAAGAGAGAACATTCCTGCAGCTAACCACCTCTATAAATCAACAAACACAGAAAAACCCCTTTCAATTTACTGGGTTTGGGGGGAAGGAGTGAAACCTAAAGGAGTAATGTGGGAGAGCACCGTTTGTGCTCTCCCAGAGTACTCCTAACACACAAAAAACAAACATGTCCTTGCCATCTGTGAGAAAGTAGCCTCTTTCTAGCATGCTTACCCCCATTTTTGGCCTGTTTGTCTCACTGGGATCCTGCTAGCCAGGGCCCCAGTGCTCATAGTTTGAAACCTATTTGTCAGTGTGCTTTTATTGTCTCACTGGGATCCTGCTAGCCAGGACCCCATTGCTCATAGTTTGTGGCCTATGTGTGTTGTCAGTATGCTTGACTGTGTCACTGGAGTTCTGCTAACCAGAACTCCAGTGCTTATGCTCTCTCTGTGTACCAAATTTGTCACTATAGTTTAGTGACTCCATATTCCAATTCTGATTGGCACACAAGACGCCCTTTATAAGTCCCTAGTATATGGTACGTAGGTACCCAGGGCATTAGGGTTTCAGGAGATCCTTATTGGCTGCAGCATTCCTTTTTCCACCCATAAGGAGCTCAGATAAACCTTTCTTCAGGACTGCCACTGCAGCCTGAGTGAAGTAGTGCCCACACTATTTCACAGCTGTTTTTCACTGCACCAAGTAACATATAAGTCACCTATATGTCTAACCTTCATTAACTGAAGGCTAGGTGCAAAGTTACTGTGTATGAGGGCACCCTTGCACTATCAAAGGTGCCACCCACGTTGTCCAGGTCCAATTCCATTGACTTCCTGCGTGTGGGGACACCATTGTAAGCGTGCGCTACATATATGTCAATACATATATGTAGCTTCACAATGGTAACTCCGAATATGGCCATGTGAGGTGTCTTAGATCATAGAATTAAACCCCAAATCCACATCTGGTATTGGGGGGCTAATTCCATGCACCCTGGGGGCTCCACCATGGACCCCCAGTACTGCCAAACCAGCTCTCTGAGGTTTCCACTGCAGCCCCAGCTGCTGCCACCTCACAGACAGGTTTCTGCCCTCCTGGGGATTGAGCAGCTCAATCCCAGGAAGGCAGAATAATGCATGCATTTCTTTTAGGAGGGGGTGTTACACCCTCTCCCATTGGAAATAGGTGTTACAGGCATGGGAGGGTATCCCCCCAGAGCCTCTGGAAATGCTTTGAAAGCACAAACGGTGTCCTCCTTGCATAATCCAGTCTACACCGGTTCAGGGACCCCAGTCCCTGCCCTGGTGCAAAACTGGACAAAGGAAAGGGGAGTGACCACTCCCCTGTCCATCACCCATCCAGGGATGGTGCCCAGAGCTCCTCCAATGTGTCCCTGGCATTAGCCACCTTGGATTCCAAGGTGTGGTGACCCTCTGGAGACCTCTGAGTGGCCAGTGCCAGCAGGTGACGTCAGAGACCCCTCCTAATAGGTGCATAGCTTGGAAGTTAGCCAATCCCCCTCTCAGGGCTATTTATTGTCTCTCCTCTGGGTGCTTCCTCATATTCAGTTGCAAGATTCCTCCAGGACTCCTCTGCATCCTCTGCTTTACCTTCTGACCAAAGGATCAACCGGCAAACTGCTCCAGGAACCGCTGTCATGGCAACAAAGTATCCAGGAACACTCCTGTGACCTGCAACTTCAGCTCCAGCCAGCAATTGCAACAGTTTCCAAGGTGTGCATGCTCTGAGCACTGCCTGTCTTCACCCTGCACCAAAAGAACCAAAGGAATCTCCTGTGGAGTGACGGAGTCACTTCCCTGCTTCAGCAGGCACCTCTCTGTGATGACAACTGGTACTCTGGGACTCCTCTCCTGTCAGCGAGCGTGATCCCTGGAAGACAGGTGGTGGACCAAGGTAACCCAGACTGTCCAAAGGTCCAGCTGTCCAAATTTGGTGGAGGTAAGAGCTTGCCTCCCCGTGCTGCGACAGTACCACTGTGCACCCCATCTTCTGCAGCTCCTTGGGCTTCTGTGCACTCCTTCCAAATGTTCTTCAGGCACATCGTAGCCCAGGTCCCCAGCACTCCATCCTGCGATGCACTGCTCCCTGAGTTGTTCTCCCGTGGCGTGGGATCCTCCAGTGTAGTGCTGCGACGACTGCATTTTGCAACTCCTTTGTCCCCCTGTTCTAGGACTCCCGTGGGTGCTGTCTGGTCTTCTGAGGGCTTTCTGAAGTGCTGAGAGCCCTCTCTGTCTCCTCAGTCTGAGTTGAGACCCCCAGGTCCCTCCTGGGTCCAGCCAGCTCTTCTTTGATGCAAACCGCGTACTTGAGTGAACCAAGGTGGAATCCAGCGACGCAAATAGCCTGCATCCAACAACTTGACGTGGGACATCTCTTGCACCAACGAGGAACCCGCAGTTATCTTATTTGGTGCATTTCTGTACTCTTCTTCCAAACAGAGAATCCACTTTTGCCCCTTCTTCCAGGTGGCAGGGGCTCCTGTTCTTCCTGGACTCTTCTTTGACTTCTGGACTTGGTCTCCTCTCTTCAGGTCTTCAGGTCCTCAGGTCTTCAGATCCAGGAATCCATTGTTGGTTGCTTGCAGTCTTGCTTGGTTCTTGCATAATTCTTCATCACGATTTGTAGGGTATTCTGAGGAAACTTGCTGTACTTTCCTCCTGCTTTCCTGGGCTCTGGGGTGGGGTACTTGGTGGTTTCCTATACTCCCAGTGCCCCTCTACACACTACACTTGCCTAGGGGGGAATTCGACATTCGCATTCCACTATTTTAGTATATGGTTTGTGTTGCCCTGAAGCCTATTGCAATCTATAGTGTTTTCTACTGTTTTCACTATTCTATGACTGTTTACTTACCTGATTTTGGTTACTAGTGTTTATATTGTGTACAGTACTAACCTCCAGAAGGAGTATTGCCTCTAAGATATTTTTGGCCTTGTGTCACTAAAATAAAGTACCTTTATTTTTGGTAACACTGAGTAGTGTCTTTTATTGTGTATAAGTACTGTGTAACTATAGTGGTATTGCAGGAGCTTTGCATGTCTCCTAGTTCAGCCTTGGCTGCTCTGCTGCAGCTACCCCTAGACAGCCTAAGCTGCTAGACACTGCCTACATTTCACTAATAAGGGATAACTGGACATGGTATAAGGTGTAAGTACCTTAGGTACCCACTACAAACCAGACCAGCCTCCTACACCATCCCCAGACCCTTCTAAACTCCGGGCTCCACCACTGGACATAGAAAACTTTGTCTATTGTGACAGGATTCTAAGTCCATCTCAACTGCCCACAAAAGATTAGTAGATCTAGTCAAAGTGATTAGTTAGGAATGAAAATAAAAATGTCTTTCCTCATCAACACTGTGGAGTTTGCACAATGGCATTATTGCCAGGATTCCACACCACAATGTATGAGCCTCTGGAATTATTTTTCATCCTTTTTAAGACTCCCATTTAGAGGGATCAATGTTCATTGCAGCTTGCCTAGCTTTTACACCCATTTTAGCACAATATATGTCTCAAAATGTAACCATGTTGATTTGGAAATGTTTTTACCATTGGTCGTCAATCATTCATTTATACCACCATGTTCCAGCTCATTTAGGTTGTTTAACTCCACTTGCAGACCTTGTTGCCATGATAATAAAAAAAAAAAGTTCCCAATGATAACTTGTATCTCTCCCCTTATCTTTTTGTGTCTGGGATAATTAATATCAACATCAAAAGAGGGACAGGGAGGAGTAAAGGTCCAGTGTACAGTCTTCCAAGATATCAATCACACAATAAAGAGTACACTGTTCCAAACAGAAAAAGGGAACCTACAGGTTTAGGAGCAAGAGCCCTCACATCCTATCGCATGTCATGCTTCATCATCGGGGTGCTCCTCATCAGACCGGCACTGCAATGTCTGACGGGCTCCCCGTGAGGGGCTTTTTGCCGGAGATCTTTTGTGGTGACTGCTGTGGTGAAAAATATTTAGAGTGATACCTACAGGCAGGCACTTACTCAAGACAGGAGAGAATTAAAATTGGTTCTAAACCCCATCAACCATCACCGTTTAATAATCAAAAAGGGTTAAGACCAAGATTAAAAGCAACACGAACGTGATATAATTAGAGACAATGCGCAAACACTTTCTAAAGCGATTGGGGACCAGGCAATTCTCACATACCCCCTAGATACAGGTCAACATGTTTCGCGTCCATCGGTCTAAACAGATCCTATGACGCTTCATCAGGACCATCAAGAACAAAGAAACTTCTCCTGTACCACAACAAGCAAATACACTATTGAGGTCTGTCTGGATTCAAATGATTAAATAAATAACAAACAGTCACTTACATTAAAGTATACTGTCCAACCGGTCAACTAAACACACAGGTCGCCCTATAAAAGTTAATGAATTGAATTGAAAAAACAAGATATATAAAGTTAGTGCAAACGTGACCCGTGCCAATTAAGTGCACACACTTGGTGAAAACCACAATGCAAGGTGTGAGATAAAAATACGAGCTTACCATCCCCAGCTGTAGGAAGGGCTCCTTGGGAAGGTAAAAGCCTAGGACTGTCGCTACTAATGTCAAAGAAAAAGAAGAAATCCAATAGGATGTGTGAGGGCTCTTGCTCCTAAACCTGTTGGTTCCCTTATTCTGTTTGGAACAGTGTACTCTTTATTGTGTGATTGGGATCATTAATAAACAGGGTTTTAGAGGTTTTACTTGATGCAACCTTCTGTTTACTTCCCATCCAGCCGGCTTAGTTTTGACCCCAAAAATGGGGGATATCAAATATCCATTTAGCACAAAATATACCTCTTTGTAAACATGCTAGCTAAAGGCCGGTGATCTGATTCCAAAACAGATAGACTGCTACGCGTTCAATAATGACTCCTAATTTAACACATTTTCTCTTTGGCCATTAGTACATTTCATCAAGTCAGCATATGCTATAGCTCTCCTACTCTCAATAATTCTATACCTGTTTGTTGGAGTAGATGTTCACTTCCAATCAGTTCTAGAATTTGGCCTAGAATCTCAAATTATTTCCTTTTACAAGAGTGTAGCTCAAATGAAATGTAGACACAACCATTTGTGCAGTTATGGTGTCCAGGAATGTCCACAGTCTTGTGACCGTTTAATATTCTTGGTGCTACACTCAATAAAAAATTCAAACGCGTTTTACCACGGCCATCTGTTTTTCCAACAGATAACTTAGGATCAAGTATTTCAGAAGCTTTATTGTAACACCCTGCAGAAGTGATAAAGATCTATGAATTATAGGCTGATTCAAGCACTTCCTTAGACATAACACAAATTGGATCAAAGATGTACTGCACATTTATCGTATGCTGGAAGCTGAATTGCCTATTGATACGTGAAAAAGTCAATAGGGATCTGACTACAGTCTTTCACACCAGTGTTATTGGAGACACCGAGGATCCTGTCTAACTCTTCCTTCTGTCAACTATTTACTTTACATAGCAGATGATGATTTTTAGAAATGGGGTCTCTAGTTGGCAGAGGTATACACCCTTGTCCAAGTAGGGACCATAATCCTAGTCAGAGTAAGTTACAACACAATCCAAATTATCCTGTGCCCACCCTCTGGTAGCTTGGCACTGAGCATGCAGGCTTAACTTAGAAGGCAATGTGTAAAGTATTTGTGCAATAAATCATACAGTAACACAGTGAACCTGGTACACATCAAAAGTAATGACGCACAGAGACCGCAGAGGAGGAGATGCATGGAAAATTAAGGTGTAGTGTCGGATTTTCCGACGCAGCACAGACGATGCGTCATTTCTTTCCACACTGCAAGGGGTTTGCATTGTTTTTCAGCATGCAGTCTTGGTTCCTCACTGCGATGGGGGATATTTTGGTGCCCAGAGACGATGCATGGAACATCGTTGACGCACTAGCAGAAGGAACAAGCTCTGCGTCGATCCGGTAAGCAATGCGTCAAATTTTCCATTGCAGGGTAGGAGCTGCATTGCATTTCCAGTCTGCAAATAGGGGCTGCGTTGTTCCAGTCGGCTGTGTGTTGATTTCTTGGCCACAATGCAGGCTTTGCATCAATTTCTGCAGTGGTGGCGTCGATTTGTGACACACAAGGAAAGTCTTTGTTGGCCCTGAGACTTCAGAAATAGGAGGCAAAGTCAATTTGAGCCCTTGGAGAGCACTTTTGGAGAAAGCAGAGTCCTTCCAGCAAAGTCAGAGGCCAGCAGGGCAGCAGGGCAATGGCAGAGCAGCAGTCCTTCTCAGCAAAGCAGTCCAGGTGAGTCCTTTGGGCAGCCAGGATGCTCCTCTGACTGGGTGCAGGTGTAGGTCCAGAAGTGTATGAGTTGGGGAGGTCAGAGACCCAGTTTATATACCCGAAAATGCATTTGAAGAGAAGGGGGGACTTCAAAGAGTGGTTTTGAAGTGCACAAGATCCCCTTTCAGCCCAGTCCTGTCTGCCGGGGTCCCAGTCCTTTGTGTAAGGCCAGGCCACTGGCCTTTGAAATGCAAGTGTCAGGCCCTCCCCCTTCCAGCCCAGGAAGACCCATTCAGTATGGAGATGAATGTATATGTGATTGAGTGTCATGTATTTGTGGTTGTCTGGGTGAAATGGATAAGGGAGCTGTCAGCCTGCACAGACCAGACATTGATTGGAGACAGGGTGTACGGCACATAAGGTTTTAAGTGCAGATAAATGCTCACTTTCTCAAAGTGGCACTTCTAAAACAGTAATATAAATTCCAACCTCACCAATAAGCAGGATTTTCTATTACCATTCTGGCCATACTAAATATGACCTGGGTGCTCCTTTCAGATCAGATTCTACTACTCAAAAGGTATATGAGGTCAGTCCTAATGCTAGTCTATGAAAGGAGCAGGCCTCACAGTAGTGGAAAATAAATTTAGGAGTTTTCCACTACCAGGACATATAAAACACAGATGCACATGTCCTGCCTTTTACCTACATAGCACCCTGCCATATCGGTTATCTAGGGCCTAACTTAGGGGTGGCTTATATGTAGAAAAGGGGAGTTTAAGGCTTGGCAAGTACTTTTAAATGCCAAGTCGAAGTGGCAGTGAAACTGCACACGCAGGCCTTGCAGTGGCAGGCCTGTGACATGCTTAAGGGGCTACTTAGGTGGGTGGCACAATCAGTGCTGCAGGCCCACTGGTAGCATTTAATTTACAGACCCTGGGCACCTGTAGTGCACTTTACTGGGGACTTATAAGTAAATCAAATATGCCAATTGGGGATGAACCAATATTACTATGTTTAAGGGAGATAGCATATGCACTTTAGCACTGGTTAGCAGTGGTAAGGTGCGCAGAGTTCTAAAACCAGCACAAATGAGATCAGAAAAAGAAGAGGAACTCTTCTTTTTCTTCTGCTACCTTCCCCGAATGCTGGAAGCACGCTGAAGTCAACGCCCTACTAAAGAAACCTACGGCTGACCCAAGCGACCTGAAAAACTTCCGCCCCATCTCTCTTCTACCTTTCCCAGCCAAGGTAATAGAAAAGACCGTCAACAAACAGCTGACCACCTTCCTGGAAGACAACAACCTGCTCGACCCTTCACAAACCGGATTCCGAACCAACCACAGCACGGAAACCGCCCTCATCTCAGTCACAGACGACATCAGAACCCTGATGGACAACGGTGAAACAGTCGCCCTCATTCTCCTCGACCTCTCGGCTGCCTTTGACACCGTCTGTCACCGCACCCTAATCACCCGCCTACGCTCCACCGGGATCCAAGGCCAGGCCCTGGACTGGATCGCCTCCTTCCTCGCTAACCGCTCCCAAAGAGTTTACCTCCCTCCGTTTCGCTCAGAACCCACCAAGATCATCTGCGGCGTACCTCAAGGCTCATCGCTCAGCCCGACACTCTTCAATGTCTACATGAGCCCCCTCGCCGACATCGTACGCAAGCACGACATCATCATCACCTCCTACGCCGACGACACCCAACTTGTACTCTCCCTCACCAAGGACCCCGCCAGCGCCAAGACCAACCTACAAGAGGGTATGAAGGACGTCGCAGATTGGATGAGGCTCAGCCGCCTAAAGCTGAACTCTGAAAAAACGGAAGTCCTCATCCTCGGCAACACCCCGTCCGCCTGGGACGACTCCTGGTGGCCCACGGCCCTCGGCACCGCACCGACCCCCGCAGACCACGCCCGCAACCTCGGCTTCATCTTGGACCCTCTTCTCACCATGACCAAGCAAGTCAACGCCGTGTCCTCCGCCTGCTTCCTCACTCTCCGCATGCTCCGCAAGATCTTCCGCTGGATCCCCGCCGACACCAGAAAAACCGTGACCCACGCCCTTGTCACGAGTCGCCTGGACTACGGCAACACCCTCTACGCCGGGACCACCGCCAAACTCCAAAACCGCCTGCAACGCATCCAAAACGCCTCGGCCCGCCTCATCCTCGACGTACCCCGCAACAGCCACATCTCCGCACACCTGAGACACCTGCATTGGCTCCCAGTCAGCAAAAGGATCACCTTCCGTCTTCTCACCCACGCACACAAAGCCCTCCACAACAAGGGACCGGAATACCTCAACAGACGCCTCAGCTTCTACGTCCCCACCCGCCCCCTCCGCTCCGCTGGCCTCGCACTTGCTGCCGTCCCTCGCACCCGCCGCTCCACGGCGGGTGGGAGATCTTTCTCCTTCCTGGCGGCCAAGACCTGGAACTCCCTCCCCACCAGCCTCAGGACCACCCAGGACCACTCCGCTTTCCGGAGACTCCTAAAGACTTGGCTGTTCGAGCAGCGATAACCCCCCCTTTCCCCCCTAGCGCCTTGAGACCCGCACGGGTGAGTAGCGCGCTTTACAAATGCTAATGATTTGATTTGATTTGAAGGCAAAAAGTTTGGGGTGACCCTTCAGGAAGGCCATTTTCAAACATGCTCCTTGCGGGCTAAGAAACGGGTGCATATGGAGTCAATATACATTGGAATTCACACTGAACAGAACGTGCATAGTAGGGGGCATAATCAGATCCTTATCTGTGTTCAGAGTGATGCCCCCTCCATTTCCCTCAGTATTTGCTTTGTGACTAGGGAGATGGTGATCCATTCTAAAGATGTACACCCCCACTGTGAAATCACTACTTTTTTGCTGCATCATAGGAGCACAGCTTATGGCCTAAAGGATTGTTTACCACCTCCATCCTGGGCTTGCATCCATGTGCTGTACCCACAGAAATCTACACTACAATGCAAGCCAGTTTCAATTTCATTGTTATTTTCCACCACTTTCTAGCACCATGGCTTATTTAATGGGAAAGTTCAAATGGCAGTGGAGATACATCGCTGCCAAGTGGTACCACTGTGATACAGAGCAATGTGGTATATAACTATCCAGTATCTATTACTGAATCCTACCTGTAAGTGACTCTTCTGTAAGGGAGATAATTTGTGGATACCAATGGTGCTATTGCTTCATCATTTTACATAATAAGGTGCATATTCCTTTACTGCAAATAGAACTGCTGGATCACTATAAAGCTAGGGTCAAAATAATGAATGACCAATCCACAATATGACAGACTACTGACAAACATGGAAGGAAGTTGCAGAGTGCCGGTAGTTGACAGATAATTAATCAGATAAAATCAATATACAATGTCGGAGTTTGGTAGTTACCCTCCAGAACTTGAGTTCTTAGGAAAATTAACACATGAGCAGTGTGAGAGAATGGTCAGGAGACTATCTGGCTGATTTAAATTAAACTTTGATTCGGAAAGATGAGTGTGGAGTCTGTTGGGCACAGTATCATTGAGTACTCAAAAATCTGTAGAGTAAGTCCTTATAAAGGGCAGCACAGTAACAAGACCGTCTGAAACACAGCAACCCTTGTACACCTGAGATCAATGAGAAGGTAGGATTTTGAATAGCATTTAGAATATTCCTATGTGTTAGTAAATATGAAAAATGGCACTTATGTTGCCATAAGTACATCACTGAATAGAATGGGATGAGAGTTGTAAGGCGCCCTAAACCTGAAGGTGTTAAAGCACTAAAAAAAGTATGAAAAGTAACCGCTAAGATCAGAGAGCTGCAATCACAGAAGGGAGAAAAGTCAGGTTTTCAGTTGCTTTCACAACACCACAAAGGAGTCCACTCTCACAGTGTGGGCTGGCAAGGTGTTCCATTGTTTAGCTGCTGCTACCGAGAAGGAGCAGCCGCCCCACCTGGCTTTATGGAATCTGGGGATGGACACCTTCCTAATAGAAGATGATCTAATCTGTCTTTTAGGGGTATAGCAATGCAATTCTGTTCTCAGAGGCACAGGCCTTTGCTGGTGGAGACCTAAATGGATCATGCAGAGTGCTTTATATATCACACGCTTCCTAACTGGCAACCAATAAAGGGAGCATATGCTTTTGTTAATAAGGTTTAATAAGTTCCTAACATTATTATACTTGATATTTAAATTGTTTATACACAAATCATTTCAATAAGTTACTTTTGATAAGTATATGTATGTGGTATCCCCTTTTCTGACCTTAGCAGAAAAGTACACATTTGGAAGGCAATAGGTACAATGTGTGTATAATTAAAGCCCACCTAAGTAGCTATCTTGATGCGCTTACTCTGTGTTAGCTCTGATTTGTGAGGAATAGTATTATTGGAATGCTAAATAAACAAGCATTGGTAAATGCAAGAGGTTTCATCTATATGCTTAATAATATGCTGTTGTATGCAGACAAGCGAAGGAGATGCGAAAATACAGACCTCTACAATAAATGCGCTTATGCATGCCAGTGCAAGAGATGTCCTTATGCATGAGTGCAGGAGATGTCAGTATTCATGCAGGTGCAGCAGCTGTGCAAAGCCGCAGTGTACATTGGAGCATGCCGGCTTGGCATTGGTATAGGTGTATGGAGCCGTGTTTTCTTGGCCCAGGTCAGCCTGGGAGAAATCACAGCGCAACTGGAGCTGGGAGGCAGAGCCAATCCCGCTTTATGTAATGTGTATAATGTGCCACTAAGCATGTTCTAGACCAGCTCGGTTTGAGTCTTGCCATCTGCGTAAACATCCTGTGATTCTGGGCAAATAACAATCTTCCAATACAAACAAAAAAAAACAAAGTGAAAGTGTCCCTGTGTAATGTACGTGTTGCACAAATAAAGCACTCCAACACCTTAGGGTCGGGTTTGTGCTAAATGAAAGCACCAAAAAATTAATTTAAAAAAATAATAGGCCCTGAATGAAGGTTAAAATAACTCGATGAAGGTGGGTAGTGGATACGAGGGAGTTCACAGGAGGTGGCTGAAGGATTCGGGTGGGTAAAACAACAGAGAGCAGGGAGGAGGATGGTGGGTTGAAAACAGGAGGGGTCGTTCAATAGAACAGCAGTGAAGGGCGGTGGTGGGTTAACACGCAATGGATGAAAGAATACGGCAGCAGATTCAATGGAGTGCTCGCTAAGTGTCCCTATGTAATGTAAGTGGTGCTCATGCAAAGCACTCCAATCCCTTCGGGTCGAGGGTGCACTTCATTAATGCGCCTAATTTATAAATCAATCAATTAAAGGCAATGCTGTGCAGGAAGATGACAGAGTACAAAGTGCATTCTTATGGAGTGTGGAGAAGAAAGTACTTTACTCCTTGGGAGGGACAAATTCACTCTAGACCCTAAAGCAAATTAATCCAGTATTCTTAAAATGACAAGGATAGCCCTGTGGGTTAATGCAGGATGCCAGAGATCTGTGCCCTCTTCGATTGTCATGTTTACAACCTACCGACTCCTGTCAGCAGCCTTCCTGGTGAATTCTGTATAAGGAGAGGCATCACATCAGTTAATGACACAGATGATCAACAGTGAAAGCAATCTGGTTTCTAAAGTGCACTCTGTGTGTACTGATTATGATTATTGTTTTCTGATCGCAATTAGCACAATCAACTCAGGGTGAGATGCAATGAGAGACAGTGTACGGACACTATGTGCGTCACGGCTTGGCTTCTGTCCATGATGAAATGTGTTGAAGGCTATTGTTCGCAATAAGTCTGTCCTACCTCTTTGCTTCTGCTGGCTAACTAATTCTGAGTGACAAAGGAATAGGGGGTTATGGGTGCTTTGGGGCCTGGCAGTACCACGGCTAGATCCATCCTCCCGCTGTCATCCTGCAGCGAATACAAACAGTGCACTCCTGTTTGTACTTATTTGGAAGGGGACACATGCCTGTTAGGTAGCAAGCACATGATCGAGGGAGCCTCAGGGGAAGCATAACCCCAGCCTCAGCAAATGTTCTCTGACACAACAATGTGCTATATCTTGGTGTCATGGAGAATTTCTTGATGTGGTTTCCTTTTTTTGCCAAGTGCTCAAAATGAACTTCTACAAAGAAGCATTTGTAAAACAAGAGCTGTGCAGGCAAAATATACAGAATGTTACGGGGAGAAGTGAAAGAATGATGGATGTCTCTGTGGAAGCGCTGCCACATGCAAAATCCCAGGGGCAGGGCTCGGGGCTGAAAGCAAGGCTTGGAGAACGATGCATTTGGAGCCTCATGTATCACTGAGAATTTCTTTACATGGTTTTGTTTTTTTCACTGAGTACTCAAAACGAACTGCTAGAAACAAGCATTGTAAAACAAGCCCTGTGCAGGCAAAATATAAAAAAGTTACAGCAAGAAATAGAAGAATGATGGATGTCTCTTTGGCGGTGCAGCCACATCTGAAACCCGGGGGCGGGGCTCATGTCTGAAAGCGAGGTTTGGAGAATGATGTTCCAAGCCTCATGGAAGAAACATTAAAGGTACAGCGTGGAGTGCATCAAAAAGAGGAGAAACAAATGAAAGACAACGGATGGGGCCGGACGCCAAACGAAAACATCTTAACCTCCTAACAGAAATGCCGGCAGTTGAAAAACAAGCACAGAGCAAACACTGTGCAGGCAATAGCTAACAAAAAAGTCCCACAAAGTGGATGAAAACAGTACTTGGGCTATGGGAGACTGATAAGAGAAACACACAGAGGAAGAACAGGAAATAGAATGGTCCAGCCAATAGAAAGGGAGGAAAAGTAACTGGCAAGTACACCAACCAATAAAAAGTGTGGGCGGCATGTAAGCCCCTTTTAAGATTTATAATAAATACAATAGATTTCACAAGCACAGAGCACACGCTGTGCAGGCAAAATCTAAAAATAGTCTTGGCTCTATGTAGCAGTTGGGCTTATTTACATAAAACGCCTGCTGTTCCAAGGCAATCATGATTCCAACAGATTGAAGTCCTAGTGATGGCTTCTTTGGACTTTTAAAATATAACCTACATTGGCAAATCACAAAAACTCATCAAAAGACTGCAAAAGGGGCATAAACAAAGCAACTTAAATGAGCCTAAACCTAAATAAACATGATGAACTGAAGCCAGCCATGAAAGCATTCCTGCTGCTCCTGGCGCTTTCAGACACAAATTGAAAATTGTGTCATGCTTTGGTACCTTTGTGGTCGACCACTTTTCATTTGATCCACCAACTAGCTTTCAGAGGAAGCAAGCACTGCCAAAGACAACAAGACTGACTTGCTTTAGGTATGTGTTTCCTTCGCTCTCTTAGTTTATGTTGTTATGTTATACATTTGAATTACTTAAAATAAATCACACAGATGCATGCTTGCAATACACATATGCACACATGCATGTACACACACATACTCACACACAGTCTGGCAACACACATGCTGGCACATGCAGACGCAGGTGGACGTTCGTTACCTGCAGGGTTGGAGGGATTCATTGCTAAACGGTTGTATACAATGAATGATGGATGCACGAATGGTTGTTGGTGCTTCTGAGTGCAAACCAATGCTGCGTGGGTGGATGAATCAATATATGGTGTAAATGGATGGATATGTGCTGGGGTAAGGGTGGGCGATGGATTAATCTGGATAGGTGGAAAGATGTAGATAGGAACAGCAGTTGGAAGGAATACATGTAACTAAGAGAAAGAATAAGAGTAGGAAGCAGTATAAATAGAAATGAGTAGGAATGCATAGGAACAAGAGTAGGAAACAATAGAAGGAAGAGTAGCAATAAGGAGAACGAGCAGGAGGGGGCAGAAGTAGAAGCAGTAGGAAGTAGGATGAACACATGCAAACACAGACAATATTCACCAAGCCACACAGGCACACCTACAGAAAGAGCCTCTTTAGATAGCTTACATAAAAACAGTAGTACAGAAGCACACTGGAAAAACACATGAAAGCACAAATGAACACACAGCCAACGCATACAGGCACACATACAAAACAAGCTAACATGCATATATAGAAAACATTCTTATGGGAAAATGATACACACACAAAATATTTAGGTGGAAGCTTGTAACCAGCTATGGCATTGGAAAAAACCATTGCCAGGTGGGGGTGCCTCTGAGTTAATTTATTATTGGTGAGCAGCATGTAAATGCACTATAACGCATTATTTTCAATCTGTCTTGCGCATTTACAAACTAGTCCCTGATAGCTGCGGCTGCTCCTGAAAACAATGGATCTCATGCATTGAAATGGAACCATGTCATAGCAAGCTGAACAATACACCTGATGGCAAATAGTAAAACAGTGAATCCTAAATACTCCCAAATGCTGATGCAAGATATAGATTACTCTGCAGTAAAGCAAAGGCTGAAGAGGGTGGGCCAATGCAGCCAGTGGCTGAATGTGCTCACCCAAAGTCCACTTTCTGTATTTATATTTTAAAAAAAAACCTCTTGGTTGTGCCAGTTCTGATAGCAGAGAAGGAGATCAATAGGGCTTCTGAGTCCTAGACTCTGGAGCACCCTAACTCACACCTCCTCGCTGAACCTAGTTATCTTGTGTTTCGAAGAATCTTGAAATCTAAGCTGTTCATACTTGATTGGTCCATTGAACTACCACGATAAGGAGAGCAACTGACGAATAACAAATCACCACTTGTTCCTTGCATCCAGTTTAATGCTAACTCCTTTCATTTTCTTTAGTTCGTTATCTGTTGCTTCAACTGTGCACTCATAAGTGGAAAGTGGGATTTTGATACAATAACATGAATAGGTTAAATTATAGTAGGTTTGTGCAAGTTTTCAGAATTACAGGGAAGTGAAAATTATTGCTTAAATAAAGCGATCGCAAAGCACATACCCCCCCCACACACACACACAGATCCCTTTCTGCAGATTCCTTACCACTCCTTCAGAAAAGCGATCAATGGTACTTGAAACCTACACATTACCAGCCTTTATAATGCCATTTTTAACTCCCTATGTAAGCTTCCACACTTCAAAAAATTCATACCCACATTTACAAGTTTATTGCCATGCTAGGTTCAGGTTGAAGAAGTACTCTAGCTGCACTGCTATAGGAAAGGGAGAGCTGAAAAGCCAGTTTATGAATTTGCCCTGTGACTCCTAAAACCCATGCACTGGAGCTGCAACCCCACAGCATGAATTTCCATAACAAGCAAGTTTTACATGCTGTACTGTTGTGAGACTATGGGCCAGATTTACAAGAAAGTGGTGCATCAGCTGTGATGAGCCACTTTTCTTGCGCCCTCCTAAAAACAACATGTGTGCGCCATGGCATAGTGTCAAAATTTATAATGCAACTGTGGTACTTTGCAGGATTAGTGCCATCAATTGTGGCGCTCATCCTGCAAAGTAAAGGGTGGCCCATTGAAAGTAATGGGCGTATCATTTTAATGCCTGCTCTGAGCAGGCCTTAAAAATGATGCTAAAAATGGCGCAGTGAAATGTTTTCAATTTCACTGTGCCATTTTTACAGGCCTTCCTGCAGGGGAACGCTTCCTTGCATACATTATGCCTGGCGCAGGAGAAGGGCCTCCTTAACGCCACATTAGCGCAAGAAAATGATGCTAGTGTGGCGCTAAGAGGAGCTGAGGCCTTATAAATCTGGCCCTATGTGCACTAGGACCCTTGCAGTTCTGGGCGGGCTCAACAGAGGAATTATGTAGCTTGCTGGGAGGTGTTAAGGTGTGGTTGTTAACGCTTATGATATAATCAGAGGGTAGTGTGTGAATGTATGCTGAGGAATAAAGATGACTGTTATGTAACTCCACTTTTGGCATGGTCATTTGATTGCTCCTGGGCTGGGGAGGACGCTACATCTGGCGACGAGTAGGAGATCCACGCCCTGAACAATAAGACTGCTCTCTCTGAGAGTTTGCAACAATACAGCAAGCTGCTTGTGTGTACCACATGCACCCACAGTGATGAGAAGCAATTCGAAGTTAGCATGTATGGAGGAGAAGCCCCCACTGCCGCCCATACACAGCGCTCGAGGGAGCTGAAGGTCCTGAAGAGGAGCACATTCCAAAAGCCCACCAGAATCCATTGGTGAGGCTGAAAGAAGAAATACTGCATTGTGCCATTACAAAGCCATCAACAATATAAAGCGGAGTGCTAAAGGCAGTGGCAAGCACACATAATGTAAAAAGCTAAACGCAACAATGATCGTGTGTGAGAAACAGAACTGCCAGTAAAGAAGACAATGACCTAGGATCTCAGATCGGGCGTGATGACCCAGGTGCAAGCACATGGCCAGTGCTTTCAGAAGTCACAGATCCAGCTATCTGAACAGCATATGCTCTCAACGTAGTAGAAAAGAGCATGAAGTACAATGCAGCTCTGTTTCTGAAACCACAGTTCAACACTGCCAAGAAATAAAATATTGGCGCAAGGTGGACAACATGGATTGAGACATTGTTGACTTCATAGATTTCCTAGAAGAAGTAGATGACAAGAAAATCTTCAAGTATTTAAAGAACTTTGATGGAGTGAAAGAAGTGCTGAAGAAATTCTTGCAGACTGATGCAATAATGTACCATCAGATCAAAGAAGCATTGGTTACCAAGTTCAGTCCCATGCCAAGTGTTGGCTATGAAATGTACATTTTCCATCAAGAAAAACAGCAAGCTGGTGAAACGATGGATGAATTTATTGAAAGACTTGTTGTGTTTATCAAACACTGTAAGTTTAGTGAATTTAATGATGATGAAGCAATACACCTCAGTCATCGATGACTGTCTTTCAGACTCTTTCAGAAATGCATTTTGAGAGAGATGCTCAGTTTAGAGAAAATATTAATGGCTGCAAGAGCTGATGAAAAAGCAGATCAACAAGCTGCTGATGTGCAAGCTAGAACAGCGAAAAATGAATTACTGTTGGTTCATTAAAAGCAAGCACAAATACAAGGTAGATACACACAAGTCAACGTCTTCAAAAAAAGAAAAGTTGTGTTTTAATGTGGGTTTTCATTTCCCCATGAAGGTAAACGTCCAGCCGTAGGACAGACGTGCAGATGTTTTAGGAAAAAAAAACACTTCATAACGGTTTGCAAAGCAAAAGAGAAAGCAAATAAATCACATTGATAAAAGAAAATGGATGCCAGAGAGTTCCAGAAGCATTCTCTCCATGTCCATAGGGCCAAAAAGAAACATATGTTACAACAAGTAGAAACCAGACAAAGTTGATCATCGTCAAGTTCTTGCTCTTCAACATCATTATCACGCGTGAGTGAAGAAGTTGGATGTGCGATGATGGTATCGACCAAGGAACGACGGGCTCATGCTGGTCTGGCTGCTTGAAAAGAAGAATAAAAGACAAAAGCAAACCATCAAAAGAAACAACCAAATTAATTTGGATACTACCCCAAGATTACTATAAAGGTCAACAGTTGCCCCATAACCTTTGTCATAGACAGTGGTGCATCAGTTAACATCATGCCAGTCGAGAAGTTCAATAGCCTGTCTCCAGTGCCACACTGCAACCCGTCAAACATGAAGAAATACACGTGGGCAATTTCTAAGAAGGGTCATTCACAGTAACAATGCTACATAAAGCAGTATCAGTGTGCCAATCCACATTCTTCAAGGAACTTCGTTCAGTGCATGCCTACTCACTTTTGCCACTGCTGCTGACATGGGACTGATATCTCTCAATTCCACACTTGACCTGAAATAGTGAGTCACTTTCCATTGTTGTTTCATGGCCTAGGAAGGCTCAAGACAATGAACGTGTGACTTCACATTAATGAGGACATTCGCCCTGTTGCCCAGCGGCATTGCAGCATCACTTTTCATTTGTAAAAAGCCATTGAGCAAGAACAAGAAACGCTGTTGAAACATGACATCATTGAGATCTCCACTTGTCCTACACCATGGATTTTGTCCATATGGTGGTGCCAAAAAAGGACAGTGAAAGTGTAGTGCACATCTGTGTTGAAATGCAACAGGCCAACAAAGCAAATGAGAGAGAAAGACATCCTGGTCCACACATAGGGAACATGATCATGCAACTGAACGGTGCCAAAGTCTTCTCCCATCTTGACCTGAAAAAGTGATACTATCAACTCGAGTTTAAAGAGAACTGCAGGTGTATCACTACTTTTTTTTAACTCATGTTGGTTTGCTCAGATACAAAAGGTTGAATTTTGGAGTGTTGTCAGCTACAGAAATATTTCAGGATGTTATACATCGAATAATTCAACCTGCCACGCATGCTTTTAATCACAGTGATGAAATACTGGTATTTGGAGCAATGGAAAAGGAGCATGACACTGCACTTACACAAGTGTGCCAGTTACTGATTGATGCAGGTCTCACTCTGAATGCAGCAAAGTGTGGGTTTCACAAGACCAGAATTAAATTCTTTGGGCACCTAAGGCCATACGTACGAAATTCCAGATATGCGATTTCCAAATTGCGAATCCATGGAAATCGCTATTTCGGAATCACAAAATGGTATGTACGCACCCGCCAAGTCCACTAATAGAAATTCCTATGGATTTGCATTCGCAATTAGGAAATCACAATTTAAGAAATTACAAAATTATGATTTCCTGTTTAGGAAATCACAAATTAGGAAAAGTCACATTTTTGGATGCAGAATTATGATGTCAGACCAGGAAGTTTACAAATATGGAGTGTGGCCACTTTTTTGGAAACCAGAAAGCCAAAATGCCCGCCCGCATTGATAGGTGGGGGTTGTTACTGCAAGAGTATGACTATGCAATTGCACACACGCCAGGGAAATATGAGAACCCTGCTGATTACTTTTCATGAGTACCACTACATCGTCACAGTGTGATATCCAAAATGGCTGAGGAGTACATTAACTTCGTATTGAGGTCTAGCACACCAGCAGCCCTATCCATGGAACAGATTGTTGCTGTTATTAATGCCAATAAAAATATGCTTACCCTCAAAGACATAATTTCAACTCAGTCGTGAAAGAGGAGCCTTCAACCTTTTGCTGACAATGTTGAATTTCAAAAATTCTAAAATGTAGAGGATTAACTGTCTGTGACCAGGGAAAGGTGTTCTATTGAGAGGATCGAGAATCGCCATATCTGAGAGCCTAAGACAGCAAGTCATTGAACTAGCCCATGAAGGACACTGTGGCTTTGGAGCTACCAAAACAGCCCTAAGGGACTGAGTGTGGTTCCTGCACCTAGGCAAGCGAGTTGAGAGGGAACTGAAAGAGTTCCATCTTTGCAACTGTCTTTCCCCCAAAGTGACGCAGCATCCATTGATAATGTATGACATTCTTGCACAGGTTTGAGAAAGAGTTGCAGTTTATTTCTTTGGACCCTTAGGAAACAAACATCATCTTATGGTAGTCATTGATGAGTATTTATTCTTTCCTTTAGTAGAAGAGCTATTATCAACAACCCATGACAAGCATGAGGTATCCATGCCATTCTCAAATCCGACAATGGTCCACAATTCAGTTGCAAAGGATTCAAGGGATTTCTGGTCAGACTAAATGTCAAGCATCAAACAAGTACACCTCTGTAGGCACAAGCTATTGGTGTTGTGGAGCGATTCATGGGTACCCTCAAAAGGATATTTTAATGAGCATTGATGGAGGGAGTCGAGTTAAACTAGGCCCTGTATCAAGCCCTCCGTGCTCATCATTCCATTCATCGGCCGGCCGGCCAAACTGACATGCGCTCTTAGTGTGCTCACTCCACTCCTCCTCCTCCCCCTGCCATGGCCCAGCCCTGCCCCTCCCTGTGAATGCTGGCTGAACCAGCAGCTGAAAAATAAAACAATAGTAAAATGTTTGCAATTACGAAGGAGCCACCCCTGCAGGCACTTCTTGAAAGTTTAAAATGAAAACAAATGCTAATCAGCATTAATGAGCTCAGGAAACAGTATTCGATGAAAGTCACTGGGTCCTAGTCAAGCAGAAATTAAAGTTGAAAACAGGCACTCTGTTTGCTATCGATCTTGTGGGGATTGTGATGTGCAAAGGACACATGGTGATGGCGCATTGTCCTGGAAAGTCCATCACACAGGATCCATCACGGTTTAGGCAACTACAGCAATGTTCTTCAGCTCCTGTGATTATGAATGAGGTGATTCCGCCTAACAGTCCACATCAAGCATCAAAGGGGGAGATGTAGTGTTATGAGACTATGGTCCTCATTACAACCCTGGCGGTCGGTGATAAAGTGGCGGTAATACCGCCAAAAGGCTGGTGGAAATAAATATGAAATTATGACCACGGCGGAAACCGCTGAGACAGACAGACACTTTAACACACCGACCGCCAGGGTGAAATCAACAAGCACCACAGCGGTAACCGCCAACAGCCAGGCAGAAGACAATGTAACGCCCACTGTATTATGACCGGCATATCCGCCACCTTTTCCGGGGCGGTACCAACGACATCAAAAGCCTGGCAGAAACAGAACTCAGAAGTCAAAGGACTCACCTTTGGAGACTCAGCGAACAACCACAATGCCATGGACCCCGAGCTGCAAATTTTTCCCATGCTCGTCTACCTTCTTCTACAGGATGAACACCAACGCCGGCAAAGATGACCACAGTGAGTACTTCCGCCTAGCACACAAGGGAGGGGGGAGGAAAAAGAGAGTGACACACACACGCAACACCCCCCACAACACCATACACACAACCAGAAGCAGCAACATAACATATCTACCGCGTACCCCTCAGGAATAATGCAAGGACAAAATGATTTGAGGAAAGTGAGTGTAATACAATAAAATACTATTAATAAGTGCATCAAAATCCAAACGTATATACATATTTACAAATGTAGGTACACTTCCCAATCCTCAATGTCCGTGGGCCACAGGGCCACAACACATAGGCCAAGGCCCCACCTCACTCCTGCAACAACACGGAGAGAACACTGCAGGGGCATCAGGTCGAAAATACACAGGCACCTCAGGGGGACGAGGAATGGGGGGGCGCATCTCAGCCGGAAGATGGTACAACACCACTGGACCTGAAGTGGGCAACATGCCCTGTGCTCTGTCCTGGGGAGTGCAAGGCCACAGTCTCTCAAGTGAGTAGTTTGCCCACTGCTTGGTCCTGGGGAGTGCAAGGCCAGAGTCTCTCAAGTGGGTGATTTGCCCACTGCTTGGTCCTTGGGAGTGCAAGGCCACAGTCTCTCAAGTAGGTGGTTTGCCCACTGCTTGGTCCTGGGGAGTGCAAGACCACAGTCTCTCTAGTGGATGGCTTCTGCCACTGGTTCTAGAGGGGGCAATGTGTCCAGTGGGTTTCATCCTGTAGAGGATGGGGTGAGTGGATGGCTTCTTCCACTGGTTCTGGAGGGGGCATTGTGCCCAGTGAGCTTCATCCTGTGGAGGATGGGGTGAGTGGATGGCTTCTTCCACTGGTTCTGGAGGGGGCTCTGTGATGCAGATCTTTGGGAGTGCAAGGTCACAGTCTCTCACCTGTGTGTCAGAACCACAGGATTTGCTGGGGCCAGGCCGCACAACAGCCCATGGATGCAGGACTACACACTATCAGCCGGCAGTGACAGCTGCTCAGTGGTGACAGTGGTGCTGGTGCCGGTGGTGGAAGTGGTGGGGGGAGACTCCAGCCCTTCCCCTGCAGCCTCGGACGGCTGTCCACTGGGGCTGCTGCTGCTGGCAGTGGTGCTGGTGACAGTGCTGGTAGCGGTGCAGGTGGCGGTGCTGGCAGTGGTGCTGGTGGTGGTGCCGGCAGTGGTGGGGGAGGCTCCAGCCCTTCCCAAGCAGCCTCGGACAGCTGAGCCACCATGGTTGGTGGTGGGGGCTCAGAAAGAGTCCCAGCACCAGGCCTCCTGTCCTTCCTGCCTGCTGGTGCAGGCCCCTTGACCTTCCTGTCAGCATCCAGGGATTGTTTCTTGCCCTTCCCTGTAGCAGCTGGGGGTGCCTCTTTGCCCTTCCTTGATGCAGCTGGGGGTGTCTCCTTGCCCTTCCTTGATGCAGCTGGGGGTGCCTCCTTGCCTTTCCTTGATGCAGCCAGGGGCTGCCTCCTTGCCCTTCCTTTACACAGCTGGGGTGCCTCCTTCGCCTTCCTTGCAGCACTTGGTGCAGGCACCCCTTCAGTGTGGCTGCCTGGTGCCCGGTATCCTCTCCCACCTGCAGTAGCTGTCGACACTACTGGGGCCGTGGACTGGGTGGCTGAGGTGCTCATCTGGGTTCTGACTACCCTGGCCAGACGTGAAGGACGGGGGGAGTGGTAGGGAAGAGGTCAACAGTGGAGAGGAAAAGCTACTTAGGTACATTGAGGCGGGAAGAGGGTGAAGGTTTGGGAGTGGAGGAAGAGGAAGTAGTTGTAGGAGGTGTCAGTCTGCTGTGTTTGGGTGCAGGTGCACGGGCTGGATGCTTTTGTGAGGTGGATGGATGTTGGGTGTCTGAGTGCTTTCGTTTGTGTACTTTGGGAGGAGGGGGCACAGACACAGTGGGAGAGGACACAGGGACGTGTGCATGGATATGGGGGTGGTGACTGCCAGTGAGGGGCGTGATGGTGGTGGTGGCAGTGGATGAGGATGTAGTGCATGCAGGTGTGAGTAGAGATGGAACACGGAGGGAGGTGGACGAGGAGGAGGAAAGGGACACAGTGGAGGCAGTGGATGTTTCTATGTCTGACTCTGGATGTTTTTTGTGTGAGTGCCTGTGGGATGATGTGTGGTGCTTGTGTTGCCTGAACCACTCCTGTGTGTTGTCTTTTGTGCCTGCTGGTCTGCCTGTGTGCTTGGGATGGGTTGGGGTTGAGGGGAATGGGATTGGCTAAAGGAAGTTGGAGGGGGGAGGCTAGAAACAGGGACAATGGCTGCCATCAGAGAGGAGGCCAGAGCCTGGATTGATCTCTGTTGGGCAGCCATGCCAGTGTGAATGCTCTCCAGGAATGCATTTGGGCTGCCAGCTCCTTGATGGCATTCACAATCGTTGGCTGCCCAACAGAGGTCAATAGCCTCCTTACTCAGGGCAGCAGGGCTAACTAGGGCAGGGCCTGAGGTGTCTGGGGCAAAGGAGATGCCCACCCTCCTGGGTGAGCGGGCACGGGAAACTCGCTGAGGGGCTGCTGGGAGGGCGGTGCTGGTACGGGGGTGGCGGCTGTCCTTGTAGTTGGGGGTGGGCACAGAGGTGTCTGCCACCACCAGGGAGCTTCCATCAGAGGAAGTATCACTGTCCAAACTGTCCACTCCAGTCTCCACTGTGGTGCTCCCCTCGCCCTCCGTCCCACTCGTGCCCTCCCCGTCAGTGGATTCGGCCTCCTGGGCCCTGTGGGAGGCAGCTACCTCCATCGCCGGTGCCTCTGCTCCTCCGCCAGATGATGCTAATGCACATAAGAACAGGGTGACAAACAAAAAGGGGGGGGGAGAGACAAAGGGTACACTTGGTCAGTGGTGCCAACAACACCACCGTTGGCGTACACGACACACACACACAGGGAACAGTCCTACGCACTAGGCAATGCACTACCAGACACATTCACAATGCTAGTCACCAGCCCATGAACATGCACACCTAACCAATTGCAGCATAGCTGAGACCCACAGACCCCTGCCCAGTAGTGGATGCCCATTAGCTTGGTTGGAGGAAGTTTACATCAGATCCTGCCCAACATGGGACCTACCCTGCAATGTCCAGCCTCGCCTAGGGGAACCCACACGCCCACATCCCCCACCCGGATACCACCCCACCACGTGCAAGTAGTATATTGTGGCACTGTACTCACCCCCTTGTGGCTGCTGTGATGTCCCCAAGTGCCCATCCAGCTCCGGAAAGGCCACCGCCAGTATGCGGGCCATCGGGGGGGGTCAAGGTTGGACGGGCACCCCTTCCTCGTTGGGAGGCCAACCCCAGCTGGGCCTCTGCCATCTTCCGTACCCAGCGTCTCAAGTCCTCCCACCGTTTGCAACAGTGGGTGCTTCACCTGCCGTAGACTCCCAGGATCCGCACTTCCTTGGCGATGGCACGATATATACCCTTTTTCTGATGGGTGCTGACCTGCAGGGAAATGGAAATAGGAAAAGATATTAGTCCTACCATCCTGCCTGTTACACTTATGGCCCACCATAGCCCTTCATATCCCCTTACGCACAGATATGGCCACACATGCATGTAGCACGCTGCCTAGGGAGAAAATGGCGGTCTCATCCTCAGCGGTGCGTACCGTCACCGCTGGCGTACATCACCATTGGCTACTGTAACCCATAGGGCCCAATGATAACCAATGAGGAGTTGCACTGCGGTTCTCGACCGCCTCCCGCAACGGCGCATAGCATCAGCGGAATTACCTCATTTCCGCATGTCTCTCCATAGGGGACAGGTAGATGTCATTTTAAGGGGGGGCAGGCCATGGCATCTAACTGCGTCACAGTACACATAAGCACCATTTGGACATATCCAACAATATACTGTTACAATCACAACATGCAATGAAGTGTAGTGTTTGGAAATATGAGATACTGACCAGCTGCTCACCATTTTGCCCCAAAGATTGCAACCGCTGCGGATGAATAGGAGATGGAGACAACCCCCGTGTACAGACCCCTGATGGACTTGGCAACACTGGAAGACAGGCACATTATCCTCACTATAGACTGGACAGGGCCACAATCACAGAGCTGTGTGCCAAATTGGAGCCTGACCTGATATTTGCTATCCGTCACCCCACCGGGATCCCCCTCTTGTGCAAGTGCTATTAGTGCTCCATTTCCTTGCAATGTTCTCAGTAGTGTTGACCAGAGTTTTGTCTGCCCTGATGAAACACATGTGTAGCTATATCGTTTTGCCCCAGGTGGGTGATTTGGCCACAGTGAAAGCTGATTTCTATGCAAGGGACATATCCCCAACATTATTTGGGCATATTGCATTTGTCCACCCCCCCCCCCCGGGGAAATGAACAGGTGTTCCGAAATCGAAAGAGCTTTCACTCAATGAATGTGCAGATAGTGTGCCTGGTGGACCAGTACATCTCCCATGTCAGTGCAAAGTATCCTGGGACTGTGCATGATAACTTCATCCTGAGGAATAGCAGCATCCCATATGTGATGGCTCAACTCCTGAGGCACCAGGTGTGGCTAATAGGGGACTCCTGGTTCCCAGCCAGTGGATGTTGGTGTAAGGGTATGGTGTGGGCCTGACAGTTGCCCCTCAATATTTGCAGGTGACTCTGGTTACCCCAACCTCTCATGGCTCCTGACCCCTGTGAGGAATCCCAGGACAAGGGCAGAGGAAAGTTACAATGAGGCACATGGGCAAACAAGAAGAATTATAGAGAGGACATTTGGCCTCCTGAAGGCTAGGGTTTGTTGCCTCCATGTCATAGGTGGTTCCCTGTACTACTCACCCAAGAAGGTCTGCCAGATCATCGTGGCATTCTCTATGTTGCACAACCTTGCCTTACGTCGCCCGGTGCCTTTTCTGCAGGAGGATGAGGCTGGACATGGGCGTGTGGCAGCAGTGGACCCTGTGGACAGTGAAGATGGGGAGGCAGAGGATGAGGACAACAGAAGTGCAATAATTTGTCAATACTTCCAATGACACACAGTAAGACAGTGTAACTTAACTTTTAATTGACAGTTTTGTGTTTGACCTTGTCACTGGCAGGCTGATTTTCCCACTTCTATGGCCACTCTCTGTACTCTTTGGCAGATTGGGTGTGTTGACCTCTAAGGTTGTTTTTGCCATGGCAGCTTTGCCTTGTGTGAGTTGTTATTTGGTGGGCTATCTGTTTCCCTCTAGTGTGCATACAGTGGTGATAGGTGTCCATGCATTGGTGTTGCATGCAGGGCTTGGTATTTGGATGGGTGGGTTGTGATGGTAGGGTGTGTAAGGGTAGGGGTTTGTGATGGCATGCAGGTAGGGGGTGAGAGTAATAGAGATTTGATTTACTAGAGCCCAGCCCTCCTCCTACTCCTGCCAGGCCCTCAGGATGCATGATTGCCGAGACTTGCTCCTACCATGTTGTTAGTTGTGGGGGAGGAGGTGGGGGTCCACCGCCAGTCCTCTGTACAGCGAGTTGGTGTCTTGCTGCAATGGAACGCACCTTCCCCGTAGGTCGTTCCACCTCTTCCTGATGTCATCCCTTGTTCTGGGGTGCTGTCCAACGGCGTTGACCCTGTCCAAGATTCTCCGCCATAGCTCCATCTTCCTAGCAATGGATGTCTGCTGCACCTGTGATCCGAATAGCTGTGGCTCTACCTGGATGATTTCCTCCACCATGACCCCTAGCTCCTCCTCTGAGAACCTGGGATTTCGTTGTGGTGCCATGCGTGTAGTGTGAGTGGTGTGGGTGAGGGTGTGTAGGGTGATGTGTTGGGGTGTGTGATGTAAGGTGCGTGGATGGTGTATAGGTGATAGTGGTGTATGGCTGTGGTCTTGTCTGTGTTCTTGCTATCTCTCTTGTGGCACTTGTTTGTAATGGTAAAGGGTTGTGGGTAATGCAGGTGTGTGTTCTATAGTGGTGTGGGTGTGGTGTGTATGGGTGTCAGTTGTGTGTAGTTTGAATTGTCCAATGTGGTGTTGTTTTGTATGTGTGTGTGTATTTTGAGCGTGGCGCTATGTACTGCCAATGGTTTACCGGCATTGAATGTCCACTGTGGTGATTCATGGGACATAATGTTGTGGGCGGAGTTCTGTTGGCGTAACTGTGTGGGTTTTGCTACCGCTAGTTTATCACCAACCTTTGGGTTGGCGGACTTGTGTGTGTGGCTGTATAGTGACGGATTGCTATATGCGTGTCATAATATGGGTAGCGATGATCTGCCGCTGCAGCAGTATGTTGGCAACAATCAGCATGGCGGTAAGCAGTACTGACATCCAATCTCATAATGAGGGCCTATGTGTGCTAGGACCCTTGAGGTTCTGGGCGGACTAACAGAGGAATTACGTAACTTGCTGGGAGGTGTTAAGGTATATTAACGGTTATGACATAATCAGAAGTTAGTGTGTGATCATATGCTGAGGAATAAAGATGTCTATAGTTGTGCTCCGTGTGTAGCATGGTCATTTGTATGCTCCCAGGCTGGGGAGGATGCTACACATGCATGATTTGGTGGCCCCTGGGCCTATGTTGAGGAAACCCAGTCTCCATCTATGACTCACGCAGAGATTTCTGTCCTTTGCTAATCTCTGGGCATCACCATAGCAGCGGCACCATTCCCCAGCATGGCATGCCCATTGCTGAAGCAGGACACCCACCCTGGCCACTGAGGCATGCCCATTGCTGAAGCAGGACACCCACCCTGGCCACTGAGCCCTTAATGTGCATATCTAAAATAGCCACCCAGGCACTATTAATGAGCCATTCGGACTATGGAGATTCCCTGTATGTGGGTATAAATGAATACTCACTGAGGCAGTTACCAACAGTTCAAAACACCACACGTTTCTATTCTGAAACAGAAAGCTCTGCTTTGGCTGAGTACGCCTGTGTTCTGTATTTAAGCTCCTGTGCATAAGGTTCTTTGTGGAAAAGGCTCACGCTATCTCATGGCCCTGTCGAAATTTTACGTAGTCTGGATGTACAAGACTAATCCCAATAAATAACAGTAACCAACCAATAGCGCCGGACTAACAACTAACTTTGGGTTTCAGAGCAGCGTGCTCCCTGGCATAAAGCCTTGTCAGTTGTAGTAAGCGCTATGCAAATGCAATTACTATTACAATACCCCCTAAGGCCCTTAAGTCTCTTTCCCAGGTCCGAGCACAACCTCTACACATTCACAAGGCTAGGTCAGGAGCCAGATCCTTATTGTAGCTTGTAGTGTGGAACTGGAACAAGCTCCAGGAGAAATTACAGTTTACATCTGACTTAAGCAAATTCTGACAAATGTTAAAAACGTGACTATTTCGCAACTAAGCCCTTGCTCCTCTGCACAGCCTTTTCTGTTCAGTCCTCCGTAAATCTATTTTCGTGTCAGGATACTCTGCTCGACTGAGTATGCATGTGATAAATGTTTGTGACAACACAACACAAAACGTTCATTAAGTGATCCATCTCTGTTGGTGTCCTGAAACAGTGTCTGGCCTCAAGACACGAGCACAGCCACAGCACTACTGACCGAGGCAATTTCACATCTAGTTCATTGCTAAAGGTTGGGTCTGCATTTCCAGAACCAACCTGTGTGTTTTAGTTTCCAACGCTAACCTTATATGTAAATGCGATCTAAATTGGTAAAGACAAATGGGTTAACTCTGCAAAATAACATTTAAAAGCAAACTAAACTTATATGAACATTTGTTGATGTTATCATGTGCTGTGGTACGTGTCCAAAGCTGAGGTCATCATTTCTGTTACTGTCTGTGAGAGCACACTGTTCGACCGGTGGCGGGCCTGGGAGGCTGACGATGCACCTGCCAACCAGCCACACATAGGGGATGGAGCCACGGAGAGGCCCTGAGTTGCACTGTATGTTGTACCAAGTCTCCGGTGCAGGATACGTGTGAGGTACAGGCATGGGCATTCAGAAGAATCAGTTGCTTCTCACACATAAGGAACAGTGTAGGGCAGAGGAACTCTGACCCCCTACCCTAGTTAATATAATGGGAACACAAGATGACTCACCTATCCTCCAGTACCATATTCACAATTATCACACAGAATCAAAATTCAGCTTAGCTCAGTGTTAAGGCTCTCGAGTCTTTGACTAGCTCTGGGGCATCCCAGTATACCTGCATGAGAACTGAAGAAACACTAGTGTTTTAATCAGATAGTTTGGTAAAGAACTATTTATAAGAAAGAGAAACAAAACCTTCCAAAAAGTGTGGGAGGAAGTAAAGGAACCCAACCGGGGGAACACCGAAGGAAGAAAATACTAAATGTGCAGGAAACATTGGTGCAAACTAGTAAGAGTGAAGAAGACTTAACAGCTACTGCCAGACGCTGTTCTACAGGTATCAATAAGAACCAGGGCACACCAAAAAGTAGTCCGGTATAGTTCATCCAAGTGGAAAACAAATGTACGTCCAAAAACACATAGTTGGTGAAGAAGAACTCTTTTATTCTTGTCAAGAAGAAATTGGTCCAAAATACAGCTTACAGCCGACACATGTTTCGTCACATTGACTTTATCAAGGCTAATGTTTAATAGATCTTCTGGAAAGGAGTCAAATAGTAAAGAACAAAAGTACGTGTTCGCAATGGCTGTGTATATCAGATATTGAGCCGTCTAGGGCAATGAAAATCCGTAAGCGGTAGATGCGGTCAAAATGTTTTCAAGTGTAGATCTTTTGGGTAAAGGCTATGGTAAGCCATAAATCACTGGTAAATCATCGAGCATGCCTAGTGGCGTCCGGTTCACGTCGTATCTATTGACTGGAGCGATGTGGACTACAGAAAGTGACTTGGAAGTGGTTGCTTGTTTTCTCATATTGCCTAATCTTTCTGCTTTAGTCTTTAACTTCCATGGTCCCATATATCATAGTTTTCTTCACTTCTCTGGCCAACTCCATAGAACGGAAATCCTTTCTGTCCCATTGCTTACCTTGATTTGAGTGCTCCTCAGTCCCCAGTCTGAGAGCTCTGACAAAGGCCCCAGTGACCACTCTGCAGTTATGCTCTGATTGCTATACAGTACTTACGTGTGGCGTATGAGTGCATGTGTGTGTGTGTAAGTATAGGAGCCAGTCAGCGGCTTAACACAAACGGATAAGCCCCCCACCCCGCAGAATGTGATAAGGGCCCCTTGCGCCCCCCCATATCTTGAATATTCACTGCTATTGGGCTGAATGGAGCCCCTCTAAAGGTTGCCCTCCCCCCGAAGTGTCAGTGTTCCCCTGCACTGCGGAGGCTGTATAGGCTGTTGTTATGCCACCAGAATCAGCCTGAATGTGTGCGGGTGAGATTGTCAGTATGCTTGTGAGAATATCAGCATGCTCGGTGTAAGGATGTCTCTCAGTCATGCAGTGTTCCTCCATACCAACCACCCAACTGACTCCTACCATCTCAAATATATGAAGCCCCCGGCACATGGGGCAATCTCTGGCATGATATGGGCCACTTCTGCAAAAATGTTATCCCTGGCATAATAGCGTTTTTTTCTGGGCATATTCTTGGCACAATAGGATCCACCTTTGTGCAATGATTTTCCAGGCGTTAAGGTATTGTAAGTATTCCTGCTACCACAGTGGTGCTCATAATGGCAAGTGGTAATTCATGCAGGTTTCTAGGAATTACGTTGTCCACCTTTGGGGTAACGATCGACCTGGCATAATTATGGTAGTCTAGAGTCCTGTAAATGGCTGAGAAGGATGCACAACAGAATGGATTCATCTCCAAAACCAAGGAACTAGAACAAGCCCTCTGGAAATCTAAAGTGCCTCCAAGCCTGATAAATAAATAGCTTATCCAAACACAGTTGTGCATATCACTGCTTGTTGTGCTTTGACACTTGGACAGCGAGTAACGCCAGACCGAAGTTGAGATCCCTGAACCAATATTGGTGTGGGACCTTGGCATCCAAGGGTTTATATACCTGGCAACGAATCTTGCCTAAAGCACTTAAAAGCCTACAATCAGAAGAAGGAAGCAGTGCAGGACCTACATAGGTGTTGCTTGCATGTGACTGTCTCGCAATGGGTGCAAGGGACACAAATGCTACAAAAAACATAAAGCAATTTTTTTTCCATCACAGTAAAACATTAAGTACAAAACTGGTTTCTGTAGAAATTCTTGTTGGCTCTGCAGACTGACATCCACTCAGCCCCATGTTTTTGTATGAGACTGGGTCTTCTTAACCCTTTGATGGAAAACTTCACCGACCGAGACTGGGTGCATCCTTGTGTGATTCAAGCCTCTGCTGCTAGATGATGTCGTCACACCCCTCCTGCCTTTCTAAGGGACCTTAACTTTCTCACACAATCCACAGGGCAAAGAGGATATCATTCCTAGTGGCAACTTTATTCCTATGGGGCTTGTACTGAAGTAAAGGAATTAATTAACATAAGATGTTGGGGAATAGCGAGGGTCTGTTTACTTTCACCCAGATTTTGGTTGCTGGAGCCAGTAAAAATCTACAGGTGAAAGCCTTGGCCAAAAGTAGGAATTATCGGTGGAATAGGCCCCATAACCACAAATTTCCCCAGTAGTTCCTGTTTCATAGAGAACCCTGAAGGTCCAAATGATAACTGGTCAGAATTTTTCCAGTCTCCCCAGACTCAGTGCAGTGGAAGTGGGAAAATAACTTCCATTTCCTTGGGCACTTATAACAAGGGCCACAGTCCTTGATTTAGAATAACACGGTAAGTGAAAGCCCTCCAGTTAGTGGAGAAAAAACTAAGGTGGTCATTCCAACCCTGGTGGATGGTGCTAAAGTGGCGGTAAGACCGGCAACAGGCCGGCGGTAAAAAATTTGTAATTACGACCGTGGCGGAAACCGCCAACAAAGACAGCCACTTTAACACTCCGACCGCCACGGCGGTACAAACAAATATCGCGGCGGTCACCGCCAACAGATAGGCGGGAGACAATGTACTGCCCACACTATTATGACAGGCCAATCCGCCACCTTTTCCGGGGCGGATTCACCGCGGATAAAAACACGACGGAAACAGGAATTTCGAAGGGAAAACGTTCACCTCTACACACCCCACGAGGAACGAGGACACCATGGACCCAGAACTCCAAATTCTCCCTGCGATAGTCTTCCTGCTCCTCTACCAGGAGCACGAACTCCGGCAGCGAAGACCACAGTGAGCACTGCACCTACAACACAGGGGAGGGGGAAGGCAAAAAACAGGGACACACACACGCAACACCCCCACCCACACCCTCACACACTACAACACACACACTAATACAGCATGATACATTACAGTTACACCCCTAAACCCCCCAGAAGAATGCAAAGACAAAAGGAAATGAGTGTAACCATTGTAATATATTAAAATCCAGTACTCAAACATATATATACACCATAAACAAATATATACACCAATAATACAAGTCCAGGTATTGCACCATTTATAGTCCGTGGACCACAGGGCCCAAAATGCATGGGCGAGGCCCACACTCGATACACGATCAAAACAGAGAGAACACTGCAGGGGCATCAGATAGAAATACAACAGGCACCTCAGGGGGAAAGGAAGGGGGGCACCTCAGCCGGATGAGTGCACAACGCTAGATCCGCGGGGGGCTCCATGCCCACTGCTTTATCCGGGGGAGTGCAAAGCCACAGTCTCTCAAGTCTCTACAGTGGGTGGGTTGCCCGCTGGTCCATCCTGGGGAGTGCAAAGCCACAGTCTCTCAAGTCTCTACAGTGGGTGGGTTGCCCACTGCCATATCCTGAGAAGTGCAAAGCCACAGTCTCTCAAGTGGATAACAGTCTCCACTGGTTCTGGAGGGGGACTGGTGCCCAGAGTGCTTCATCCTGTGAAGGACAGAGGTAATGGATGCATGTCTCCACTGGTTCTGGAGGGGGACTGGTGCCCAGAGTGCTTCATCCTGTGAAGGACAGAGGTAGTGGATGCATGTCTCCACTGGTTCTGGAGGGGGACTGGTGCCCAGAGTGCATCACTCACCCCGTGACGGACCCAGTTGCGTCAGTGCCCCTGCCGCTCATGGGCTAGCGGTGCTTGAGTTGGCGGTGCCCTGTTCAGCGGTACTTGAGTTGGGGTTGCCCTGTTCAGCGGTGCTTGAGTTGGCGGTCCTTCATGGCCCAACGGGGCTTGTGCTGGCGGTCCTTCATGGCCCAGCAGTGCTTGTGCTGGGGGTCCTTCATGGCCCAGCGGGGCATGTGCTGGCGGTCCTTCATGGCCCAGCTGGGCTTGTGCTGGCGGTCCTTCATTGTCCAGCGGTGCTTGTGCTGGCGGTCCTTCATGGTCCAGCGGTGCTTGTGCTGGTGGTCCTTCATGGCCCAGCGGGGCTTGTGCTGGCGGTCCTTCATGGCCCAGCGGGGCTTGTGCTGGCGGTCCTCAATGGCCCAGTGGGGCTTGTGCTGGCGGTCCTTCATGGCCCAGCGGGGCTTGTGCTGGTGGTGGCCTCCTGGGCAGCTGGGCTGGGACTGGCTGGGCCCTCCTGGGCAGCTGGGCTGGGGCTGGCGGGGCCCTCCTGGGCAGCTGGGATGGGGCTGGCGGGGCCCTCCTGGGCAGCTGGGATGGGGCTGGGGGGGGCCCTCCTGGGCAGCTGGGCTGGGACTGGTGGGGCCCACCTGGGCAGCGGGGATGATGGCGGTCTTCTCCGCCGTGCAGCTCTTCCCAGACTTGCCGGGTTTCTTGTGGCCCTTCCCCACCTTGGGAGGTGTAACAGCTGAGTCCACACTCCCACCGGGAACCCTGGGAGCGGCTTTGGTGGCTGGAGTCTTCCCCCTCTCCAGCCGGGCACTGGCCAACTTCTGATGCTTCACGGGGGGACTGGCTGTGCTGTGGCTCCGTGCAACACTGGCTGTCTTGGTGGCCAGTGCACTCCACATACCTGTGACAACAGGCACCACTGGTCCCGTAGATGTTGTGGCTGAGGTGCTACTTCAGGACCTATGAGATGGACGGGGTGGGGGAGGTGTGGGAAAAAGGTCAAGGCTGGACAAGAAAAGATTTTTGGACACACTGGGACGGGTAGCTGGAGGGGGTTTGGGAGTGGAGGAAGAGGTGGTGGTTGTAGGAGGTGTACGTTTGGTGACTTTGGGTGCAGGTGCATGCGCTGGAGGCTGTCGTGAGGTGGATGGCTGTTGGGTGTGTGTGTGCCTGCGTTTGTGTATCTTGGGAGGGGGCGTCACAGACACACTGGGAGAGGACACAGGACGTGTGAATGGTAGTGGGGGTGGTGACTGCACGTGAGCGGGGTGTGCTGGTGGATGTGCTGGTGAGGGACGTAGTGGCTGTAGAGGTAGTGCATGCAGGTGTGAGTGTAGACGAGACTGGGAGGGAGGAGGGAGACGACGACGAGGGGGGCAGAGTGGAGGCAGTGGATGTTGGTGTGTCTGCATGTGTGTGTTGCTTGCGTGAGTGCCTGTCGGATGTGTGGTGGTTATGTTTGCCTGAGCTTCCCTTGTGTGGTGAGGTGTGTGCAGGCTGGTCTGATGGTGTGCTTGGGACAGGCAGAGGTACAGGAGATTGGGTCTGGGTGGAGGAAGTTGGACGGGGTAGGCTAAAGACGGGGACAATGGCTACCATCAGTTCTGAGGCCAGAGTTTGAAAAGCTCGGTGAAGGGCCGCTTGACCAGAATGAATGCCCTCCAGGAATGCATTAGTTTGTTGCAACTGCCTTTCTACACCCTGAATGGCATTCAAAATGGTAGACTGCCCAACAGTGAGGGACCTGAGGAGGTCAATGGCCTCCTCACTGAGGGCAGCAGGGGTGACTGGGGCAGGGCCTGAGGTGCCTGGCGCGAAGGTGATGCCCACCCTCCTGAGTGAGCGGGCACGGGGCGAAGGCTGAGGGGCTGCTGGGAGGGCGGTGCTGGTAGAGGGGGCGGCGGCTGTACCTGTAGATGCGGGGAGCACAGATGTTGCCGCCACCACAAGGGAGCTCCCATCAGAGGACGAGTCCGTGTCGCTGGTGTCAGCTCCTATCCCCGCCGTGGAGCTCCCCTCGCCCTCCGTCCCACTGGTGAATTCAGACTCCGTAGTGTCGCCCTCCATGGCCATGTGGGATGCAGCTCCCTCGTGCTCCGGTGCCACTGCTCCTCCGCCTGATGATGCTAATGCACACAAGAACAGGAAGACCAAAAAAAGGGAGGGGGAGACAGAAGAAAGACATGTTGAGTGCATGGATTACCGCTACTGTTGGCGGACAAGACAGACACAGAGGCCCCCTGCACTACGCTGCACTCTTGGGCTCCACAGTGCAATTCCTGGGAAATGGCCTGCAAGGCTATGGACGACATCTGCACACATAGATGACACAGGGGCATAAATAGCTGTACTTGGCACTCTACAGAGGTGGGGTGGGGGGCCCCAGGGCCATGCCTTACGGAGGGGCCTAGCTGACGGAACTCGCCCTGGCCTAGGGAAACCCACAGCCCTCCTCCCCCACCCAGACAACTCCACTGCGTGCAAAGTCAGCTGAATGAGAGTGTACTCACCCCCTTGTGTCTGCTGTGATGCCCTCAAGCGCCCATCCAACTCCGGGTAGGCCACCGCCAGGATCCTGAACATCAGGGGGGTCATGGTTCGACGGGCACCCCTCCCACGTTGGGAGGCCATCCCCAGCTGAGCCTCCGCCGTCTTCTTGCTCCAGCGGCGAATGTCCTCCCATCTTTTCCGGCAGTGGGTGCTCCATCTGTGGTAGACCCCCAGGGTCCGGACTTCCTTGGCAATGGCACGCCAAATATCTTTCTTCTGGTGGGCGCTGACCTACCTGAAATGTACAGGGGAAGAAGAGAAGTCATTACCAACTGCACCGTCAAAGTGAGAGGCCCCCATCCCTACCCTTGCCATGTGGCACATGCACTCACCGTCTTACATGCATGCAGCACTCTGCCCCCTTCCTTCTTACATCCAGCCTTCTCCACACAGGCATAGCCCATATAACATGCTCCCTATGTACTTACCTGTTTGTCTGGAGTACCGTAGAGTAGCGTGTACTGGGGGAGGACCCATCAACGAGCTTCTCCAACTCCTCCAATGTGAAGGCAGGGGCCCTTTCCCCAGACGCACGAGCAATTGTCTCTTCCAGACTGAGGTCACAGCAGCACTGCAGTATAGGTCCTCTCCTGTCGAAGATCAGGTATCGAGTGATTGAAGTGATAGAAAATGGCGGTCACGTCCGCGGCGGTGCGTACCATCACCGCCGGCGTACATCGTCATTGGCTCCTGGGACCCACAGGGTCCAATATTAACCAATGCAGCATTGCGCCGCGGTCTCCGACCGCCTACCGCAACAGTGTACAACGCCAGCGCAGTTACCTCACATCCCATTGTTCCACTTTAGAGGTCAGGCAGCCGCCATTTCAGGGGCCCACATAGCCTCCTTTTCAACTGCGTCACACATACCTTTGCCTAGCCTCAACACACATACAGGCCACCTTTTGTGTATGATTGGTGTTCTGGGTAAACTGTGGGTGCGTACCTCTGAGTTGGTTGACTCTGTGGTCGCTGTTGTCCTTCATAGGCACCGTCCGCTGGGACATGTGAGGAGATGGCGGCATCCTCCGGTGTACCGACCGTTTGAGGGCCTGTCGACAATGGAGGAGCGACATTTGATAATCACCTACAGGTTTGACCGTGCCACAATCCAGGAACTGTGTACCCAGTTGGAGCCAGACCTGATGTCAGCAATCCGCCATCCAACAGGAATCCCCCCTCAAGTGCAGGTGCTGTCAGTGCTCCATTTCCTTGCAAGTGGGTCATTTCAAACAACAGTGGCCATGGCATCAGGGATGTCCCAGCCTATGTTTTCCAACGTGTTGTAAAGAGTGTTGTCTGCCCTTCTGAAACAAATGCGGAGCTACATCGTTTTCCCTCAGGTGGAGGATTTGCCTACAGTGAAAGGTGATTTCTATGCCCTGGGACATATCCCCAACATCATAGGTGCCATTGGTGGGACACATGTGGCTTTGGTCCCCCCCCCCCCCACAGGAGTGAACAGGTGTACAGAAACCGGAAGAGTTATCATTCCAAAAATGTACAGATGGTATGTTTGGCTGACCAGTACATCTCCCATGTGAATGCCATGTTCCCTGGCTCAGTGCATGACACCTACATCCTGCGGAACAGCAGCATCCCTTATGCGATGAGTCAATTCCAGAGGCACCGTGTGTGGCTATTAGGTGAGCCCCTGGAAGCAAGACAGTGGGAATGGTTGACTGGGGTTATCCCTACAGGTTAGTGTGTGTGTCTAACAGTTCTCCCTCGCCATTTGCAGGTGACTCTGGGTACCCCAACCTGTCATGGCTACTGACCCCAGTGAGGAATCCCAGGACCAGGGCAGAGGAACGCTACAATGAGGCCCATGGGCGAACTAGGAGGGTGATCGAGCGGACCTTCGGCCTCCTGAAGGCCAGGTTCAGGTGCCACCACATTACAGGTGGATCCCTATTCTACTCGCCAAAGAAGGTGTGTCAGATCATCGTGGCCTGCTGTATGCTTCACAACTTGGCTTTGCGACGACAGGTGCCTTTTCTGCAGGAGGATAGTCCAGATGGCGGTGTTGTGGCAGCTGTGGAGCCTGTGGACAGTGATGAGGATGAAGCAGAGGAAGAAGACATGCAGAACAGGGACTCAGTGATCCAGCAATATTTCCAGTGACACACAGGTGAGAATACAATCCTGCCTACTACATGTACTTTTACACTACTACCTCTATCCTGTCTGTCGTTTTCACCCAGTGTATGGTCACTGAGTTGTCACTTTCCCTTACGGTTTCACAGATGTGGGTCCCACTGTGTGTCATCTGCTTACATTCCTCATGGACTAGAGCTGGGTGACATAGGTATGTTGACATTACTCTTTCAAACACATTTTGTCACTGTAATTGCTAATACACTATTTTGAAATCACAGACAGACTCCAGATCATTTTGTGCTTTAGGTGTGTTTATTTCAATGCAAAATATTGGAGGGGGAAGTTAATTGGTGAGGGGTGATGGCGGGGGAGTGTCCATGGCAGAGTCCAGTCTATTAGTCTCACAGGTGCATTGCCCATATGGGCATAGGAAGTGGAGCTGGGGCAGTTTAATTATGGACAGGGTGACAAAGTGGGACAGAAGGATGACAATCAGGGTGGTCTTATTTCTTGGCGGGGGTCTTGGCATCGTTCTCTGTCTTGTTCCTGGATCTGAGGGACCATTTGTGGGGTGGTTCTCCCTGTGCAAGGGGTGGGGTGCTAGTGTGGTGGTCCTGTGGCGGGGCGTCCTGTCCACTAGCGCCGGCAGAGGTGGTGGACAGTTCATCGTCCATGCTAGTGTCAGGGGCCCCTTGTTGTGCCACAGTGTCCCTCCTGGTGTTGAGTACTTCCTTTAGCACCCCTACGATGGTGCCCAGGGTGGAGCTGATGGTTCTGAGTTCCTCCCTGAAGCCCAAATACTGTTCCTCCTGCATGCGCTGGGTCTCCTGGAACTTGGCCAGTACCGTTGCCATTGTCTCCTGGGAGTGGTGGTATGCTCCCATGATGGAGGAGAGGGCCTTGTGGAGAGTGGGTTCCCTTGGCCTGTCCGCCCCCTGTCGCACGACAGCCCTCCCAGTTCCCCTGTGTTCCTGGGCCTCCGTCCCCTGGACCGCGTGCCCACTGCCACTGCCCCCAGGTCCCTGTTGTTGTTGGGGTGGAGGGTTAGCCTGGGTTCCCTGTAGTGGTGGACACACAGCTGATTGACGTGTCCTGGGGACGGAGGTATGGGCCCGCTGGGTGGGTGCTGTGCTGGTGTTTCCAGAGGGGGGAAGGTCTGTGGTGGCCTGTGCCTGTGTGAGGGGAACCGACTGTCCAGAGGTCCCCGATGGTCCGGGCTGGTCATCTAGATCCAGTTGGACAGAGCTGCTGTCATCACTGTGGGCCTATTCTGTGGGTGGAGTGGACATGTCTGGACCCTCCTGTCTGTTGACGTTGGGTAGGGGTCCAGCAGGGGTGGAAAGGCATGATTATTGCATCTGTGTGTGGCATGGTGTGCAATGGGTGGGTGACCGTGTACCCCAGTGCTGGCATCCCTGTGTGGGAGCTTGTGTGATGATGGTTTAGGGGGGTGTATGGCTATGTGCAGTGTGCATGCTTTAGTGATGGGTGTCCATGCTTTGTTGTTGCATGCAGGGCTTGGTGTTGGGATGGGTGGTTTGTGATATTGGGACATTTGTGAGGAGTTGGTGTGATGGGGGTGAGGGTGAGGGTGGGGGTATGTGATAGCATGCAGGTAGGGTGGGGGATATATTAGTAAAGCTTTGACTTACCAGAGTCCATTCCTCCACCTACTCCTGCGAGACCCTCAGGATGCAGAATCGCCAAGACCTGCTCCTCCCATGTTGTTAGTTGTGGGGGAGGAGGTGGGGGTCAGCCGCCAGCCCGCTGAACCGCCAGGTGGTGTCTTGAGACCACGGAACGCACCTTCCCCCGTAGGTCGTTCCACCTTTTCCTGATGTCCTCCCGATTTCTTGGGTGCTGTCCCACTGCGTTGACCCTGTCCACTATTCTTCGCCATAGCTCCATCTTCCTTGCAATTGAGGTGTACCTGTGATCCGAATAGCTGTGGCTCTACCCGGATGATTTCCTCCACCAAACCTGAGCTCCTCCTCCGAGAACCTGGGGTGTCTTTGCGGTGCCATAGGGTGGTGTAGGTGATGTGTGGGGTGGAGTGTGTAGTGATAAGTGTGGTGATATGTAGTGGTGCGTTGTGTGAGGTGCGTGGAGGTTGTGTGGGTGATGGTGTTATGTGCCTGTGGATGCTGTTGTACTTGCTGGTGGTGTCTCTCTCTGGCCTTCTTTCTGTATTTTTGGTCGTAGGGGTTTGTGGGTGATGTGGGTGTGTGTTTTATATTGTAATGGGTGTGTGGGAGTGGTGTGTGTATGTGTCTTAGGTGTGTGTATTTTGAATAGTCCAATGTGGCTGTGTTTTGTATATGTGTGTATATTTTGAGCGCGGCGGTGTGTACCGCCAATGGAATACCGCGGTTGAAAGACCGCCGCATGGATTCGTGTGTCGTGATAGTGTGGGCGTATTTCTGTTGGCGTGACGGTGGAGGTTTTGTTTTCTCCAGTTTATCACTGACCTTTGGTGTGGCAGACTTGTGTGGGTGTCTGAATTTTGGCGGATTCCGAGATGTGGGTCATAATAGCTGTGGCGGAATTCCGCGGCCGCGGCGGTGTGTTGGTGGTGTTCTGCACGGCGGTAAGCGGCTTTTACCACCAGTGTTGTAATGAGGGCCTAAATCTGGATAAGAACCCATCAAAGGAACTTCTTCTACAATACCTTCTGTTAGCCTTAGGGTGGTCTTCCTCCCAACATTTTGCCTACCACCTCCACTTTTTTTAATCTCTTTTTTTACTGTCTTTAGAACTCTGTCCTTTACCATTGCTAGCCAGAGCTAAAGTGCTTGTGCTCTCTCCCCTATACATGGTAACATTGGCTTAGCTCCAAAATGGCATATTTAATTTACTTATAAGCCCCTAGTAAAGTGCATTACATGTGGTCAGAGCCTGTAAATGAAATGCTACTTGTGGGCCTCGGTCACTGATTGTGCCTACCAGTAGCCTTTTAACTAAATCTCATGCCAGCCTTTGCAGAGCCTATGTCCCTCATTACGACTTTGGCAGTCTTTTGACAAGACTGCCAAAGCCTCGGATGCCGAAAGACCGCCAGTGCTGGCAGTCTTAAGACTGCCGCATTACGACTTCCATCAGATTTCCACCTGAAATCAGGTGGAAATCCAACAGCAGCTGTGCTGGCGGTCAGCTGGGAAGAGGCAGTTCCATCGCCATGCCAAAAGGATGCCGCACGCCAATTATGACCTTTAATACGGCGTGGTGGTGTCCAGATGGCGGGTGCTGCTGGTGGTGAAAGCACCTGGACCCGTCCCCTCCCAGACGACCTCCTCGATAGACGAGGTAAGTGATTGGCCAACAGGGGAGGTGGGTGAGGGTGTGTGTGTGTGCATGTGTGCGTGTCATGAATGCGGGGGGAGGTGGGTGTGTGTATGTTGGTGAATACGGATGGAAGGGTGAGTGGGTGTGTGCAGTGCAGAAGGGGGGAGTGAATGGGTATATGCAGTGCAGAGGGGGGAAGGGTGGCGTGAATGTGGGTGAGGTGGGAGGGGCTGTGAATGTGGGTATGCACTGGAGGGGGCAGTGAATGATTGCGTGTCAGTGGTGTTTGTGTATGTCTGTCAGTGTGAATGGGTGTGTATCTCGCGTTTGTGTGGATGAGCGGAGGTGTTTGTGTGTAGAAGTGTGTCAGTTCATGTGTGCAGGTATGTGGAAGTGTGTGTGAGTGTATCCTGGCGACAAGAATGCTTATTCCTGTCACCAGGATTCAAGACCGCCAACTTTTTCTGGTGGTGCGACCGCCAGAAAAAGGCTGGCGGTCTCCCGTGTTGTAATACTTGTCTGGAGTGGGTGACAGCTGGGCTTTGTGTATTCCCTCTAGACAGCGACACACAGTGGGAGCATGGGTGTGACTTAATGGGCCATTCTGGGAGGATGGGAGGAAGTTGCCAGACCCAGCCACACTTATACATGAATAGGTGTTATGCTATCTGTATTTAACCACCAACTCCATCTTGCCCACTGACTCTATTTTGTGCTTAGCCTAGCTTCAAATGCCATCACATTGGTGGTGCAGATATTTTTCCACGCACAGCTTCTTAACATGTTTTCGCTTTTTTCACCAGGGAGGGGAACATAATGTAGGGGATGAAACATTGATAAGACTGTACAAGTCTGAGAATGTTTATGGCAGAGAAGGGTACAACTCGGTCTTGGAAATACACTGTGTAATCTGGCCAGACTCTGACCTGTTTTTATAACAGTGACCTAGTATAGCCAGGTTTGAATTTCACAACTTACTCGTTGGGAGGGGGGTTTCTAGAACTTTTCTCTTAAGTTTGTTTAAGGTTTACAAGGTGAGGAAGCTTGACTGTGAGGGAGACAGAACTCATCTCTGAGAGTGGATGCAAGAGTAGTCCTGTTGGGGTGTTCTCTCCTGTCTCAGCTGTCACAGGTTCCACAGCTAGACATTGGCAGACAAAGGATGATGTTGGATTCGAGCTCCATGGTGATGCATTTTTAATTCTTAATATCTAGCTTTACTGTGTGCATGCATAAATATTTGTAGTCGCTATATATATTCATTTTTGATGTTAGCACTTTTTCTGTGATTAGTATTATTCCACTGCTGTGATTATTTTAAGAGTTCCATGTGTGTTGCTGCATTCACATTAAGTTTTCACGTTATTCATGAAACCTGGGAAGTGCCTTAATAAATTAATTGCTCAGACTAAGAGTACTGCATTCTTTGCATTCCTTTAGCTTCGTTCCCTCTTACTCTGAAGCAAAGCAGAACAATAGGTTGTGTCCTGGCCCCACACAAAGGGCTGCATAACTGTGAAGGCATCTGGTCCCAGAGCAGGAAGCATACCCTAGGATTTTGTGCCCAGTTTTGTGGTGGGAGACAACATAGGCTTATGGTTTTCTGCTTAGGAGGTTGCCCTGAAGGTTCACAGGGTTCCTGAGGAGTACTGGGAGGGGGGGCGGGCTGGTGGAAACACATGCCTATTGTGGAGAAGGACATACTTCTAACACTAGAGATGGTTACCAAACCAAGGGGCAGATTTATGGAATGTGGCGCTGTACAGAGTGCAGCACCACTTTCCCTGTGCCCCTTAGCACCCCCCTACCACCACCTTGTGTGTGCCATATTTAAAATACAGCGCACCATGGTGCAGGGTAGGGGGCAATAGCGTCATTTCTCATGACGCTATTGATATACTCTGCAGGAGTAGCCCCAGAATATTGGCGCTGCTCCTGCAGAGTACATAGGGCCCCATTTTAATGAATGGAAGCCCCCTTTTAAAGCCTGCTCTTGAGCAGGCTTTTAAAGTGTCGTAAAAAATGGCGTAAAGAAATCTCATAGATTACCTTATGCCATTTTTCCAGCTCCCCTACTGGGGAACGCCCCCTTTGCATATATTATGCCTGGCCCAGGCATAATGTAGCACTTTGTGCCACTCTGTAAATACGACGTGGAGATTTCAGCCTTGTTGGGACACATTAACGTCAAAAATAATTACGTTAATGTGACACCAGGTGGCAGTAAGGCATTATAAATATGCCCCCAAGTACACCCCTATGAAGGCCATCTTGCTTGCAAAATCTGGGTTGACCTTTGAAAAGCACTGTGAAAGGTCACGGACAGACAGAAGCTCTCCAGCCATTCCTGGTTAGATTTTGTGGATTACTCCAGTAACACACTGAATGGTTGGATGCGGGCACCAAAGTAAATGATTATGTTGGGTTGTACAGTTTAATCATGAAAAAACACATGCTCAGTGTTTGTTTTACAGAGTTGTGCCACCATCTAGTTGACGGTAAGCTGACTGACACCAGGAAGCTTGCTGAGGAGGCAGACTTCTGAGCCAGTATCAGAGAGCCCGAGAAGGTATCTGGGGGTACTCCCACAAAGGTGGTCAGGGTTCCTGCAAGACAAAGGAGGGGGGAGAAACAAAGGGGGAATCTCTATAGGCCTTCAAAATAACTTCTGAGGGAGTAATGGTAGCTAGACCCAACCTGCGACTAAAAGAAAAGGGTTCTTTAACCCTAAGACAGGGAGGTATGTACCCTAATGAATGGAGTGTCTCAAGTATGGCCATGCGAAGGGGGACTCTAAATGTCCCAAGAGGGCACAGCTCTCCACACGTGGGCAGGCACCTGGGTTGGTGAGTGTAGAGTTCAGGGAGGAGGTAATCCCAGTTAGCTTTGGGGAGCAGACAGAGGTGACCCTAGTTAGCCTAGGGTTTAAGGAGATGGTGGCTAAAGCCGATATGCCTGCAAATACTTCAAAGGTTTGGCAGTGGGTCACCATCAATGGGCAACGGGTGAAGGCTCTGCAAGACAGTAGCCAGCATGACTACTGTGAAGTATCAGCTGGTGCCTTCAGAGCAGGTCCCATCAAACACATTTCAACAAGCCATAGTTGCAGACTACTGAGAAAGCCATGTACCGGTGGCTCTGGCTCCCTCTGAGTTGGGGCGGGGGGACTCAGATTTCTCTGAAAGTAGCTGTGAGCCCTGCCATACCTGTAGATTGTGGGCTAGGCAACAACCTGGAACATACTGCCTGGAGGGAGGTAGAGTTCCGGTCTCATTTTAAAATGATGGGATTGCCTATTTGGGTCTGTATGCCTACATGATGCATGGCTGCCTGGAAAGGGAGTCCAGGGTTTTTGGCGCCTGAAACAATGGCCCAGACAACTGCCAAGGAGAGGAGAAATGGGGGGAGGGAAACCAACTCCTGAAGTTCCCATGGTGGAGGTTGGCTGGATCCCTGAGTAGAAGGCCCCCCGAGCGAACAGGGGAGGACATTGTCGCCCAAGGTGACCTACCTGAGCTTGTTGGCTGGCAATTTGAGGGTGAGCCCACCAGGGAGGAATTCGGCCAAGCGCAGAAGGAGTACCCCAGTTAGAGGACTTGAGGTGGCCTGCCTTAGCCCATGCAGTGGGTGAACCCTTGAGGGATCACTTAATCTACTGGTAGAATTATCTCCTTTATAGTTCTCCGACATAGTGAGCTTAAGGCTCCTAGTACTGTGGCCACCCATGTGCTAGTTTTCCCTCAGTGTTACAGGGCCTTCCTACCGGGTTTGGCTCACAACATACCCCTGGCAGGACATTTGGGGCAAGACAATACCTTCACCAGGCTTGCCACCCACTTCTGTTGGCCCCCAATGAAGACAGCCTCAGATGCATTGTGTAAGTCTTGTTCCACCTGCCAATACAGTAGGAAATGAGGGGAAAGGCTAAAAGCTGCCCTGGTCCCATTACCAGTCATTGGCACCCCCTGTGAAAGGATGGGCATCAACATCATTGGACCCCAAGGCAGCTTTAGGCACAGGTTTATCCTGGTCTTGATGGACCACACCCGCTACCCAGTGGCCATCCCTCTGAGGTCAGTGACTGGACCTCTGGTGGCTAGAGCTCTGATGGGGATCTTTACTCTTGTTGGGTTCCTCAAGGAGGTAGTGTGTGACAGAAGCACTAACTTCATGTCGGCATACATGAGGTCCATATGGGATGAGTGTGATTGTGATGTAACTTACAAATTCACCCTATCACCCCCAAACCAATAGTCTTGTGGAGAGTTTTAACAAGACCTTGAAGGGCAAGAACATAGGCCTACTTGAATCCATGAGGCGTAAGCAGGACATCCTTTTGCCATGCCTTCTCTTTGCCTACAGGGAAGTGCCACAGAAAGGAGTAGGGTTCAGCCCCTTTGACTATTCCATGACCACCCTGTTTGGGGACCTCTGAGGAGGGTTGGGAGCAGGCTCCAAGGAAACTTCCCCAGGATGTGGTCAACTACATGCTGGCCCTCTGCAACCAGATGAACTGCTTCTGGAAGTAGGCAAAAAACAACCTTGAGGCCAGCCAAGAAGTCATGAAACTCTGGTATCATCATAAGGCCTTCTGGTAAAGTTTCAGCATGGCCAGAAGCTACCGGTCATGGAACCAGTAGAACTGATAGCTCTCCAGGACCGCTGGAGCGGCCCGTATGAAGTGAAGCAGTGGAAGGGGGAGCCCACCTAATTGGTGGATCTCCAGAACCCTCCAGAACCCTAGAAACTCACTAAGGGTGTTCCATGTTAAAAGATTGAAGCCTCACTTTGAGAGATCGGAAGTGAGCATGCCCCTTGTGACAGATGAGGGAGTAGAAAAGGAGAGTAGACCTCTCCCTGACCTTCTCTTTGCACAGGAAAACAATGGGACTCTTCTTCCCTGACCCAAAGCAGTTGAGTGACTGTTACCAGATATTGGGACAGTTTGCCTCACTGTTCTCTCTCATCCCTGGACTCACACTTCTGTGCATCAGGACATTGACACAGGAGACAGTCCTCCTGTAGAGAGCATAATTTACAGGTTGTCAGATAAGGTGTGAGCTAGTATCAAGGAGGAAGTCTCCAAGATGCTGATGTTAGGGGTGATTGAACCCTTTATTAGCCCCTGGTTAAGCCTTGTGGTATTGGTACCAAAGGCTGCCCTACCGGGTGGCACTCTAGAGCTCCGGTTCTGTGTAGACTCAATTCCATCACCAAAGCAGACGCACACCCCATCCCCTAAGCTGATAAGCTCATTGACAGGCTGGGCGCTGCCAAATTCCTCAGTGCTTTTGATGGATTAAAGAGAGGTCAGCCTTCTCAACCCCAGAGGGCCCCTTCTAGTTCTGGGTGATGCCCGTTGGCTTGAAGAATACCCCTGCCACCTTCCAGGGGTTGGTAAACAAGGTCCTGGCTGGAAAGGAGGCATTTGTGCCACCTTCTTAGATGACATTGCTTTTTACAGTTCCAGCTGGGAGGAACACCTGCAACACCTCAGTGAGGTACTTCAGGCCCTGCAACAGGCAGGCCTGATCTCCAAGACCAGTAAAGGCCAGATTGGGCAGGTATCTGTGGTGTAATGTGGTCAACTGGTGGGTGGGGGCAAGGTGCAGCCTCTCCAGGCCAAGATTGAGAGTATCATGGCCCGGAAACCTCCTAAAACTCAGACAGAGGTGAGGGCCTTCCTGGGCCTCACAGGGAGATATGCTAAGGGATATGGTATCATTATGGCCCACTTAACAGTGCTGACTTCGAAGAAGCAGCCCAGATTGATGATCAGGACAGAGACGTGTCAGAAAGCCCTTAAGACCATCAAGGAGGCCATGTGCACATCACCTATACTGCAGACAGACACTTGATATAGGGGTGTTCTTAACACAGTTGAATGTAGAGGGCCTAGACCAACTTTTAGCCTTCATTAGAAGAAGACTACTTCCACTGGAACAGAGGTGGAGTATGTTTGAAAGAAAAGCTTTTGCTGTGGTCTGGGCGCTGAAGAAGCTGAGACCATGCCTCTTAGGACTGACGTCCAGGTTCAGAGAGACCACAGGCCACTCAGCTGGCTCATGTAGATGAGGGGTGAAAATCCTAAACTGTTGAAGAGGTCCATCTCCCTACAGGGAATGGATTTTACTGTGGAGCACCACCCTGGGTCATACCACACAAATGCTGATAGTTTCTCTAGCTTCTTCCACCTTAGGGAAGAGATCTCTCAAAGGGTTGGGTAGCTGTCCCCACTTTCAGCTGGGCGGTGGGAGTCACATGTTAGACCTGACAGCCTTAGGGTGGTCTTCCCCATAATGTCTTGACTACCTAATCCATTTGACCATGTTGTTGCCGGCTTTAGGACTCTGTGCACCTTACCACTGCTAAGCAGTGCTAAAGTGCTTGTGCTGTCTCCCCTAAACATGGTAACGGTGGCTTATCCCAAACTGGCATGTTTAATTTACTTATAAGTCCCTAGTAAAGTGTACTGCATGTGCCCAGGGCCAGTAAATTAAATGCTACTTGTGGGCCTGAAGCACTGAGTGTGCCACCCACGTAGGTATTCCTTTATACAAGTTTCAGGCCTGCCATGGCCCAGACCTTCCTTTTTTATACATATGTCACCCCCAAGGTAGGTCCTAGACACCCTAGAGGGCAGGGTGCATTGTATTGAAACAGCAGAACATGTACTTTTAAATTTTACATATCTTGGTAGTGAAAGACTTCCAAGGTCGTTTTTCACTACAGTAATCTCTCCCAAAGGAAAATATTGGGATTATTTTAGTACATCCTTTAAGTGTAATTCACAATTTGGAAGAGATAAACTTTTTGAGTTTGATCTTTGGTATCATAATTGAAAATCACAACTTATGGTGAAGTCAGGTTTTAAATTGTATTTCTGAAAACTGCACTTTTAGAAAGTTGGCATTTTCTTACTTTAGCTATTTGGTGCCTTTTGCCTGTCTCTGATCACTTGTCTGGGGTGGGAGACAGCTGAGCTTTGTGTATTCCCTGTAGACTACAACACACAATGGGAGCTTAGGCGTGACTTGATGGGCCATCCTGTGAAGATGGAAGTGAAGAGCTGGACCCAGCTACACATATAAGGCGTGAACAGGCTGTGTGCAGCTCAACACAAAGGGCTGCATAACCTCTCCCCATCGACCCCCCCCCACCACCGTAGTGCATCTGGAGCCAGGGCAGGAAGGTCAGGATCTCTGTGCACTTCAAATGCATTTCTTTAAAGACACCCTCACTTGAAAGGCCCAACAGGGTTTAAGTACTGGACCTCTGACACCACCAACTCAGTGCACTTCTGGACCTGTGCATATTCTGCCAGGAAGAAGGACTGCTGTGCTGCTGGAGGACTGCCACTCTGCTAGACTGTTGCTTTGTTGGAGTCCTGTCTTGCTGTGCTGCCATGCTGCCTGATGTTCCCCTGCCTGGGTGAGAAAGACTGGACCTGCATCACTAGAAACCAGAGTGAGTCCATGGACTAGTCAGCTTGCCTGCTGTAGTAAGTCTGACGGACACAACAGACTTCCAACCACCCTGATCCTGAACCTGGATGATGCCATATGTGAGCATGTCCTGCCAAATGGTGCCACCCCAGTCCTGGACCCTTGAAATTGGACCTAAATTACTTGCTCCAGCAGAACCAACGCATTCTCCGCTGTAGGAGCAGAAATGACGCTTCTCACCTGGTGCGTGGGGAAAATCGATGCATCACATCTACTGTGTGAGATGGAACTGTGGCACCCAGGATTGCATCACCGCTGCTCTACACACCTTAACACCAGCACATCCCCCCCAGAACCAGAACTGCAGCGTTTCTCTTGGTGCAAGGACCTCAGTCTCGTCGACGACAGCCCCGCTGCCAAAACTCTGCATCGTGGCTTTGCGCTTGTAGTGGGTCTTATTTGTTTATTGGGGGAATCAGGAGATGGCTTAGCCTTTTGGCTTGCAGACCTGTGCCCCCGTCACCTAGTGACTTTAAGCCTACTTAACCTGCTCTGTTTTACCTCGTTTATTTATTTATTTTTAAAATGGTTGCTATGCTTATAGTTAAGAAGATGTTTTGATTTCACATTATCAGTTCCACTCTCTGAAGGCATCAGCATCAAAGAAAAGTGAGATTTTTTTAGGTATTCACATCATGGTCTTTCCCACTTACGAGTGACAGGAACATAATGTACTTTTGGAGGGATTGCCACCACAAGCATGCTTTCTTATCTATTGTTTGGGAACATACCTGCGTCAGGGGTACTACAAGATGTGTATAAAGACATCTCACGCAGACAGAGTTAACTTAGGGATTCTTATCAGATGCCATCAACACTATCTATGCTACACGTCGCCTTGATGCAGACCCAGCCTTCGTGTCCCCACAGAGTCTGATCTAGAGACCTCATTCCAAGGTAATGAGGGTTGGGGGTTCTTTTCCTGGACATGGTACTGGCAGATTAGGTTTAATACACCTACCTCTATTTAGGTTAGAGATTAGGTTCATCATGCTAGGGTATTGGGGCCTATTTCACATCTCTTGTTGTTGCAAGATGGTGGGGTTCTTCATATTCACGACTCTCATTTTTAAAATTCTGTTTCTTGCATTTTTCATTATCCTAATAATTGCAGCCCATGCAATTTACAGTAGATTGCAGTCTTATTAATAAAACCTATTGAAAACTTTACTGCATCTCCTTCTGTGCCTGTGTATGACTGAGACTTGTTGCTCATTTAAGAAAAAGGTAATGTCCGTTTAACCTCGACTTCACTAACTCGCTCTCTTGAGTCCATGCGTAACGGCTGCCACAAATCACCTTTTAACATTGGGATGTTTGGTGAGGTACTGCTTGTGAGCCGTGAGGGTTGGGCAGACAGTTGCGACCTGTTGTAGAATTAGCCTACTCACCTACAAACAAAAGTACTGTCATCCCTAAACCAGCAGTCTTGCTTAGAGCAAGAGTCCAGCTACGACATACTCATCGGAATGGATGCATCACCTTGACTGCACCTCAGCCTTTCAATGACGACACAGTAGGAACTTGCCCTGTAGTCTCACCTCCTCTTGGAACGGATGCATCGCTGCTGTTGCATGGGAAAAAGCGACACATCCCCTCTACTGTGTGGTACAGAACTGACACATCGCTCCTTAACCTGTATTTGAGGAACTTTTGTTTGGCAGATCCAACTGGCTTCCTGTAGCCAGCCTGTGCTCCATCATGCTCAGCCTGAATTGTAGACATTGTCTCAGTCGAGTATGACCAGATCTCCCCGCTTGGCGTTTCTTGCTTTTAAGTGTTTTTTTATAGTTTATTCTTTGAAAATTCATAACTCAAGGTCTATATATTGGATTATTGTTGTTTTGGACTTGTTTATTTTTTTTATGTGGATTCATTTTATGTGGTATTTTCACTGTTTTGCTGTTTGAAGTGTTGCACAAATACTTTACACACTGCCTCGAAGTTAAGGCTGACTCCTCTGAACCAATCTAACCTGTGCTCACCTCTGGTAATTTGGGGTTTGCTTTACACTTACTAGGGTATTAGGGCCTATTTCACATCTCTTGTTCTTGCAAGATGGTGGGGTTCTTTATATTCACGACTCTCATTTTTAAAATTCTGTTTCTTGCATTGTTCATTATCCTAATAATTGCAGCCCATGCAATTTACAGTAGATTGCAGTCTTGTTAATAAAACCTATTGAAAACTTTACTGCATCTCCTTCTGTGCCTGTGTATGACTGAGACTTGTTGCTCATTTAAGAAAAAGGTAATGTCCGTTTAACCACGACTTCACTAACTCGCTCTCTTGAGTCCATGCGTAACGGCTGCCACAAATCACCTTTTAATATTTGGATTTGTGGTGAGGTACTGCCTGTGAGCCGTGAGGGTTGGGCAGACAGTTGTGACCTGTTGTAGAATTGGCCTAGTCACCTACAAACAAAAGTGCTGTCATCCCTAAACCAGCAGTCTTGCCTAGAGCAAGAGTCCAACTCCGACATACTCATCGGAACGGACGCATCACCTTGACTGCACCTCAGCTTTTCAATGACGACACAGTAGGAATTTGCCCTGTAGTCTCACCTCCTCTTGGAACCAATGCATCGCTGCTGCTGCATGGGAAAAAGCGACACATCCCCTCTACTGTGTGGTACAGAACTGATACATCGCTCCTCCATCTGTAATTGAGATACTTTTGTTTGGCAGATCCAACCGGGTCCCTGTAGCCGGCCCATGCTCCATCATGGTCAGCCTGAACTTTAGACATTGTCTCAGTCGAGTATGATCAGATCTCCCCGCTTGGCGTTTCTTGCTTTTAAGTGCTTTTTTATAGTTTATTCTTTGAAAATTCATAACTCAAGGTCTACATATTGGATTATTGTCGTTTTGGACTTGTTTATTTTTTGATGTGGATTCATTTTATGTGGTATTTTCACTGTTTTGCTGTTTGAAGTGTTGCACAAATACTTTGCACACTGCCTTGAAGTTAAGGCTGAGTCCTCTTGTACCAATCTAACCTGTGCTCACCTCTGGTAATTTGGGGTTTGCTTTACACTTACCCTGACCAGGATTGTGGTTGCTGTTTGACTAAGATTCAGAGCCCAGTAAATTAATAACCCATTTTTTCACACTTCCCCTTTGTTGGAGGAAATTCCTCCAGCAGCCAATGCAGGATGTTGAGTTACAATTCATCTTTTAAACCAGGGGATTAGATTTCTTTCCAATTTTGAATGTTCTTATTTTTTAATAATTTATGAAGTAATTTCTAATCCTGTTTTTTCCTCCTAGGTTAGCTCTCAACCTTTTAAGGGTATTTTAGCCAATACAGTACTTACTTTTTTATGACTAGGTACTTCTGGATCTCCCATCTTTATCTCATAATGTGGATCTCATGATTGCATTTCATGTGTAATTGTTCCACACATTCTCTTTGAAGGTTTTGCATTGAATATGGTGAAACTACCTAAAGGAAGAACCATGGGTGTCTCAGAGGTCCCCCATTGCCTGTGAATGGCCTGATTTTAAGATATCATAGAAGCTCAGCAAGAGGAAATTCTTGCGTTTCTCTGTCTCTATGTGTACTGGGTCAGAGGCTTTCTTATAACACAACTTCCCCACCACGACATATTTTTAGGGATACTTCAAAAGTCTGAATTCCTTTAGTATTTTACCAACAGGCTGTGCTTAAAATCGTATCCCCTGAGCAAAGGCTTAAATGCATAACAATCTAGACCCGCATTCTATTATTGAGGTTGGACAGAGGCTGATTCAGGCTACAGCTGGATTAAACCAGGTTTGGACTGGGGTATAGCGCAATTGGGCAGTGCTCAATATACTGGTCTGACAGATCAGTGAGTTGGCCGATTTTTAGCAGTTTCTGGGCCTGTTTTATGGCCAGGTGAGACAGTTTTTACTGTTGATTTCCCTGATATTAACATAGGCATTGCCTGCAGCAAACACAAATTCATGCAGTCTTCCATACCTTGCAAAACAGCTACTCAGTGTGTTCGTGTATTACAAATGTGAAACAGGCCAGGCTTGCAAATGTAGGCCACCTTTTTAACTATCTGGTTTGTTAATGAGGGCTACTTTTATTTTGGTGCCCAGTCCTATTTTCTGACCCAGACTGAACTTGGATTAATCTATTAGATGGAGTGCTCTGCTGGGACCACCTATTATTAAATTTTCATCTTTCAATTGATACAAATTTGTCTTGAGTGAAAGGGCAGCTGATCTGATATATGCGTCTTTACCCAATTCCTACAACAAAACATCGAGGGACGAAAACTAGCTGTACTGTATCCTTATCTTCTATCTGGATCACCTTGCCACCCCCTTGACCTCAAACACATTCAGAACCAATTTTCTTTCAGAAAGCAAGAGCAAAGCTAGCTTTTAATTAATCGTTTAGTTTAAACAATATTTCCTTGCTATCCAAAGCCAGCTAATGCAACCTCTTATTTCCTAAGCAAAATAAATTCATCAAAATAAATGAATACATTATCTGCTCAGAGATTTAGGGTCATTTTGACCTGATTATTCTATTTTGTTTATATTTTATTTGTTATATTTTCGGAGGAATGTTATGCCCATTTACCATGTGGCTACTGGTTCCTCCATGATTTCTGGAGGCACTGACATGCTTTAGTGTGCACCAACATTGCTGATATAATAATGCGTCTTAATTAATAAAGAGGCTTGGACCCACATCTAAATAGACTAAGCAATCTGGACTTACAAACGTCGCTCAAATTCGGGTACACTTTCCCATGTCCACACAAAAGCAGTATCCCTGTTATTATTAATGATTAGTTACTAAGGGCCAAATTTATGGCCCAGTGGTACAGCACAGCATGTCCCCTTGCTATGCTGCATCCCAGGGAAAGGGTAGGAATATGCCGCATTTATCCCAATGCAGCACATTCCTCTCCTTTACCCAGGACTGAGGCACAAGGAGCTGCCTAGCACCAATGCAGGCACCCTTGCACCATGGTGCCTCCATTACATGTAGGATTGTTTTGTGCAGCACACATAGAAAGAGGAAAAAAACGAGGAGAAATAAAGATATTTCTCCTTATTACACCTCACCTGGGGAGGTGTAGGTTTTTGGCACATTTCCAGGTCTACCACTTCTGGTAAATCTGGGAATACATCAAAATCCATGGATGTTGTCTGGGTATACCCATGCAACACCCTTGAAACGCCTTCCTGGTGCAGAGTAAGGCAACACATTGATTTGCGCATGCGTTGCTTTACTCGAGATTCATGAAGCCCCTCAGGGCCATGCAAGGTGGCCTTGCATGGCGTCATATATTTAATTTTCAGCTTGCGTCGCTCTTCAATAACTTTTGCATGGTGCAAGAGTGACACAACGGGGCTCGTAAATATGCCCTTAAGTTAGACTGTGTATTTAACAAATAAAATGGCCTCAATGCAGCAATCTAAAAAAAGCACACCACGAGGCAGCTGCACATCGTTAGTCTCCTACATTTCACAAAAAAATAAAGTTTTAAGGGCTCTGTATCAATGTAGAAGCAGTTTGGAAATCCAAGGGAGAATCTGTGCCTCTTGTTTGGGTGTCTCAACAGCGAATCTTTAATCTCCAGAGATGTGCAGCTAAATTCTGGCACCATCAACAAACCCAGGCTCCCTGGAAGGTGGACTTGCCAGGATAGAGGGTTATTTCGCTTGACATATACGTGAAGGCCGATTGGGAAAATATTTAAATGCTAGATAATTGCCTTTGATTTTGACAAGATTCCTCTTCGAATGCTATTAGTTATCTCATCAGAAGCAGAATTGGGGACCTTCTTTTCTGTCCACAAAGCTGGTGGACAGTAACAATTTTCACTGTCTGCATGCCTCAATCTGATCTTAGGGGACTTTAGTACTAAGCACTCGTATTATCAAGCACTGAGTTAATGACCTTAACAGCACTGGAAGGAAAGAACAACAGAGCCCTAATACCGTTCAGACAGCTTAAAGAAGGTACTTTTCATCACCGCCCCATTTGGGAGCTGAAACTTAGGTCTGTGTCTATCAAAACTCACACATTCTCTACGTTCTCAGAGAAAACATAGCAATACCAAAATAACATCAGGGCTTCTCTTCTTTTTGAAGGAGAGTGCATAAGTGGATTTGGAACCAACAACCAAGTCTCTGTCTTGTCTCTGATAGGTTCCAGGCCATTGACCTCATTTGAGTATCAAGGTTGCCACCGGCCCCAGTGCAAGCAAGGAAAATAGGCCCCGCTGATCTCCTATGTGTTGGACTAAACAGCTTGATTGGGGGTGCAGTGGACCATCAAAACCCTGGGCCCCGGTACCACTTTGCCTGCTGCACTGTTGATATCTACGCCGATGGTTGCAGGAGGGGCTCGCAGGGCTTTTGTTGGGGTGAGTGCGGGGAAAAATTGATTAAAATATATTTTTTAAATCACCTACCTGCTCTGTTCCCGCGCCGCTCGTCTCCCGTCGCTGCAGGCAGGCACAGGCTCCCAGCCTGCCCTGCGGGCAATCTAGATGCTGCTCAAAGCAGTGTCAGGATTGGCTGGGAGCACCCAAGCAGGGTGCTCCCAGGCAAACTGGGAGCCTGTACAGGCTATCTTAAGCACAGCAACTGTGTTGCTGGGCTGGAGAGAGCCTACTGTGCATGTATGTTTGACTGGCCCAAGACGGCCCGCCAAACATACATGCGCAGTAAGGGGAGTGCACAGTGCACTCCCCTCATCCCGTCATCCTAATGCCCAGCCTCTTTAACAAACGAAAAGATAATAAACATAGTTTATTATCTTTTCGTTTGTTAAAGGTAATTTGCAGCAGCTGCTAATGGCGGGAGGGGGTAGGACTGGGGGGTTTCTCTTCCGCCCTAACGGAGGAGCCGCACCTGGATGGTTGTCCATTCTGCAGTCTGTGACTTGGGGCCAGATGTAGCAAAATTGCAAATTGCGACTTGCAATTTGCGACACCGTCTGCGAGTCGCTATGGGGTCGCAAAGACCCACCTCATTAATATTAATGAGGTGGGTCGCATTTTGCGACCCCATAGCGACTATGGGCACTTGCAAACATGGAGGCCTGCTGTAGTCAGCAGACCTTCATGTTCGTGACTGCTTTTAAATAAAGCAGTTTATTTTTTTTAAGTGTAGCCCGTTTTCCTTAAAGGAAAACGAGCTGCACTTAAAAAAAAAAACGAAACCTTTAGTTTCAGTATTTTTTCAGGGCAGGTAGTGGTCCCTTGGATCACTACCTGCCCTGAAAAAATAATTTGTGGTCCATTCACAAAGGGGAAGGGGTCCCATGGGGACCCCTTCCAATTTGCGAGTGGGTTACCATCCACTTCAAGTGGATGGTAACTGCGACACCATTTGCGACCGCATATGCGGTCGCAAATGGTATTGCATACCACTGCGAATCGCAAATAGGAAGGGAACACCCCTTCCTATTTGCGATTCAGAAATGCATTTTGCGAGTCGGTCCCGACTCGCAAAATGCATTTCTGCATAGGAAACTGCGATTAGCGACTCGCAAACGGCATTTTTTGCCGTTTGCGAGTCACAAATCGTTTCCTACATCTGGCCCTAAATGAAGAGTAACTGACACACCTTTGAATCTGCCATGGAAGTCACTGACATGCAGATAACTTTGCATGTTGTGAGTGTACAAGCACAAAGACAACTCCCCTGAATGGAGCAGATCCATAAAAGCATTAATCTGAATAGAGGGTCGGGCTGGCGCCCTGAGGCACCACGCAATGTTCCCTTCCCTCAGACGAAACAATCAAAAGACCCCGTTTTGACAAGCTATGTTCACTAAACGAGAACCACGCAAATTAGTGCCCCACGCGCAACCTATCAATGCCAGGCAGTGCAAAAGAATAGGCTCGCCTAGTAGAAAAGGATGCTGATTGAGCCAATATTATAAGAAGAAGAAAGGCCATTTTGTCAAAAACGGGGAAGACACAGGGCATGATAAATAACTGCTACCAACGTACTTTCTGTCCCATGATCTGGATGAAAAACTATTTGCGTAAAAACAAATTAAAAGTACTGTATAAATGATAAAACAGTTTGGAAACATGAACATTCACAGTCGTAGTTTGAGTTGGCTTTTGTTTCTTGGGTGTGCACCGACAGAACCCTTGTAACCTGTTAACCAACAAAATATTCTGTGTTGAATCAACATAAAGATGATTCCACAGTTATTCGGCGTTAGAGAGAGGTGCATTTTCAAAGTCCCCTTCCAGCAACACAGCCTGTTGCTCAGGCACAGGCTGCTGTCTTTTCTCTCAACACTGCCGTCTGTTCAAAAGTCACCTGAGACATGGCACCACAAGCCATGAAAAATGTAAGCATCTCTTGTCGGTGGCTGCCTAAAAGAGAAGGCTGGGGGTCAGAGGGCAGTCCACAGCTATCATTTTCCATACACAAAGGCACAAGTGAAATTGAACCTAATCTGTCCTCCGGGAAGAAAACGTGTGAGTGGGCGGGGGAGCAGTGCTACAAGGTTCACCCTCTTAAAGGCAAGGGACAAGGCATCTCCAGATCTCCCAATAAAGGAGGCGCCATGTCCCGGCTGTCATGGAGGATGCTCCTGGCCAAAGTGTCAGCATGCTTAAGTCCTTTAAACCCCAGGCACTGCAGACATGCACCATGGGCGGAGTTGCCTGTATACTCGAAAGGGCGAAACACACACAGTTTTGAAAAATAGTGTCAGACAAAGAATGTGCTAAAAAACGAATCTAATCATAACAAAGACTAACACATTTACAACAAAAAATGAATCAGCCATTTGCAAATTAGACCAGGTAGATGAAACACCTTTAGTCTGCAACATATGAATGAATTGGAAGATTTGAGCCACTGTGATTATGTACATCATAAAAATACAAATCCTCTGCACAGTATTAGTATCAGGAGCTTTCCACTCTCAGTGCCTTCGGGTCTCACCCAAGGTCTCAGGTTGCAGAGGCTAATATGGATTGTGTACTAAAAGACTCTTCTTTTAGTGTCCATAGTAGCCTTCTACCTGCAGACTCTAAGACAATAATACAACCAGCATGTTTGGGAACCTTCAGGGTCTCGCTCTACGCATCAGGGTCTGAGTCTGGCCTGGTATCACAAACATATTGCTCCTAAAACATAGGCCTATATTTATACTCTGCTTGCGCCGAATTTGTGTCTTTTTTAATGCAAATTCAGTGCAAAACTAAGACCATATTTATACTTTGACGCTAGACCCCACTCACGTCCAAATATGTCAGTGTGAGTCATTTTCTGGATGCGTGAAACCACCTTGCGTTAATGACATGCAAGGTAGGTGTTCTCGTCCAAAAAATGACTTAAACACCCGTGCGCCATATTTATCAAACCGGGCAAAAATGTCAAACGGCTGGGAGGCGGAGCCGGAAAATGACGTAAATCCCGATTTGCGTAAAAAATTAACGCCTGGGTCAGGGCAGGCGTTAAGGTACCTGTGGGCTCTTTTCCATTGTGGGAGACCATGGAAGCAGTCCACAGGTGCCCTTCCCTGCACCCAGGGACACCCCCTGCTACCCTAGCCCACCCCTAGAGGACACCCATGGATGGGGGGACCCATCCATGGGGGGTGCAGGTAAGTCTTTTTTTAAATTTATTTTAAGTGGCATAGGAGGGCCTAACTTGGGCCCCCCTACATGCCACTGAGCCCAATGGCCATGCCCAGGGGACAGAAGTCTCCTGGGCATGGCTATTGGGCAGGGGGGCATGACTCCTGTCTTTGCTAAGACAGGAGTCATTTCCATTGGTGTTGTGCGTCAAAAATGACTCTCGTCAGGTTAGAGTAATTTTTTTTACTCTAACCTGACTTGCACCATTCTTTGACGCACAACCCCCAGTCTTCCCTACTCCTCCGCTGCCCGGTTAGAGTAATTTATTTTGATGCTAACCAGGCCGCAGCACCGGCTACTGTCATTCCTTAAATATGACGCCCAGCTGGCGCGTTGGAATGGCGGTAGACGGCGTTAAACTTTTTGCCGCAATCCTGTGCTGGCGCAGGTTTGCGTCAAAAAGTATAAATATGGGTCATAGCTCCTACTTTCAACCTGGTTAGAGTTGAGGGCAGGAGTATCGTGTAGTTGAACTTGTAAACACCCAATTCACTGTTCATACACAACTTGCTCTTTCAATACCTAGAGAGCAACGGACTATGCTCTGGTTAACACAATATCTAAATCATCATTTTGTGTTAAAACTCTCAAATCTCACTCCAGTAGACTTGAAATCTCTGAATACGGAAACTGATACTCAAAGGCAGTGTCAAGTGTCACCAAGACCCATTGCTTCCCTAAACCCCCAGTCATCCAGAATACATTTGTCCTGTCTCACAAGAGATTAGTGGAACAAAATAAGGAAAATGGGAGGGAATTGACTCAATACTAATGAAGGCAGAAATGGAGGATCAGTAGTAATGTAGGGCACAACAATGAGAATGATTAGACATTTAAATGAACTAGTGATAATCAGCAAAAGACCATTAAAGAAGTTGTAAATCGCTCTCCTTGGCTCACCATAAGGGTCCAGACTTGAGAAAATCTAGTGAATAATCAAGGAGGACTGGAAGCCTCAGGAAGCAATAACAACATCACAAGGGCAAGGAAATGCAGGAGAAGAGTACGCAGGTGTGGTACCTAAGAGGAAGAACTGAAGGATTTGCAAGAAGCAAATGGGTAAAATGGAGGAAGGACAAGTGTGTTCTAAAGGTGAAAAGCAAGAAATACACCAACTCATAACATTGCCAGGCAAAGAATAACAGTTCCCACAACTTTAATTACTGACTCTGCTTTTAGTTCCACAAAATATGAAAAAGTGAAAACAGGAAAACACCTAGAGCAGAGCAAATGCAGTACAATGCAAACCCTCCTAATCCAGTATGGCCACCACAGGATAGTGAAGAGACGCTATTTGAAATAGGCACTAGTCTTATTTCTATGTTTATTCTTGACTTCTCTGTGAGTGTGTGATGGCTATGTACTGAGCAACCATGCCACATGTCGGACGCATCTCCATGCTGATCCAGAGTGCCACAGGTGCCAAGTCCCCAGTCCTCTTGGCACCCATTAAAGAAACTGAAAGACTTCAAGGTTGTCAAGAAAATCTGGACAACGGGAGGGACTATGAGTGGGAGTCTTATGAAATCACCAGAGTGTAAAGGAAGCACCTAAAATTGAAGTCAGGCAACATACAGTAACCATCGAGCTGTTGGACAAAGTGATAGAAATATGCGAAACAGCAGGAAAATTTCACCTGAGTCAATGTTGTAAACAGATTGTGAAGGCATATTCAATTAAATGGTATCTAAAACAGCGTCCTAAGTCACAGGTTGCAGGAATGAGATCTCCTTCCAACCGTTACTCAGTTCTCCCATCCAGGGTTACTCAATTATTTTCATTTCTCTTTCGTTAAGCAGTTAGGCCGGGTCTCACAGTTGCATGCTTCTTGTCTTTAAACAGGGCATGTGGAGCCCCATGGCATAAACTCACATTGGTCTCTATGGATCAGTGAGTAAATCACAGTAAAGGGTTAGCAGAACCCTTGCAATCAGTTTCACATGTACATTAATAGGGGAAATATGGCTGTTTGATCTGCACATTATAAATGGATTGCAGGTTTAGGGATCATTACTGTGTCGACTAGTCGCGTGGTAAGCACCCGCTGTCAAAGGCTGTGTGAAGCGTAGCCTTGAACGCAGGAATGGAGTGGGAGGATGTGAGCCTAAACAACTCCACGGGGATTCCAATCGGACATGTGGATTTCCCACCCTGGAACTGTAATAGGACCTCTACCAGCTACTCCTAAGCAATGGCAATTAGAGGCCTGGGAGGCGTCCCAGGAGGAAGACACACAGCCAGAGCCCAATAAGCCACTCTATCATAAAACAGGACTACAAGATATCTGGCGGGATCCACAGACAGCCACTGATGGAAAAATCATTCAGGACTGGTTCCTTCAGCTCCCTCGCAGAAACTCACCAGATAGATATTGTAGCAGCGTGACCTGTTCTCAGCATCCTCAGCCCTATCAAGCAATGCTGCATAGGAGAAAGCAAGTTGGCAGACCTCGGGCTGCAAATCTCATATTGAGTACTCAAGCTCTCCAAATCTTCCGTCTGCCTCAGTGAATCCGTCCATGGTGTTCTGCAAATCCTGCTGTAGTAGCACTATGGTGGTCATTACAACCCTGGCGGTCGGTGTTAAAGCGGCGATAAGACCGCCACCAGGCCGGCGGTAAAAGAAATTGAATTACGACCGTGGTGGAAACCGCCAAGATAGACAGCCACTTTAACACTCCGACCGCCACAGCGGTACAAACAAACAGCTTGGCGGTCAGCGCTAACACACAGGCGGAGGACAATGTACCGCCCACAGAATTACAACCCACCAATCCACCACCTTTTCCGTGGCGGATTCACAGTGAACAAAAACAGGGCAGAAACAGGACTTCGAAGGGAAAACGCTCACCTCTACACACCCCACGAGGAACCAGGACGCCATGGAACCAAAGCTCCAGATTTTTCCAGCCTTTATCTTCCTGCTCCTCTACCAGGAGCACGAACGCCGGCGGCGAAGACCACGGTGAGTACTGCACCTACGACACAGGGGAGGGGTAAAACAGTGACACACACACGCAATACGCAACACCCCCACCCTCACCCATGACAACACACACACCAATACATCATGATACATCACAGTTACACCCCCAAACCCCCCTGGAAGAATGCAAGGACAAAAGGAAATGAGTCGAATTATTGTGATTAATTCAAAAACATGATTCGAAAATATTTACAAATATATACATTTATACTATATACAAATAAATACACCAAGAACACAAGTCCAAGGTATTCCACCATCGTAGTCTGTGGATCACTGGGCCCAAAAGGCATGGGTGAGGCCCACACAAGATACCCGAACAAGACGGAGAGAACACTGCAGGGGCATCAGATAGAAACAAAACAGGCACCTCAGGGGGAAGGGAAGGTGGGGCACCTCAGCCGGTCGAGTGCTCGACGCAAAATGCATGAGGGGGCCCCATGCCCACTGTTCAATCCTGGGGAGTGCAAAGCCACAGTCTCTCAAGTCTCTACAGTGGGTGGTTTGCCCACTGTTCAATCCTGGGGAGTGCAAAGCCACAGTCTCACAAGTCTCTACAGTGGGTGGTTTGCCCACTGTTCAATCCTGGGGAGTGCAAAGCCACAGTCTCTCAAGTCTCTACAGTGGGTGGTTTGCCCACTGTTCAATCCTGGGGAGTGCAAAGCCACAGTCTCTCAAGTGAATAACAGTCTCCACTGGTTCTGGAGGGGGCTTTGTGCCCAGAGTGATCCATCCTGCTCGTACCAGCCTCAGTAGCGTCAGAGCTTGTGGCGCTCATGGTCCTGTGGTGCTTGTGGCGGCGGTGTCCTTTGCAGCGGTGCTTGTGGCAGCGGTGTCTTTGGCAGTGGTTCAGCTGCTGTCGGTCCTGTCTGTGGCAGTGGGGCTGCTGGCAGTCGCCTCCTGGGCAGCGGGGCTGCTGCTGGCGGTCCTGTCTGGGGCAGTGGGGCTGCTGGTGGTCGCCTCCTGGGCAGCGGGGCTGCTGCTGGCAGTCCTGTCTGGGGCAGCGGGGCTGCTGGCGGTCGCCTCTTGGGCAGCGGGGCTGCTGCTGGCGGTCCTGTCTGAGGCAGCGGGCTGCTGGCGGTCGCCTCCTGGGCAGCGGGGCTGCTGCTGGCGGTCCTGTCTGGGGCAGCGGGGCTGCTGGCGGTCGCCTCCTGGGCAGCGGGGCTGCTGCTGGCGGTCCTGTCTGGGGCAGTGGGGCTGCTAGCGGTCGCATCCTGGGCAGCGGGCTGATGGCGGTCTTCTCCGCCGTGACGATCTTTCCAGACTTGCCGTTTTTCTTGTGCCCCTTCCCCACCTTGGAAGGTGTCGCAGCCACACTGGCCAACTTTTGATGCTTGACAGGTGGGGGACTGTCCGTGCTGTGGCTCCTTGCCACACTGGCTGCCCTGCTGCCTGGTGCATTCCAGAATCTGGTGACTACTGGCAACACTGGTCCCGCCGATGTTGTGGCTAAGGTGCTAGGTTGGGACCTGGAGAGTCGGGCCCTAGGAGACTGACGGGGTGGGGGAGGTGAGGGAAAGAGGTCAATGGTGGACCGGAAAAGTTTCTTAGGAACACTGGGACAGGTAGATGGAGGGGGTTTGGGAGTGGAGGAAGAGGTAGTGGTCGTAGGAGGTGTATGTTTGGTGACTTTGGGTGAAGGTGCATGGGCTGGAGGCTGTCGTGTGGTGGATGGCTGTTGGGTGGGTGTGTGGCTGCGTTTGTGTACCTTGGGCAGTGGGCTCACAGACACACTGGGAGAGGACACAGGGGATGTGTGAATGGTAGTGGGGGTGGTGACTGCACGTGAGCGGGTGTGGTGGTGGGTGTGCTGGTGAGGGACGTAGTGGCTGAAGATGTAGTGCATGCAGATGTGAGTGGAGACGAGACTGGGAGGGAGGAGGGAGACGAGGAAGAGGGGGACACAGTGGAGGCAGTGGATGTTGGTATGTCTGCATGTGTCTGATGCTTGCGTGAGTGCCTGTGGGATGTGTGGTGCTTATGTTTGCCTGGGCTTCCTTTGTGTGTTGAGGTGTGTGCATGCTGCTCTGATGGTGTGCTTGGGATAGGCTGAGGTACAGGGGTGTGGGTCTGGGTGGAGGAAGTTGGAGGGGGGAGGCTAGAGACAGGGACAACGGCTGCCATCAGTGCTGAGGTCAGAGTCTGAAAAGCTTGCTAAAGGGCTGCCTGACCAGAATGAATGCCCTCCAGGAATGCATTGGTTTTTTGCAACTGCCTCTCTAGACCATGGATGGCATTTGAAATGGTAGACTGCCCAACAGTGAGGGACCTGAGGAGGCCAATGGCCTCCTCACTGAGGGCAGCAGGGGTGACAGGGGCAGGGCGCAAAGGTGATGCCCACCCTCCTGGGTGTGCGGGCACGGGGCAAAGGCTGAGGGGCTGCTGGGAGGGCGGTGCTGGGGGGGGGTGGCAGCTGTACCTGTAGAAGCAGGGGGCACAGATGGGCCCGCCACCACAAGGGAGCTCCCATCAGAGAAGGAGTCCCTATCGCTGGTGTCAGCTCCTGCCCCTCCGTGGAGCTCCCCTCGCCCTCCGTCCCACTGGTGATTTCGGAGTCCTTAGTCTCGCCCTCCAGGGCCATGTGGGATGCAGCTCCCTCCTGCTCCGGTGCCACTGCTCCTCCGCCTGATGATGCTAATGCACACAAGTACAGGGAGACCACAAAAAGGGGGGGGAAGACAGAAGAAAGACATGTTGAGTGCATGCAATACCGCTACCGTTGGCGGACACAACAGACACAGAAGCCCCCTGCACTAGGCCGCGCACTTGGGGTCCACTATTCAATCCCTGGGACATGGCTTACAAGGCTATGGCCGATTTCTGCACACATGAATGTGACAGGAGCCTGACTAGGTGTAGTTGGCACTGTACCCAGGTGGGGGAGGGGTGACACAGGGTCTGCCTGAAAAAGGGGACTTCACTAGCAAACTCGCCCTGGCCTAGGGGAACCCACAGCCCACCTCCCCCACCCAGACACCTATAATGCACGCTGAATCAGCTGAATGAGAGTGTACTCACCCCCTTGTTGCTGCTGTGCTGCCCTCAAGCGCCCATCCAACTCCGGGTACGCCACCGCCAGGATCCTGAACATCAGGGGCGTCATGGTGCGACGGGCACCCCTCCCACGTTGGGAGGCCATCCCCAGTTGGGCCACCACTGTCTTCTTGCTCCAGCGACAAATGTCCTCCCATCTTTTCCAGCAGTGGGTGCTCCGTCTGTAGTAGACCCCCAGGGTCCGGACGTTCTTGGCGATGGCACACCAAATATCCTTCTTCTGGTGGGTGCTGACCTACAGGAATTGTACAGGGGAAAAAGAGAAGTTATTACCAACTGCACCGTCACAGTCATTGGCCCGCATCCCTACCCTTGCCATGTGGCACATGCACTCACCGTCGTTTCATGCACGCCTCATCCTCCCCCCCCTATCTTTCATCCACAGTACTCCACACAGGCATTGCCCATACAGCATGCTCCCAGTGTACTTACCTGCTTGTCTGGAGGACCGTAGAGTAGCATGTACTGGGGGAGGACCCCATCCACTAACTTTTCCAACTCCTCCGAAGTAAAGGCAGGGGCCCTTTCCCCAGACGCACAACACATTGGGGGTGATTCTAACTTTGGCGGGCGGCGGAGGCCGCCCGCCAAAGTTCCCCCAACAGAATACCGCTACGCGGTCAGAAGACCGCCGCGGTTATTCTGTGTTTCCCGCTGGGCTGGCGGGCGACTGCCAGAAGGCCGCCCGCCAGCCCAGTGGGAAACCCCTTCCCACGAGGAAGCCGGCTCCGAATGGAGCCGGCGGAGTGGGAAGGGTGCGACGGGTGCAGTAGCACCCGTCACGATTTTCAGTGTCTGCAATGCAGACACTGAAAATCTTTTAGGGGCCCTCTTATGGGGGCCCACGACACCCCTCACCGCCATCCTGTTCCTGGCGGTCACGACCGCCAGGAACAGGATGGCGGTGAGGGGGTCGGAATCCCCATGGCGGCGCAGCAAGCTGCGCCGCCATGGAGGATTCCTCAGGGCAGCGGAAAACCGGTGGGAGACCGCCGATTTTCCGTTTCTGACCGCGGCTGTACCGCCGCGGTCAGAATGCCCTTGGGAGCACCGCCAGCCTGTTGGCGGTGCTCCCGCGGTCCCCGGCCCTGGCGGTCAATGACCGCCAGGGTCGGAATGACCGCCATTGTCTCTTCCAGTCTGAGGTCACAGCAGCACTTGCAGTGTAGGTCCTCTCCTGTCGAAGGTCAGGTATCGAGTGATTGAACAGATAGAAAATGGGCGTCACGTCCGTGGTGGTGCGTACCGTCACCTCCGGCATACATCGTCATTGGCTCCTAGGACCCATAGGGTCCAATGTTAACCAATACAGAATTGCGCCGCGGTCTTCGACTGCCTACCGCGACGGTGTACAACGCCAGCGCAGTTACCTCATATCCCATTGTCCCACTTTAAAGGTCAGGCAGCTGCCATTTCAGGGGCCCACATGGCTTTATGTTTTACTGCGTCACACATATATAGGCCTTGGCTCAACACTTATACAGGCAAATTTCGGGTTATGTATAGTTTTCTGAGTGACCTGTGTGTACGTACCTCAGAGTTGGTTGACTCTGTGCTGGCTGTTCTCCTCCATAGGCACCGTCCGCTGGGGCATGTGAGGAGATGGCGGCATCCTCCGGTGTACAGACCACTGATGGACCTGTCGGCAATGGAGGAAAGACATGTGATCATCACCTACAGGCTTGATCATGCCACAATCCTGGAACTGTGTGCCAAGTTGGAGCCAGACCTGATGTCAGCCATCCGTCATCCCACAGGAATCCCCCCTCAAAGTGCAGGTGCTGTCAGTACTCCATTTCCTTGCAAGTCGGTCATTTCAAACAACAGTGGCCATAGCATCAGGGATGTCCCAGCCTATGTTTTCCAACGTGTTGTCCAGAGTGTTGTCTGCCCTGCTGAAACACATGCGGAGCTACATCGTTTTCCCTCAGGTGGAGGATTTGCCTACAGTGAAAGGTGACTTCTATGCCCTGGGATATATCCCCAACATTATAGGTGCCATTGATGGGACCCTTGTGGCCTTGGTCCCCCCGCAGGAGTGAACAGGTGTACAGAAACCGGAGAGTTACCATTCGATGAATGTGCAGATGGTGTGTTTGGCAGACCAGTACATCTCCCATGTTAATGCCAAATTCCCTGGCTCAGTGCATGACGCTTACATCCTGCGGAATATCAGCATCCCTTATGTGATGGGGCAACTCCAGAGGCACCGAGTGTGGCTATTAGGTGAGCACCTGGAACCAAATCAGTGGGAATAGTTGTCTGGGTCTGGGGATATCCCTAAGAGTTAGTGTGTGTCTAACAGTTGTCCCTCGCCATTTGCAGGTGACTCTGGTTACCCCAAACTGTCATGGCTACTGACCCCAGTGAGGAATCCCAGGACAAGGGCAGAGGAATGCTACAATGATGCCCATGGGCGAACTAGGAGGATTATAGAGCGGACCTTCGGCCTCCTGAAGTCCAGGTTCAGGTGCCTCCATATGACAGGTGGTTCCATATTCTACTCACCAAAGAAGGTGTGCCAGATCATCGTGGCCTGCTGTATGTTTCACAACTTGGCTTTGCGACGACAGGTGCCTTTTCTGCAGGAGGATGGTCCAGATGGAGGTGTTGTGGCAGCTGTGGAGTCTGTGGACAGTGAAGACGAGGAAGCAGAAGAAGAGGACATCAACAACAGGAACTCGGTGATCCTGCAATACTTCCAGTGAGACACAGGTAAGAAGACAGACCTGCCTGCTACATGTACTTTAACACTGCCACCTCTCTACTGTCTGTCCTTTTCACCCAGTGTATGGTCACTGAGTTGTCATTTTCCCTTACCATTTCACAGATGTGGGTCCCACTGTGTGACATCTGCTTTGTTTCCTCATGGACTAGAGCTGTGTGACATAGGTATGTTGACATTACATTTGAAAGAGCATTTTGTCATTGTAATTGCTAATGCACTAATTCAAAATCACAGACAGACTCCAGATAGTTTTGTGCTTTAAGGGTGTTTATTTTAGTGCTCAATATTGGAGGGGGTTGTAAAATGGTGAGGGGTGATGGTGGAGGAATGTCCATGGCAGAGTCCAGTCTATTAGTCTCACAGATGCATTGTTCAAAGGGGCATAGGAAGTGGAGCTGGGGCAGTTTGAGGATGGACAGGGTGACAAGGTGGGACAAAAGGATGACAATCAGGGTGGTCTCATTTCTTGGCGGGGGTCTTGGCATCGTTCTCTGTCTTTGTCCTGGATCTCAGGGACCGTTTGCGGGGTGGTTCTCCATCTGCAGGGGGTGGGGTGCTGGTGTGGTGGTCCTGTGGCAGTGCCTCCTGTCCACTAGTGCCGGCGGAGGTGGTGGGCAGTTCATCATCCAGGCTAGTGTCAGGGGCCCCTTGTTGTACCACAGTGTCCCTCCTGGTGTTGAGGACTTCCTTCAGCACCCCTACGATGGCGCCCAGGGTGGAATTGATGGATTTGAGTTCCTCCCTGAATGCCAAATACTGTTCCTCCTGCAGCCACTGGGTCTCCTGAAACTTGGCCAGTACTGTTGCCATCGTCTCCTGGGAATAATGGTAGGCTCCCATGATGCTGGAGAGGGCCTCGTGGAGAGTGGGTTCCCTGGGCCTGTCCTCCCCCTGTCGCACAGCAGCCCTCCCAGTTCACCTGTTTCCCTGGGCCTCTCTCCCCTGAACTGTGTGCCCACTGTCACTGCCCCCAGGTCTCTGTTGTTGTTGGTGTGGTGGGTTCGCCTGGGTTCCCTGTAGTGGTGGACACACTGCTGATTGATGTGTCCTGGGGACAGTGGTATGGGCCCGCTGGATGGGTGCTGTGCTGGTGTTTCCAGAGGGGGCAAGCTCTGTGGTGGCCTGTGCCAGTGTGAGGGGAACCAACTGTCCCGAGGTCCCGGATGGGCCGGACTGGTGGTCTAGATCCAGTTGGACAGAGCTGCTGTCATCACTGTGGGCCTCTTCTGTTGGTGGTGTGGACATGTCTGGACCCTCCTGTCCGGTGACGTTGGGTAGGGGTCCTGCAGGGGTGTAAAAGCATGATTATTGCATCTGTGTGTGCTATGGTGTGCAATGGGTGGGTGACCGTGTACCCCAGTGCTTGCATTCCTGTGTGGGACCTTGTGTGATGATGGTTTAGGGGGGTGTATGGGTATGTGCAGTGGACATGCCTTGATGATGGGTGTCCATGCTTTGGTTTTGCATGCAGGGCTTGGTGTTGGGATGGGTGGTTTGTGATATTGGGACATTTGTGAGGAGTTGGAGTGATGGGGGTGAGGGCGAGGGTGGGGGTATGTGATAGCATGCAGGTAGGCTGGGGGATGTAATAGTTAAAATTTGACTTACCAGAGTCCATTCCTCCAGCTTCTCCTGCGAGGCCCTCGGGATGCAGAATAGCCAAGACTTGCTCCTCCCATGTTGTTAGTTGTGGGGGAGGAGGTGAGGGTCTGCCGCCAGTCCTCTGAACCTCAAGGTTGTGTCTTGAGACCACGGAACGCACCTTCCCACCTCTTCCTGATGTCATCCCTATTTCTTGGGTGTTGTCCCACTGCGTGTCCACTATTCTTCGCCATAGCTCCATCTTCCTAGCTATGGAGGTGTGCTGCACCTGTGATCCGAATAGCTGTGGCTCTACCCGGATGATTTCCTCCACCATGACCCTGAGCTCCTCCTCAGAGAACCTGGGGTGGTGTGAGTGATGTGTGGGTTGGTGTGTGTTGTGATGTGTGGGGTGATATTTAGTGGTGCATTGTGTGAGGTGCATGGATGTTGTGTGAGTGATGGTGTTGAGTGCCTGTGGATGCTTGTTTGTAGATTTTGGTGTCTGTCTCTCGCCTTCTTTCAAATTTTTGGTAGTAGGGGTTTGTGGGTGATGTGGTTATGTGTTTTATATTGTATTGGGTGTGTGGGACTGGTGTGTGAATCAGGTGTGTGTATTTCGATTTGTCCAATGTGGTAGCGTTTTGTAAATGTGTGTGTATTTTGAGCGCGGCGGTGTGTACCGCCAATGGAATACCGCGGTTGAAAGACCGCTGCGTGGATTCGTGGGTCGTGATAGTGTGGGCGTATTCCTGTTGGCGTGACGGTGGAGGTTTTGTTTTCGCCAGTTTATCACTGACCTTTGGTGTGGCGACTTGTGTTGGTGACTAAATTTTGGCGGATTCAGAGCTATGGGTCATAATGACCGTGGCGGAATTCCGCGGCGGTGTGTTGGCGGTCTTCTGCACAGCGGTAAGCGGCTTTTACCGCCAATGTTGTAATGACCCCCTATGTCTGATAAAACCTCATTTATACGAGTCCCTAGAGCATGCTTGAAATTGTCAATCACCAGTAGTATGACCGTGTGTCAGAAGATGCAACGGACTCCCTCTCCGCTGCTCCAGGATCCAGTGTACCCCCACTGTGACCTCTGCTTCCCTGTGGATACTGTCCTTCAAAATTGTCCATTTTGAGTTGGCAACGCCAAGGCACATTTTTATCTTTTGCCATAATATCTTCAGAGAGAGGCATTAGCACCGACTGCAAGGCCAAACTCTTGCAAACCCAGCGGTGGAGGAGAAAAGTTTGTCTAAATTAACTTGGGGCGTCACAGGGAGGCAGGACACTGTGGATACGCCATTTGTCCACCAACTCAATCTCAGCCACTCAGTTGTCCAATTGAACTCTCCAGTCATCCTGCCAAATAAAAGTGGGGGTGTCCGAAGGCCACCAACATTTCACCAGTGGTATGTTCAACCTTGTGACAAATGCGGGTGTTGGATCAATGTAAAGCAGGGTTCCACCCTTCTCAGGCAGCCAAACCAGAGATGACGGTCTGTGCAAGAGGCTGCTTGGATGAGGGTTGAAGTAGATGAGCACAGAATAACAAATCACTCTGCAGTGTCTCCACGGCTGCCAGCAGCCTAGGTCTGTACAAGCCCTTTTGTCACCCACCCTAAAAAACAGGATGGGGAGTTTACAACATGTAAGGCAAACAAGCATGGGGCCTTGGTCCAGGCCACCTCACTGTCTTCAACAGCAGCAGCAGAACTCAGGCTGATCTCCCTAATGGATGTGTGTCACCACTCCCCGACTGGAGCATGGGCAGGCTCAGCCCCAAGGCCAGATCCACCTCACTGCCCCCAAGCAGAGCTATACCCAAAGCTTGCTGCTACCGCTGCCACTGCTCTGCGTCAAAGTCCCCCGCCCACCTCTAATCGGGCAGTGGCATAATATTAGCCCCCTCAGCCCCTGTGGGGTGGGGGGAGGTGTAGTGTCATCCTTCACAGGCGACAACAAGTGCGGCAGACTCACAGATGAAAAGCCTGTACCCCCGCCTTTTTCCCACGCTGCCAGCCGGGTATTACTTCAGGGACGGGGATAAATTAGGGCAACGTGGACAAGGTGGGGTCTTTGGGGGCAAGTGAAAAAGTAATAAAGCATTTCTGAAGAGTTCGTACCACCACAGCCTTGTGTGTCCTTTCTCCAGGCTAACCTTACACTGGGTACGAGGGGGTCCACGCATTCACTAACACGTACCTCGCATCTCACCGCTGCCGCTCCCAACCCACTATGCCTCGCGGGAGCTTGCAGCATTGCTGTCCGGGCTCTTTGAGACGAGCCCTCCTGCATGACGGCTTCATGGAGTCCAACGCAGCCATGCCATTCAAATCAGTGCTGCAATTCAGTTGGTTCCTACCTGCAGCCTCAGCATTCTCCTTGATCTGCAGCGGAGCTCTCCACGGTACCACTCTGTTACTTGCCTCACTGCTCAACTGTCCTGCCGGTAAGCGGCCACACCCTGGGCCACTCATGTGTCGCAGGAAGGGTCTGGATTCCTACTGGGCTGCCAGACAGCACAATGCTTGAGCCTCATTCAGTTTGCAGTCAGTGTTCATACCAGTGACCTGGAGTACCGTGTTCAAGAGTTTGCTGTCCTTTTAAATGGCATAGGGTGTCTGCAGGGTACCCAGCTCCGACTACACATTGACAAGTCTGTCACCCCAATGCACAGAGGCACCAAAGGACTGCCTTCCACCTCCGCCCCGAAAATAGAAAGGGAACTCCAGCTCCTGGAAGAAGCTGGAGTCTTTGAGAAAGTCTCGGGCCAACCCTTTGGGTGTCCCCGATAGTCGTCGCCAAGAAACCAAAGCAGCCTGATACAGTGCCATATGCAGCTACCGAATCAGGCCATCAAATGGAAGAGACATCTGACCCCGACTATCGAAGACATCATCGGCGAGTTGTCTGGCTCGAAATGGTTTTCGAAAATTGACCTCAGATCCACTTGCCACTAGATTCCATTGTACCCCGACTCCCGGCCAATCACCACGTTCTCAACTCATATCAGTCTGGAGATACAGCCATTTGAACTTTGGTATTTCCAACGTAGCGGAGGTGTTCCAACACACCATCCGGGGAGTCTTGCAAGGTATACCGGGGGTCTTAAACATCAGTGATGATACCTTGGTGCAAGCCCCGAATTTGAAAGACCATCTTGCTTGTCTTCACCAAGCTGAGAGGATGCAGGTTAACGCTCCACCATGATAAGTGCGAATTCCTGAGGAGGGACATCAGCTTCTTTGGATACAGATTTTCAGAGAAGGGAATCGGCCCCAACACTGCCAAAGTGATATACATTCAAAAAGCTCCAGCTCCAACCTCAGTGTCGAGGGTGCAGAGTTTTTTAGGCATGGTTAATTACTGTGGGCGGCTTATAAAGAACCTGTCTGACCTTACCGGCTCTTTGCGTGACTTGACCAAAGCCAACAGCCCATGGGAGTGGGGAGAAGATCAGGAATGAGCGTTCTGGAACACCAAAGAAGCTCTCTCAGCTACCACTACGCTTGTATACTTTGACCTGCAGCAGGAGTCTCAGTTGGTTGTTGATGCTAGCCCTGTCGGACATGGCACTGTGCTAGCCCAGAAGCAGGACTCCTGTGAATGTACACCCGTGGCCTATGCCAGTAGGACTCTGACACCTACCAAACTTCAATACTCCCGGATAGATAGAGAGGCCATCACCATCCACTGGGGGTGCAGGCATTTCCATCTGTACCTGTATGGTGAACCCTTCACCATCCCCAGTGACGATAAACTGATCCTCCCAGTCATTAAAAGGATCATCCTCCAAGCCACCTCCGAGGACAGAAAAATTGATTTTACAATTGCAAGAATTTGATTTCACTGTTTAGTATCAACCGGGGATGCGCAATCTGGCTGAGTTCCTGTCAAGACACGCACGCCCAGCCACACCACGGGAGACCCAAGAAGCACAGGACATTGAGGACTATGTCAAACTCATAGTAAACTGCACCCATACCCCTCATGGAAGTGATAGAAGCCACGTCCCTAGACAACTGCTTGCAGTGGGCTGTCAAGGCCATCAGGTCAAGCGACTGGCGGCCCTTACAACACCCGGCAGCTTTCCGCACCCCGAAGGCCAGGTCTACCCTCCAGGCATTCTACCTTGCCCTGCATTAACTTTCTGTCAGTGAGGATGGTTGCCTTCTGAGAGGCCCCTGTCTCATCCTCCCATTAAGCCTGAGGTCCTGCGTCATCATCCTGGCCCATGGTGCCCACCAGGGTACTGTGAAGTCGAAAAGCAGGCTCCGGGGCAAGGTATGGCTCCCTGGCCTTGATCAACAAGTGGAGGAGGTCAATAAAAGCTGTGTAGTCTGCCAAGCAAGTGGACAGCCTGATCCACCAGTGCCTGTCATCACAGAGGATTGTCCCACGGTTCTGTGGCAGCGAGCCAGCTCTGATTTTGGAAGTCTCCCACATGGATCATAAATGCTGATAGTCATGGATGACTACTCCTGCTACCCAGAGGTTTATATTGTATTGACAACCTCAGCAGCTGACGTCATTCCAGACATGGAGATGGTAATGGCCACCCTTGTCCTGTTTGGAGAGATTCACACAGACAATGGACCCTCATTCAATAGACATGAGTGGACTGAATTTCTACAAACCCAGAATATCAAGCATTGACACATCACACCCGGTGGCCCCAAGCCAATGGTGAAGTGGAGTGTTTTGTTAGAACTTTTTCAAAGACCATTCAAATTGTACTGGTAGAAACCTGAAATGCAGAACAAACTATTTACAACTTCCTTCAGGAGTACAAGGTCACTCCCCGTGGTACGACTGGAGTCGTACCAAGCCAGCTATGTTTTGTGTGAGCAGTGACTGATTTGATACCCCATCAAACCTGTGTGGGTTGCCCAACCAAATCCTATGAACTGGTCAGAGGCCCGCAGATCTCACAACAATAACTATGTGCCAAGGAGAAGGCTAGCAAAGCAAAGCTCCATTCAAACAGGCAACAGAGTCCTATTTAGAGACCGCCATCCGGGCGGCAAATTCCGTCTGCCTTTCGAGAAAGATCCCTGGTCAGTGATCGTTGTGAAAGGTACCATGGCGACAGCGGAAAGGAGAGAGGATGTTGTCACAAGAAATGCATCTCTGTTTAAGAGGCTGCCAAACCCCTTTGCCATGGAAGAACCAAGCAGAGTCCTGTCTAGTGATGATCTGTGGGATGATCCCCCTCCAGCTAGCCCTCCCTGGGCAGCTCGACTATCAGAGGTCGCATCCCGGAAGCCGTAAACCCATCGGAGTCACAAGCCCTCCCAGGGACACATGAACTGAACTTGTCACCCAATTAAGTCCCTACCTTGAGTGGGACCACCATGAGATCCTCTGAAGAGCAGGGACTGAACATTACCATCTCCGGTCCAACCCAGACCCCTCCAGTTGGTATGCTGACTTTCTGATGCCGTGAGCCGATATCCTGTTATTTTGGTGCTACATTTGAGCTGGAGTTTGTGTGTATAGGTGTGTAGGAGGCTGGCCTGGTTTGTAGTGGGTACCTATGGTACCTACACCTTATACCAGGTCCAGTTATCCCTTATTAGTGAAATATAGGCAATGTCTAGAAGCCGGGCTCTCTAGGGGTAGCTGTAGTTGAGCAGCAAAGGCTTATCTAGGAGACATGCAAAGCTCATGTGATACCACTGTAGTCACTAGGTACTCACGCACATGAAAGAAAATACTCAGTGTTACAAAAATAAAGGTACTTTATTTTGGTGACACAAATGCCAAAAATATCATAGAGACTATACTCTCATAGGCGGTAAGTAATACACAAATTATATACACTAGTATGCAGAAATAGCTGTAAAAACAGTTAGAAAACAGTACAATTAGTGAAAATCACAATAGTTAGAAATGGGCCTAGGGGAACACAAACCACATACTAAGAAAGTGGAATGCAAATGTTGGTTTCCCACCTAGGCAAGTGTAGTGTGTAGAGGGGCGCTGGGAGTATTAGGAAACACCAAAAGGTAAGTAATAGATCCCACCCCAGAGCCCAGGAAAGCAGGAGTAAATCACAGTAACTTTCATAGAAAACACAAGAACACAAGAAAGAAGATTATGCAAGTACCAGAAGAGACTGCAAGACACCAACAGTGGATTCCTGGACCTGAAGACCTGTGGAAGAAGGGGACCAAGTCCAAGCAGTACAGAAGAGTTCAGGGAGAACAGGAGCCCCTGCTAACCCGGATAAAGGTGTAAAAGAAAATTCACTAGTGAAGAACAACAGTCAGTACTGCAACCAGGAAGACAGATGCAGGTTCCTGGTTGGAGTAGATCATGTCCCACACTGGATGGTTGATTGCAGTATGGTTTGTGTCGCTGGATGCCACCAACAAGCCTTGGCACACGCAAAGCTCACGGTTAGCAGAAAATAGCACTGCCCAGGACCGGGAAGGACATGGTGGACTCTACCTAGGAGGGGGAGTCAGAGGGAGCTCTCACCAACTCAGAAAGCCCTCAGAAGACCAGGATGCGCACACAGGAGTCCCACAGCACGGGGAAAAAGTAGGTGCAAAAGGAGGCCCACGCAGCACTACAACAAAGGATCCCACGCCGCCGGAGAACCATGCAGGAAGCTGTGCATCGCAGGATAGGGTGCTGAAGTCCAGAGCTGCACGGTGCACGAAGAACTTTGTGGAAGGGTGCCAACAAGCATTGGCAACTGCAAAACACGCATGGGGGTACTGTCTTGCGTGGGGAGGCAAGCTCTTACCTCCACCAAAGTTGGACATTAGAACGTCAGGACCGTCGGAACCACTTCAGTCCACCACTCATGATATAGGATCCACGCAACTCGTCAGGAGAGGGGACCCACGCAGCCAGTCATCGATGCAGAGAGGTGCCTGCTGAAGCAGGGGAGTGACTCCTTCACTCCAAGTGAGATTCCTTCTTTCTTCTGGTGCAGGCTGAAAACAGGCTGTCCTCTGACGATGCACGACCAGGAAACAGTTGCAGCCGCTGGCAGGAGCTGAAGATACAATGTTGCAGAAGTTGTCTTTGTTTCTTTGTTGCAGTTTGTAGAGTTCCTGGAGGGTCCAGATGTAGTTTCTTCAGTGAGAAGGTGAAGTAAAGGATGCTGAGGATTCCTGCTGGAGTCTTGCAATTCGAATCTGAGGAAACTGAGGAGAGATCATAAATAGCCCTGAAAGGAGGATTGGTCACCTAAATAGGTAAGCACCTATCAGGGGACGGCTCTGATGTCACCTGCTGGCATTGGCCACTCAGATGCTCCCAGAGCTCCCTGCCAACTTGGAATTCAAGATGGCAAAACCCAGGGACCCTCTGGAGGAGCTCTGAGCGCCACCCCTGGGGTGATGATGAACATGGGAGTAGTCACACCCCTTTCCTTTGTCCAGTTTCATGCCATAGCAGGGACTGGGGGTCCCTGAACCGGTGTAGACTGGTTTATGCAAGGAGGGCACCAAATGTGCCCTTCAAAGCATCGCCAGTGGCTTGGGAAGGATACCTCTCCCAAGCCTGTAACACCTATTTCCAAAAGGAGATGGTGTAACACCCCTCTCCCAAAGGGAATCCTTTGTTCTGCTTTCCTGGGCTTGGGCATCTAAAACAACAGGAGGGCAGCAACCTGTCTGAGAGGTGGCAGCAGCTGGGGCTGCCTGGAAAACCTCAGTAGGCTGGAATGGCAATACTGGGGGCCCTCTAAGGAGCCCCCAGAGTGCATGGAATCATACAACAATGCTTGCAAATCGTTGGGGTACGATTCCAACATGTTTGATACCAAACATGCCTATGTTCGGAGTTATCATTATGTAGCCAGTGTAAAATGGCATCCCTGCACTCACGAAGTCCAAGAAAATGGTCCTGGAGGTCGTGGGGGCATCTCTGCTAGTGCAGGGGTGCCCTCACACACAGGTACTTTGCACCCTGCCCTCAGGGCTAGAGGGCCTGCTATAGGGGTGACTTGTAAGTGTCCTGATACAGTGTAAATGGCAGTGAAAGGGTGCATGCACCTTTTCACACAGGGTGCAATTGCAGTCCTGTAGAAGCCTTTGCATGGGCTCCCTATGTGTGGCAAAATATATGCTGCAGCCCATATGGGTCCCCTGGAACCCCAATGCCCTGGGTACCTAAGTGCCATATTCTAGGGACTTATAAGGGGGCACTAGTATGCCAATTGTGGGTGAAATACTGGGTTACCAGTATCCTACAACCATAATTTAAGGGAGTGAGCATAACTCCTGGGGTCCTGATTAGAAGGATCCCTGTAGACACCGTCAAACACACTGACAAACAGGCCAAAAGTGAGGGTAACCAAGCTAGAAAGAGGCTACTTTCCTACACAATGTTCACCATTTGTGTTGTTTGTTATCTTTTTAGGGGGAAGGGATGTAGTGTTGTCCTTCGCGGGTGACACCAAGTGCAGCAGACTCACAGGTGAAAAGTCTGTACCCCTTTTAAACCGTGACTGACATTGCTGATGTCAGCTTTGCCATAACTCAAGGCCACAGAATTGTGGCTCAAGTTTCATCACAGCTCCTGACGTCCCTGCCTCAAAGCAACACTCTTACTGTAGGCGCCATCACACAGGGCCCGACCATCCCTCAGGCCTCGCTTTTTCCTTGGCACCACACAAGAATGGAGCCATTCGGGGCTCGTGATTTAGGTCATAGACTGCCGTTGATGACCCCGCAGTACAGGATCACACAAGGGGTAGAAGAGAAGGTTCACAATGGGAGGATCAGAATGGATGTAGCCGGGCTCGAGCAGCAACTCCAGTATCAGGTGGCAGCCATGTCAGTCACCAAGCAACGCCCCAAGAACGATTGATTGTATACTCTTATTTGAAGGGATTTTCAGCCAGGCCTCTTCATCCTCTGGTTTTAGTATGCATTCACATTTTCCTTCCACAAACTACAGTATATACAACCTTGGGAAATTGCTCTGCCCCTTTCAGCCACTGGCTAACTTTGCTTTGAGCGATAGCATTCAGCCCCTTCACAAGGAGCACATCCACAGTCAAGTGAATTTCTTTAAGTGCCTAGAATTACTATGGCAATGTGTGCTTTTTTAAGAACAAAAATATTTTTGCTTACAGCCATTTTTTAAGATTGATGAGGGCACTGCACTTTCCCTGCCATTAAAGTTTTTCAAACAGTATTACAAAAAAAAAATGCACAGACAAAGCCAAAAAGTAGGTGGCAAATGCCAAGCTTTTTCGTTTTGACCATTACCTCCCGTCCCTCTCTCGCCTTCCTTTAAACCAATAAGAGGCTCCCTGCCTCCCCATAGACCCTCCCTTCCCCTTAAAACCCCCCCACCCCCACCACCTTCAGTTCTTTTTTGGGGGGCCTCGACTTTGCTCTCCTCGAGGTGCGGAGCCCCTCGGGGAGGGTTCCTGGCGGTTGCGTCTTCGAGAGGTGGGCGTGGCTGCCTTGGAGACGCGTCCTGCAAGTCGGCTGACGAGGTCGGTCGGCTCTTTGCGGCTGGGGCTACAACTTCCAGATCTTCGGCTCGCAGGAACGAGCAGATGTGCCGGGTTGGATTGTCAGCATTTTTGGCGGTAGGACGGGCGTTCTTCCCGTGTTTTTCATGGTTTGAGCTAATTGTGTCTGCATTTTCATTTGCTGTGCCTTTTTTAGGGGGATGATTTTTCTCCTTTATTTAAAGGGGTCAGAGTCCTCTGGCTTATATTATTTGTTTATAACATGCCGAAGGTGCCTGCTAAAAGACGTAGGATTGTTTCCTCTTCCTCTTCATCAGGGGAGGATGTTGAGGTTCCCCTCTCCACGCCTGGGGGTCACAAGGTTCCGGTGGGGGCTTCTACATCTCTCATGTCCAGAGAACAGGATCAGGACATGATTGAGGTGGCTGTCTCTCGTGCTCTCCAAGCAGGGGTGGCCAGGCCTGGTCGTTCTCCGGCGGCCCATCTTCCTGGGGCTGCGGAGAGGTCCTCTTCTTGTGAGGATGATGACGCTCCGTCTACTTCTGGTGGGAAATATGTCTCCAGGGAAGAGATGTGGGAGGTGATGTCTCATGTTCGGGACAATTTAGGTTTCCCTGTTTTTCAGCCTACAGGGACGGATTCGCACTTGTTCCCTCAGTATCAAACACCTTCAAGGTTTGCCATGCCTTTTCAGGGCTCTGTGAAGGATATGGTACTCTGGGAGTGGAAGGATGTGGACAAGTCTCAGGTGCCAAGGTTCCTTCAGAAACTGTACTTGCTGGAAGGGGAGGATGTGTTGCCATCCTCAGTTAAACTGGATTCCATTCTGGCGACCCTGATTGGCAAGACGGCAGTCAATCCGGAGGATTGTGTGCCTGCAGATGCCACTGACCGTAAGGTGGATTCTGGTCTTAAGAGGATATTTGCGGCGGAGAATTTGGCCCTCAGAGCGGGTATTTTTTCTGCTTATTCTGCACAATCTTTGGTGCAGGATTTTGACAAGCTGGCGGTGGCTGTTCAGGAAGGTTCGGAGTGCTCAGAACTTGTGGCTGTGATGGAGCAACAGGCCAGGTTGCTGGCGGACATGTCTTCTGATGTGGTCCGTAGTTCGGCTCTGGCATCTGGAGCTTTGATTGGGGCTCGTAGGTCCCTCTGGTTGAGGTTGTGGAAGGCAGATCCTGGGGAGAAATCTGCTCTTCTGAGACTACCTTTTGAGGGGCGTAATTTATTTGGTGATCAGCTGCCTTCCATGCTTTCAAAGGCCTTTAAGGAGAGGAAACACGCCTTGCCTTACAAAGGTGGTTCTTCTTCTGGCAAGGGTTGGCGGAAGCATTTGCGCTCCTCTCCCAAAATGGATTCCAAGTCTTTTCTTTCAGGAAACGTCGTTTTCAGCCCTGTTTTTCTCCTAAGAAGTCTGCCCCTTCGAGCCGGGGTGGATTCAAGAAGGGGTCCTGACAATCATTGTGGGCCTGGCAGAGGGCCGGTTGGGGGACGGATGAGGCACTTTCGCTCCGTGTGGCAGGAGAGTGTCAGCGATCGTTGGGTACTGGACATTGTGGACAATGGCTACAACATAGATTTCAAAGTGGTGCCTCCGGATTCAGGGGTGCGTCCCACTCCTCTGCCTGCGGACGGGACCCAGAGACAGGCGTTGTTGGATGGAGTCCGGGACTTGCTTCTCAAGGGGGCCATCTCCCAGGTTCCCTTGGGGTAGAGAGGTCTGGGCACTTATTCCGTCTTTTTTCTGGTTCCGAAGGTGTCAGGAGGTTTTCGGCCTGTCCTCAATCTGAAAGGGGTGAATTCCTGGATCCCGACTGTGCACATCTGTATGCTGTCCATTCAGACAATTTTTCCTCTGGTCAGTTCAGGGGACTTCCTGGCATCTCTGGATCTGCAGGATGCTTACCTGCATGTTCCAGTGGCTTGGCCTTCTCAGCGATTCCTACGCTTTGCGGTAGGCCGGGACCATTTTCAGTTTTGTGTTCTGCCATTCGGCCTCAAGTCCTCTCCCTGCATTTTCACCAAGGTGCTGGCCCCTCTAATAGCTCTTCTGCATTCCGAGGGGGGTTTATTCATCCTTATCTGGACGATATTCTAATCCAGGCATCCTCTCAAGAGCTGTTCCGGAGGCATGTGGCCCGGGTTCTGTTGGTCCTTCAAAACCATGTTTTTTGGTCAACTGGGGGAAGTCAGATTTGGTTCCTTCCCAGGATCTAGTTTTTCTCAGGACTTGGTTTCTGACTCTTCAAGGCTTGGTGACTGTGTCAGAGAAGCGGTTAATGGGTCTCCAGTCTCTGGTGAGGTCGATCTTGTCGCAGCCTGCTCCCAGGGCCCTTCAGTGGTTGCGTCTGCAGGGTCATTTGGCATCGGTGATTTTTCTAGTGCCCGGAGCTCGATTCCATCTTCTTTGCCTGGTAAACTGGTTCCTGGTTCATTGGTCTCTGGGGTCAGGTTTGCTTCAGGAGCGGATTCTGGTGTCGGGGTTGGTTTGCAGGGAGTTGGGGTGGTGGCTGGTGCCAGCGCATCTTCGTGTAGGGGTGTCTTTATCTCCTCCTCTCCCGGTGGTTGTAACGACTGATGCCAGCCTCTCAGGTTGGGGGGCTAGGATGGGGTTGGCTCAGGTCCAGGGGTTTTGGTCGCCTCTGGAAGCAAGTCATTCCTCGAATTGGCGGGAGTTGAAGGCGGTGCTTCTAGCTCTGATTCATTTTCAGGACTCCCTGAAAGGGGTAGCCGTTCTTATTCGGACAGACAACTTGGTGACCAAGGCTTACGTGAACCGGCAGGGGGGGACCAGGTCGTGGACGCTGTTCCGCCTTGCCAGGAAGATTTTTGTTTGGGCACAGGAATGGGTTCTTTCCCTGCGTGCCATATACATTCAGGGGGTGGTCAATGTTCGGGCGGATCTTCTGGGCAGAGTAATTCCCTCGTCTCAGCTTTTCTCCCTCCGGTGGTCTCTGTTTCATCATCTGGTTCGCCTGTGGGGTCTTCCGGTGGTGGATGTGTTTGCGTCTCCAGAGAATGCGAAGCTCAGTCGCTTTTGCTCCCGGTTTCGTTGTCCTCAGGCTTGGGCGGTGGACGGGATGTTGTGTCCTTGGCCTCAGGGTCTTTTGTACGCTTTCCTGTCCTTTCAGTTACTCCGTGCGTTTCTGGTGAAGGTACGTCTTCTGAAAGCCAGGGTTCTCTTGATTGTGCCCCATTGGCCGAGGGCGAATTGGTTTCCGTTGCTTCAGTTGATGGCTTCGGATCGCGTGTGGACTCTTCCTCTCTGTCCGTCGCCTCTGGAGTTTCCTTGCCTTTCGATGGGGTCGTTGAGGCGGTTGCACTTGACGGCCTGGAAGTTGAATGACGGGGTTTGACGGATTTGGGTGTTCCGGTAGCTTTGAGTTCTACTTTACTGGCTTCCCGACGGCGTTCCACTTTGCTGTCTTATGGTCGGCAGTGGAAAGTTTTTTCTTCATGGTGTTTCAGACATGGGTTGGATCCTACGCCTGCATCTCTTTTTGATGTGATGCAGTGTTTACAGGATGGTGCCCAGTTGGGTTTGTCTGTGGCTTCCATGAGGGTGTACTGGGCAGCGATTCAGGCTTTTAGGGGTCCTTGGCATAATCTCTCTGATGAGCGTCATTTGATGCCTCGATTTTTCCAGGGTCTTCTTAACTTGTTTCCTCGTCCAGTGCGGTCCTTTCCTTCCTGGGATCATTCATTGGTGTTGGATGCTTTGACGGTTTCTCCCTTTGAACCTCTGGGGGCCTGTTACTTGCGTCATCTTTCTTTGAAAACTTTTTTTCTGGTGGCCATTACTTCGGCCCGCCGTTTAGGAGAATTGGGGGCCTTGGCCTGCTCGTTTCCTTTTTGTAAGGTTTTTCCAGATCGAGTGGTGCTTGTTCCGGTTCCTTAATTTGTTCCCAAGGTGAATTTGTCTTTCCATGCTCGCCAGGAGGTTATCCTTCCTTCATTTTGTCCGGATCCTTGCTCGGATAAGGAGGTTCGGTTGCATTCTTTAGATGTGCGTCGGGCCTTGTTGGAATATCTGCGGGTAGTTGCTCCTTTCCGTAAGGGTGATTCTTTATTTGTGAATTTCGTTCCGGCTCGGAAAGGGGAGAAGCCATCCATGGCTTCCTTGAGTCGGTGGGTTCGCTCGCTGATGGCTTATTCTTTGAAGGGGAGGTTCCACCCCAAGGGATTCAGGGCAGTTCTACCAGGGGTATGGCTGCTACGGTGGCGGAGCTTCAGGGCGCTTCTGTGGTGGAAATTTGCAGGGCTGCAACTTGGGCCTCACCTTCGACCTTTGTTCGTCATTACAGGGTGGCGGACTTGGGTAATTTGGAGTCGGTATTGGGTCACTGTGTCTTGTCCTCTATGATGTAATAGGGGGGTGGGGACTCAGTGGTCTTTATTGGTTGTGATTAAACTTGTTGCAACTCAGTGTCCGTCTCCTGTTTTCTCTTGCTATGTCTCATTGGTTTAAAGGAAGGCGAGGGAGGGACGGGAGGTAATGCGTCCATTACTTACATTAATGGCATTACTCCTAGTCCTACTCCCTCGCCTACCTTTCCGTTCCCTCCCGTCCTCCCGGTACGGACCGCCTGAGTTGCTACTTGGGCTTGTTTTTGTACAGGAGGTGGTGGGGGTAGCATGGGGGTTTAAGGGGAAGGGAGGGTCTATGGGGAGGCAGGGAGCCTCTTATTGGTTTAAAGGAAGGCGAGGGAGTAGGACTAGGAGTAATGCCATTAACGTAAGTAATGGACGCATGATGGTTCCCTTTTGGAATATACACCTAAAACTTCAAACATGACAAAATCACCTCGAAATTTATTTGAGAACTGTGTAAATGTTTTTTTAAACGATTTTTTTTGCAATGTTAAAAAAGAATATTGGTGATTTTAAAGCTCTTGGCCATTCCACAATAGCAAAACGCCTGGTTTTTTTTTCAGATAAAAGTGCCGACTTAACTGTCCCATGAAGAGGACAAGACGGCAGTGGCATGTGTGTACCCTCTTCCCCAGTGCTTAATTTGTAAATTAAAAGGTTCCGGTGCTCGAAGCGCGAGCACAAAATACTGAGGCAGCGTAATCCTGAAGCCACCTCGGGCGTCTTCAATCCATTTACAGCCAAATTCCCTCCCCTCAGCTCACTCTTGCATCTGCCTGCTTTTCCCCTTTCTGACGCTTTTTCATTTTTCTCTTCCTCCGTCTTTCCCACATGTCTTTTGCTCGCATGAAATGCTTGAGACAGAAAACTAAGCTCCGGCCCTCAGAAATAAGTGCAGGTGCTCCGCACCGGAAACAACAAGCAAAAATTAAGCACTGCTCCTCCTAAACAAAGAAACGTGCAAATATATTCAGTAGTCCTGGCATATTGTACTTCCAAAGCACTCCCCACACACTAGTAAATTCGGCCCTTTTGTTATCATTTCATGCCACCTAGCGGCCACCTGAACTTCAGTCTGATTGTTGGATTTTTTCATAAGCCTTCGTACAGCTTCCGCCTCAGAGAACCGAGCCTTAAAGACTCGACTTCTAATCAGGACTACGGCTCTACTAGTGTAGGTTAATACTGAACTTCTATTCTGTGTAGCAGAATTCGTTCTGGTGCTACTTACAGCAGTAAAAACGGAACAACACGAGCAGTTCATGTTTAGTACCTGTAAAGTTACTAAAGAACTAGGGTTAAAAATAAATATATTTGGGGGGAGACACCAAACACTCCCGCCCCCGAAGCCACGACCTTGACAAACAGCAGAGTAAGAATAAGAAGAAAGCAAAGTCTTATCATAGCTGCCAAGCTTCCCATGTACATACGTCAGATGGTGCTCCACTTGCGCCACTTTAGTGCCGCCTTAGAGTAAATTTTTAGATGCTCAGATAGCCTTTTCCCCATGCCAGATTTACAAGGTGGAATAATGCATGGCATTGCGCTACTTTGTAACCCTTTGCGCTACATTATTCCTGTACCAGGCATAATGTATACAAAGGGGGCTCTCTCCCGTTATAATGGGCCAAAAAATGGTGCAAAGAAATCTAAGAGATTTCTTTGCATCATTTATTTGGCACTTTTAAGAGAAGGCATTAAAAGGGGGCACACCATTGTTTACAATGGGCCCCTATGTACTGTTCAGGGTTAGTGCCCAAATTTTGGTGCTAACCCTGGACAGTACATCAGTAGTGTCAAAAAGGTTACGCTATTGCCCCCTACCCTGTGCCATGGTGCCCTGTTCCTTTGATATGGTGTACACATGGTGGTGGAAGGGGGGCGCCTAGGGGCGCAAAGAAAATGGCGCTGCACTGCGTGCATTGTCACTTTCCTTGAATCTGCCACATAGAATGCAAAGAAAGTGCTAGTTGTGTTCTGCTTCCCTGATGTTTCTGTACTCCTTGTCCTCCATTGTACAAATGTAGGCCCATATTTATACTCTTTTAGCGCAGCTTTTGCGTCATTTTTTGATGCAAAAGCGGCACAAACTTACAAAATACAATTGTATTTTGTAAGTTTGTGTCGCTTTTGCGTCAAAAAGTGGCGCAATTGCTGCGCTAATAAAGTATAAATTTGGGCCGTAGTTCTTTCACTTCTCTGCTCTCCCTATCACCCAAATACTACCCTGCTGAGGTAAAGAGAGACACACTTGTGACAAAAAGGGCAAGTGGGAAACTGATGAGCAGTAGCTGGGGAACGCGGGGTGAATGACTGAGACAGGGGCAGGTCTGATCCGAACCCCACATTTAATTGTCATCCAGGAGCCAGTCACTGCTCGTTTAATGAGGTTAAAAGACAATACAAACTCCCCACGATGAAATATGAACAATACTACCAGACGTAAAGCAATATATCCACAACGGTACTGACTGGAAGGTGTTCCTGATGTCTGTATTAAAATACTGACACTATGTTAAGCCCTTATGCTTGAGTAGTGATTCATAACCTTTCTGTGTATACCCGGAAGAGAAAGAGATCAAGCCACGTATATTAAGAAATCTGACACATTTGCCCCTGCTAACATTACAGTGTTGTACGAAATGGGATAGTGTCAGAATCTAGACTTACATTCCAGTACACTCCCCCATTCACTCTCGACTATTTGTGTGTCTTCTCCAAGTCAGGGTGGAATCAGGCAGAGCCGGGACTGACATTGGCAAAAGTAGTGTTAAAAACTTTGGCAGTAGTGGGATGTGAACCTACATATTTGAAGGTACTGGATCAGCAGTCTAGTGTTTGAAACCACTTAGCTACAGTACCTCATGAGAATGTGTACATCAGTTTCAGGCAGGTGAAACTATGGGCTCTAAGTAACATACTTTCTACTTATGGACTGTAGGGGTATGAAATGCAGAAAATGGATAAGGACCGTCCATTTTGGATGGGTAGAGGCATCAGCGAGCAGCAGATGGCACGCACATTGCATTGGGGAGAGTGAGACATTGCACTAAGGTTGGAATGGGTACCAAGTCTACCTGTCCCGTAGCACCAGCCTCCAGTTGCGGCCCGCTTCGCTCGAAAGGAGGCTGGGCACCTAAAATTTAATAAAATTAAAATTAAAAAAAACACTTACCTTTTTGGAACGGTCCTCGCTGTGCTCCTCTTCCCTCCTGGCTGCACACAAAGGCACAGGCTCCCAGCCTGCCCTTTGGCCAATCGTGACGCTGCTCAAAGCAACATCAGGATTGGCTGGGGGCGCTCCCAGGCAGACTGGGAGCCTGCTGGGGAGAGCCTACCGCGCATGTGTGTTTGGCCGGCCAAACATACATGCGCAGTCAGGGGGAGTGTTGAGCACTCCCCCTCACAACTCCTCACCCCTGATGCCCCGCCCCTTTCACAATGAGGGGAAAATAAACATAGATAAAAACCAATATGTCAGTGTGTTTTGCCTATCTCACTGGGATCCTGCTAGTCAGGACCCCAGTGCTCATAGTTTATGGACTAATGGATATGCCTGTGTAGTGCCTAACTGTGTCACTGAGGCTCTGCTAATCAGAACTTCAGTGCTTATGCTATCTCTGCTTTTAAATTTGTCACTGTAGGCCATTGACTTCATTTACCAATTTCACTTGGCAGCCTGGACCCCCCTTATAAGTCCCTAGTATATGGTACCTAGTAACCCAGGGCATTGGGGTTCCTAGAGACCCATATGGGCTGCAGCATTTCTTTTACCACCCATAAGAAGCTCAGGCAAACCCTTACACAGGCCTGCCATTGCAGCCTGTGTGAAATAGTGCACACACTATTTCACAGCCATTTACACTGCACTTAAGTAACGTATAAGTCACTCATATGTCTAACCTTCAATTGCTGAAGGTTAGGTGCAAAGTTACTAAGTGTGAGGGCACCCTTGCACTAGCAAAGGTGCCCCCACATAGTTCTGGGCCATTTCCCTGGACCTTGTGATTGTGGGGACGCCATTACACGTGTGCACTGCATATAGGTCAATACTTACATGTAGCTTCACAATGGTAATACCGAATATGGCCATGTAACATGTCAGATCATGGAATTGTCCCCCCATTCCAAATCTGGTATTGGGGAGCCTTTTCCATGCATCCTGGGGCTCCACCATGGACCCTCCAGTACTGCCAAACCAACCAGCTCTCCAAGGCTTGCACTGCATCTACAGCTGCTGCCACCTCACAGACAGGGTTCTGCTCTCCTGGGGACTGGGCAGCCCAGTCCTAGGAAGGCAGAACAAAGCATTTCCTCTGAGAGCAGGGTGTTACACCCTCTCCCTTTGGAAGTAGGTGTTACAGGCTGGGGAGGGGTAGCCTCTCCCAGCCTCTGGAAATGCTTTGAAGGGCACAGATGGTGCCCTCCTTGCATAAGCCAGTCTACACCGGTTCAAGGATCCCTTGTCCCCTGCTCTGGTGCGAAACTGGAAAAAGGAAAGGGGAGTGACCACTCCCCTGTCCATCACCACCCTAGGGGTGGTGCCCAGAGCTCCTCCAGTGTGCCCCAGACTTCAGCATCTTGCTTTGCAGGGTGTGGGGGCACTCTGGAGGGCTCTGAGTGGCCAGTGCCAGCAGGTGATGTCAGAGATTCCTCCTGATAGGTCCATACCTGATAAGATAGCCAATATCCCTCTCAGGGCTATTTAGGGTCTCTCCTGTGGGTTCTCTTCAGATTCTGCTTGGAAGTTTCCTTGAGGAACCCTCTGCAACAACTTCAACATCTTCTGTCCTCAGCTGAACCACAGCCTGCTCCAAGAAATGCTGTAACTGCAACAAAGTTTCTACAAGAAACACTTTTCTTCAGCAACCTCAGCTCCATGTCAGCAACTGCAACAGTTTTCACAGTGTGCACGCTCTGGGGACTCCCTGGCTTCATCCTGCACCAGAAAGACCAAAAAAATCTCCTGAGGAGTGACGGAGTCACTCCCCTGCTCCAAGCAGGCACCTTCCAAAATGACAACTGGTACCCTTGGACTCCTCTCACAGCGACGAGCGTGCTCCTAAGGACACAGAGGGTGGAGATCATCAAAATAGACTGTCCTGAGGTCCGGCTGATGCAATTTGGAGGAGGTAAGACCTTGCCATCCCCGAGAGCGATGGTACCCCTGTGTACTGCATCTTCTTCGCCCCCTGAGGCCTCTGTGCACCATTTGCAAAATTCCTTTGTGCACAGCCTGGCCCAGGTCCCCAGCACTCCTTCCTGCGACGTTCAACTCGCTGAGTTGTTCTCCGATGGCGTGGGACCTTCCTTTGTTGTGCTGCATCAACCGTGTTTTGCACCTCCTTTGTACCTGGATCCTGAAGCTCCTGCAGGTGCTGACTGGCATCCTGAGGGCTCTCTGAAGTGCTGAGAGCCTCCTCTTCCTCCTCACACAGGGTTGAGGCCCCCAGGTCCCTCCTGGGTCCATCCAGCGCCATTTTGACGCAAAACACACTTTTGCATAGCCAAGGCTTGTTTGCGACCTCCAACACGAAATCACGTTTGCAACGATCTTCATGCCATGGGACATTTTTTGCATCATGCAGGAACCCACTGGCATCTTCCTAGGGTGCATTCCTACAGTCTTCGACTAACCGGGGACTCTTCTTTTGCATCTTCTGGGTTGGCAGGGGCTTCTGTTCTTCCTGGAACTTCTTTTGACTTCTGGACTTGGTCCCCTTCCTTTGCAGGTCTTCAGGTCCAGGAATCCAGCAGTTGTTCGCAGACTTGGCTGGCTGCTGCAAAATCCCAATCACGAGGTGTAGTGTGTCCTAAGGAAACTTGCAGTACTTTATTCCTGCTTTTCTGGGCTCTGGGGTGGGGTAATTTACTTACCTTTACTGTATTCTTACTCTTCCAGAGATTCTGCACACACTACACTTGTCTAGGGGGGAATTTGTGATTCGCATTCCACTTTCTTAGTATATGATTTGTGTTGCCCCATGACCTATTTTCTCTCATTGCATTCTGTAGTATTTCCTATTGTTTGCATTGTTCTATGACTATTTACTTGTCTAATTTTGGTGTCTAGTGTATATATTGTGTATAATACTTACCTCCAGAAGGAGTATTGTCTCTAAGATATTTTTGGTACTGACTATTGTCTTTACTTGTGTATAAGTACTGTGTACCTATAAGTGGTATTGCATGAGCTTTGCATTGTCTCCTAGTTCAGCCTAAGCTGCTGTGCTACCTCTATCAGCCTAAGCTGCTAGAACACTACTACTTCACGAACTGGGCCTGTTATAAGGTGTAAGTACCCAAGGTACCCACTATAAACCAGGCCAGCCTCATACAATTCTAAAAACGAGACAGCCAAGGAGGAGTAAAGAGAGAAATAAATTAGTAGGGTCACCCAAACATATCAAGAGTGCTCAGACAGTCATAGTGTAAAAAGGATGTTTAGTTGGTCTGACCCTTGGTCATAATTGCTATAAGGAGAGATTAATAAAACATATACAATTATCATATGAACCCAATAAAACCCTTTATCAGAAATACATGTTTAGCATGAGACTGTAATGCTCAGAACAGCCTCTAGAGGACACAACAATGAAAATAGCATTTATAAGAAACATAGTTATGTTATCATATAGTAAGCCCCTAGAGAGCATAACCACATGGAAAAGAAAATGACTGTAAGTACTGCAGTGTCACCATAAATGTAGTCCCTATAGGGCATAGTGTATTACACATCTTCAGGCCTATTGCAATACTGAAACCCTTAGAACTCAAACTACTCCAAACTATAAAACAAACGTTCCAGCCATAAGATAGATTAAAAGCGAACGAATGGTGGCAGGGGTTATTATTTAGGGGTCTCCAATAACATAGCGTATGGACCCTTAGATGACAAATAGAAGGAGTGCATCACGCTGAAAGTTTTGGTGGCGGTCCTATTGTTCTAGGACAACCACAGGCTGAGTTATGGACAAAATGTTGTGCAAAGCATTATGGATCAAGTTTTCTCGAGTGCAGCGGTTGAGCCGCTTTGAAATTTCTGTGTTTTTCAGTCAAGCATTTATTAATTACAAGTGTTTTTGGGAAAGTTATTGAGCGTGAACGGGAGAGCCAAAGGAAATTACTCTGAAAAGGTAACAGTGTGAACAATGTGACCAGCGCACCAATACCGCCGATGTGTAGTTTGTGCTGTGAGCTCCACAGCGGCCCTGGGGTACGAAGGGAAGAAACAAAAGAAAAAAATAGTTCACCCACGCTGAACTATAACAGCAATCGTACAATAATCTATGGAACAGGGTTAGTCCCCAAAGAGGTAACAAAGAAGCCTCAAGGCAGGACAAACATAAAGCATTTATCAATGACATCAAGGGATTTTCGAAAAGCAAAGCCACAAAAGAGTGAAAGTGATGGGCATGAGGTGGGCGTGGTTAATAGCCCACAATACTTACAACAGGTCAAAGCGATTGCACGCTCAACCTAAAAACAGTTTGTCAAACCCTAAACACATTGTAGTATTCAGGACTGACTTTAGGGCGGTGGGAAGGTGTAGGCACAATAGGTGCTGACCTGGAAGGAGTGCACTGACCTCAGGGGAGGGCACTGTATTTAGCAATAACTTTTGATCCTGCTGCAGAGTTCCTTGTTCGTCCATCTTTCAGGCATCAATAAAAATGTCAAGATACCTTTTGTGAATAAAGTTCCTGTTAGGGTGAGAGAGATCAGAGTTTTATCTACTGGTAGTTTTGGCTCGCCATAAAGTAGCACAGAGGGTTAATATGCCTGCTGCAAAGAACAGATCTGTTTTTTGTGTGGATAGCTGAGAGGATTAGTAAAGCCAGCCTTTACCAGTGCTTTAAAACAAATTAAATGTATGAGAGAGGGGCTATGGAGAGATGAGTGGCTTTTTGTCCGGTGGCAGTGAGGGAATCCATGGAGGAGGTGATGGGGCGGGGTGACGGTGCCCAAAAAGATTGCTGCACCGGGCGCAAAAAGTGCTAATGCCTGCCCTGACAGCATGGGCATTCTAGACTGCTTTGTGTGTCATGTTCTGCTCAGGTTAGTACCACAATGCAAACATATTGTTTTACATAATGGCAAGAGATTATTGATATTGAGAAAAAAACTTTTATATTGCCAGTGGCTAAAAATGCTTGTCTGGTCTGCGCTCCTAATTTCCTGCATCAAGGTTGCCTTTGCCGTCTGGTGATCACCATCAAACCACAGAGTGGGTCTAACAGCCCTCGCGCTTTTGCCCTTACTGGCAATGGATGACTGAGCCAAGCATTAGTGAGCCTATTCTGTCACTGCTTGTTAAAGACCTAGAATTGCTGCACTGATCTCGTCTTCGTGAACTTTTTCGCTCAAACCATAGGTAAGTAATTCTGCTATTAAATGCTTGACATAGAGTATTGCACCCTTAAAATCGCTTCCATTCGTGGAAAGGAAATGATTGATTGTAAAGTTATTTTCCCAGGGTGTTTTGTGAGTTCATATTACATTACCAATGAGTCACGCACACTTTCGGATCATTAGATAGGCAATATCATACTAAAATTCCATGCTGGCAATATAACATTGATTCCACTGGCTATGTTGAATAATCGAGGTCTAGCAGGAATGCTCAGATGTTAGTGAACGCGTTACAAACTGCCTTTACAGAAAAAAATGGAATTAAATGATTCTATGCCGTGCCATTAATGGTTTACCGAGCACATGATCCTGCAGTACAAAGTTCTAATTGCTGATGCCATTTCGAGGGATCCACATCACAAGCATTAAAGTCATCTACAACTATAATTTTCAAAGAAGGACACCAAATGATATTTGGCCATATGTCTGAAACCTTTTTTGAGGTTGCAAAAGAACCAGAATCGGGCCTTTTGTGACCGCCAAAAAGGTTTTTAAAATGTTCGAAAGCCAAATTGTAATTGGATAACCTGTTACCCAATCGCAATTTGGATTTGCGAATTGGTATTTGGAAGTGGTGTGTTTAGGGCATCCCTTCCTAATACAGATTCGCAATGGTATATAAAAATGTTTTGCGACCAAATTGTGATTGCAAACCATTCAATTTTTACCAACACCTCAAGGGTGGTGGTAACCATTTGCAATTAGGAAAGGACCCATGGGGACCCCATTCCTGTTGTGAATGTTGATACAAATATTTTTTAAGAGCAGGCAGTGGTCCTACTGACACTTAAACGTTTCATTTAAAAAAAAATTAAATGCATCCTGTACAAGTTAGTTTTAGCAATTCCTAATGAGTCACAAATTGCGACCTACTTCATTAGTATTCATCAGGTGGATCTATTGTGGATCCATTAGGAATCACTATTACTAACTTGTACATTTTTGCACATTAGGAATTGTGATTTCCTAATTGTAATTCACAAAAATTAGCAATTACGAACTCACAATCCATACATTCTGTACATATGGCCAATAATGTTGAGAGACTATTTGGCATATACAATATGAGACTGCTCACTTTCTACTTATTGGTATACTATAAGTATTGAAGCAAATTATACTTTTCCTGCTATTTGACTGAGCTTAAAGATCGTAATACCAGTCTCTGAATGTAACTCCTCAACAGAATAACTCCTTAACAGTTAATTCCTAATTCTTTACAGAATGTAACTGCTTTACATAAGGCTGCAAGTTTAGAGACACATATCAAGAGTCCACTGGAGTGCCAACCTCCTCTGCTGTAGGGAGCTTCCATAAAAACACAGTAAAGCGACTTTTTGTGTATAGGTGTTATAGCCGTAATTTCTTAGAAACACTTGATGGTAAAATTATCACATTTGACAATCAAAAATGATTAGTGAATATTTTGTAGTCAAGGTCATCCACCTTGTTAGATTACACAACGATAGTCCGAAATAGTGCTATGAGGTCATTCTGTCAAGGATTTAAAATAGAGATTGGGCACTGGCACGCAGCTCCTAGAAGAGTGACCAGGCAATATGGGGCCATGGGATGCGTCTGAAATATCAGCACCGTTAGGCTCGATTAGAATACAATCACCAGAAATCACCTATAAAGCAAACAACTTCATTGAAGGAAATGAGGAGGCCACTGGTCAAGATAGTAGCCACAAAGCAGTGGAACTTACCAAATTCATTTTGTAGTTGTGAAAAACCTGATTTGATTGAAAGACAGTTAAGGAAGAGATTCTTGTCAATACGAAAAGGATGTCCTACAGGAGCGTGGAGACTAGAACTATTAGTGGAGGCAATATACTCTTGTGCTATAAGCTGATTTATGAGGCTGTCGCTCTCCTATGAAGGAAAAAAGCCAGAATCTGTAGCAGGAATTTGATATAAAACACCGCTAGCTGATAAGGATAATTACTCAAATACTAAAAGGATAAAAAATGCAGAATGTTTTGCTCTCCAGCAAGGCTTTTGAACTAGTTTTACAGAATCTCGAATTGGTAACCTCAATCAATATGGTGAATCAATGGTTAAAATGTGCAGTGCAGCTTCATAGTTTCAAACGGAATTTACATTATTGCGCTCACATGTATTCTCTGCAGTCATTTTATGGAGCACTGTGGCAGATAGAATTGTTTTTATATGAGCACAATTCTGAATGCAAAACAAACACTGTCGCCTTTCTACTACATTGAAACAACTGTCCAGTGTTATACATTTTTAAATGTTAAACACTTTTATTAAAATATATACCTGTGTAATTTATAATGTGAGATTTATTCGGTGATACAAGAAATGTGATACAATTTTTTTAGTATTATGACCATGGTGGTTACCGCCATGGTCATCCGCTGCTTCTCCGTTCCGCCCGCCGGGCTGGAGACCTGGGTCTCCAGGCCCGCGGCCGTCACAATACCGCCGCCGGTATTTTGACCCAGCTTACCGCCGTGGATTTCCAGCGGTTGGAACCGCCATGAAATCCATGGCGGTAAGCACTATCAGTGCCAGGGAATTCCTTCCCTGGCACTGATAGGGGTCTCCCCCACCCCCCACCCGACTCCCTCCCCTACACCCCCCACCACCCCTGCCATCCCCCAAAGGTGGCAGGGCCCCTCTCCCCACCCCGACCCCCAACATCACAGAACTCACATACACACGACACGCACACAGGCACCACCAACACACACACCGACATACATGCCTACATCCACACACTCAGTCAGACACGCACACCCATATACAGACATACACGCACACATCCATACAGACATACATACAGACATACACGCACTCATTCCCAAAACACACAACACCCCCGCAAGCATACACACACTCACACACCCCCTCTACATACACAGACGCACACCCCCATGCACCCACACAACACACAACACCCCCACACCCCCCTCCCCTAACGGACGATCACCTTACCTGTTCCGTCGATCCTCCGGGAGGGGACAGGAGCCATGGGGGCTGCTCCGCCGACACCACACCACCAACAGAACACTGCCGCGCTGAATCACAGGACGTGATTCGCTGGGCGGTGTTCTGTTGGCGTGGCGGTGGAGGTGGAGCAACCTCCACTTCTCCGCCGCCCGCCAGTATGGCTGTTGGCGGCTCTCCGTCCGAAAAAGGACAGAGAGCAGCCAACAGTCATAATAAGCTGAGCGGCAAACCGCCAATACTGGCGGTCTTCCGCACGGCGGTCCCTCGGCAGTCTTGTAAAAAGACCTCTGAGGTTGTAATGACCACCTTAATCTTTTGTTAGTACCAGAAGCGGGTACTTGTTTGCACTCCATACCCAGTATCCTTTCCCTCGTGTCTACATATCTGAGGCTAAATTTTATGAGTCCCAACTTGAATACATTCAATTAATTTCACACTTTGCTTATTTGTCCTCGACACGTTCTACATAAATTATATTGTCTCTTATAATTGAGGTACAAAGTACATGTAGACCAATAATTTACCTAATTGGGAAATGCTTCTCTAGTCCCTTTACCTACACTTTCGGTATGCATAGTGATACTAATAAAAGATGATCCTGTAAGTTATGTAAGACTACTTGTCTCGTTAGGTTTCTTGTTAAACTCTTGGGATGCACACAAATCCTGCCCAAGTTGTCAAGCTGGTAATACCTTGACCCCATAGTAGTTGGGATCGAGAGCTGGGAGTTTTGTTTATATTCATGCCCTGCAATTGGGGAGTCTGGTGTCAGTTTTCCAGGCAAATTACGACTCAGACACTTTAATGAAAAACTAGATTTTCTTTCTATTGCCTTCAAGATTGGTTATTTTTCTGAGCTTGCAGTCCTTATTCACTGTGGCGTGCTAGGACCTACTTTAATTCTCATGCACAGTATCACCACAAACGTTTTATTTAAGGTTTTGAATGCTTTATCTGAAATTAAGTGCACCAAGGCCCACACTGACATAGTAAAACCTGTTGTTCACAAACATGTGTTCAGCGCATATGATTTAACCCTCTCCTATAGCTCCAGGTCTCTGTCAGTCACTTTGCTATTAACTTAATCTAGAGCCAACATGTGTGTGTCAGATGCTTTAGACCTGCTCAAAATTCTTGTTGTCCCTGAATTCCTACATCGCAAGCAGAGATGGATATGTTGCTGATGACAGGAATCTGGGGAGAGGCTGAGGAATGTAGAGAGAGAAACACTGAACTGGAGCTCACTCCCAGATGGAACTGTCTCAATCAAGACCCAGCACTGTGCAACCTAGATATTACAGAGATTGTTTACTGTCAGTGGCTGGAAAACAGAGAAGGACAGGTAAGTATATCGAACTCGCTGAAGAGAAAAAGTAATCACATATAAAGATAGGTTTTGACAGCAGTGGTTGCCTTGTTGAGCCAAGGGTCTACCAGGAATCCAGCGATAAACCCCCGGATACTGACACAAATACCTCAATAATATAGAACTACAAGAGGCAAACACGTCAATAAAAGGCAACAAGGCAAAGGAAACTAGGAAACCAGAATGGGAAAACTGAGGGAACCAAAGAGGAAAAACGCAATAAATGCGAGGGACAAATACAAGTATGAACTGGTACATAATCAGAGATAGCCAATGAAATTAACATCATGTTGCCAGGTAAAGACTCCAAGTCCCGAATGATACTAATTATGTGTCTGGCACTGTTGACAAGAACATGATAACACCAGGAAGTGAGTATGTGAGTTCATGCAGATAGCAGTCTAGGGTTCCCCATCTGATGAGTTTCCACTAACCTGTCTTCCACAGTTTCCAGCTCCCGTGCAAGGTATACTGCCTGCATTTTCCCTGAATCCTGGAAGTGGGGTTATTTCACTATGCCAGTGCTTTATACCTGTCTCTAGTTACCATCTCCTCATTCAACAAGGGCGTGGGGGGTCGGGGGGGGGGGGGGGGAGGAGAGAGGGGTCGTAGCATTATTCATAGAGCACAATTGCTCAGGCCTAAATGCTAACATTAGGTTGTGAAGGTGAACTATACTTCCGAAAACAAAGTCTGTTCAGCTTGCCCCATAAACACACAGTGTAGGCGCCAATGACTGCAGACTTTGCTCCACAGTATTACTAGCAGAGCATATTTAGGTGGTACAGGTGGATGACAATCAAAGCTCACTGCTTTGTTTGAAAGCGGAGGTGGAAGCTTTTCATTTGTGCAAGTAAAATAATATGTAGAAGAAATATCAACTGCAGCATGGCGTTGCAACCACATTAATGTTACTAACTGGACTATTCAAGAGGAGGGAATATCAACCACTGTTAAGACAAAGCTTTGTGAGACAGTTGATAAATGTAAGAAGAGACTGTTCTGCTGGCAGTAATGTCTAGGATGCTAGTCCATCGTAGGGCTGTTAATGGTATGTCGTCACTTTTGGACTTATATTTATTAAGAGGTTGACTCATTTTTGGACAACATTTAGGGGCAGATTTATGGAAAGTGGCGCTGCACCGAATGCAGCGCCACTTCCCTGCACCCAATAGCACCCCCTACTGCCACTATGTGTGTGCTGTATTTCAAATGCAGTGCACCATGGCGGAAGGTAGGGGGCAATAGCGTCATCTTTCATGACGCTATTGATGTAGTCTGCAGGGGTACTCCTGCAGAGTACATAGGGCCCCATTCTAAAGAATGGAAGGCTCAAGAGCAGGCATTAAAAATTAAAAGTGCCGTAAAAAATGGTGTAAGGAAATCTCATAGATTTCCTTACACCATTTTCCGGCTCCCCTAACGGGGGAACGCCCCCTTTGCATACATTATGCCTGGCACAGGCATAAGGTAGCACAAAGGGTTACATAGTGGCACAGTCCATCCACTGTGCCACCCTTTAAATAAGGCACAGGGATTTCGGCCTTGTTGGACCACATTAACGTCAACAACAATGAAGTTAATGTGGCGCAAGGAGGCGCTAGGACACTATAAATATGCCCCTTTAAAACTGTATTTCACATGGATATGAAATTATTTTTTTAGATATGATATACTTTTTTAGAAATACAGATTTTATCATGGCAAAGCTCAGTATAAGTATGATTTCCCTTACTGCAGCTAACGGGTCTCTAAGCTTGCAATGCACTTAGTTAATGACAGCCTCAGACCTCTTTGCTAAGCTTTACCATTGACTGTGTAGTCAACACCGTCTTCATAAAAGGGAAACACACTCATTTTCCCTCTACATTGAAAACAGTTATTTAAAAAAAAAACATCTGCCTTGTACCGACAGAATGTGTTTTGTAACAAGGAAAAACTTATTTTCACTAAAACTCAATGTTGTTAACTATGTATCGATTCTTTGTTCTATAAACTACAAAACCGTGTAGTCCAGTATTTCACTTAGTGTTTTCAGTAAACGTTTCCCTGTTTTAAATATGCAAACGTTTCACATGACCAAAATACACATTTATTATAAAAATACGTAACATATAATGTGTGATATGGCCTTTAGTACAATCTCTACAGTCTTGTGACATTTACTGACAACTTGGGAATTTTATGACATTTACTAATCACTCGACCTTCAGCTTTGGGGATCTTGATGCCACCAGAACCACTCACTGGCAATTCTGGGCCGTAGTATGTGAGTACTCGCTACATATCCTCTCTCTTTACCTACAAATGTATGCAATTGCATGATGACTCTAAGCCACACCCAATAGGTAGTAAGATACCTGAGCACTAGTGGATTGGATTTGCCAAACTTAATTGTCAAGTTCTTCCTCTTAAGACACAGTGGTATTAAGTAGCTGGGCGTCTTGGGACATGTGTCTCATACAAGTAATTGTTAGAGAGGTCACCATATGCTTAGAAAGGAAATTGATTAGAGGAGGAAAATATGCAGTATGGACTGCCTTCGTAGTCTTACAACTTCAGCGCTGCAGGAGTTTGTTAATCGGTGCACAGAATGAAGACAGAAGCAGATAGATGAAAGACCCTGTTATTTTTGCCAATATGAATATCAGTGATAGGTCCATCTAAGGTATGCTGTTGCAGATGGTACGTATTGTTCGTGGAACAAAAACACAAACTGAGTCCTAGGGTTATTACGACTGATTCTTTATGTATTATGAGACAATAACTGCAGCATTTCTTGTTATAGGAAAAATCTCGAGGAGTGCTTCGTGAGTGGTACATCCATAATCCATACCCATCCCCCCGAGAGAAGAGGGAGCTGGCTGAAGCAACTGGACTTACCACTACGCAGGTCAGCAACTGGTTCAAAAACCGGAGGCAGAGGGACCGAGCCGCTGAGACCAAAGAAAGGTAAAAAGACTCACCAAACAGGATGGGGATTTGGAAGAAATTGTCTCATCCTTGAGAAGAGTACCTGCTAGCGTTTGTCTTAGTCCTCCTAGTTCTCGCAGCCAAGGAAACACAGCTGTCTCAGTCACAGTCAGATATTGGGTCCAGTCTTCCAATTAAGAAATCAAAGATAGTCCATGGATTGTGAATCCTTTTTTTGATTGAGATTCACAGGGAAGTGTCCATGTACACGATACAGAACATTTTACACAATGCTAATACATTCTTACTTATTCCATAGCTGCTTATTGGTACATTAGAGAATATGAGATAGACAGTATACTACTATCCAAACATCAATAACATTTGTCCCATACCTCCAACCCAATCTTTCTTCTACCTCCACATTTTAATTTACATAGAGCAGTCTCCATTTCAAATGTCACACATCCACTGCCAACTTGAGTATTCTGGTAAGTGCTCTGCACACCACTATCTAGCAATTATAATCTTGGCAGCGACTAGGACAACAAAACGTCACCAATTCAGGAAGGGGGTATACACCACCCATATCCAACCCAAAAAGTATAAATGATGTGCTAAGAATTATACCAGGACCTAGCATTTTATTTAACTTGCAACAGATCATTTGCCAAATCTGTATGAGTGATGTACGTGTGACAAATATAGGGGCCTCGTCTGCATCTTTAATCGAAAATCTGTATTGATGATCCATGTGTATAACCTATTTGGACCAAAATATAACCAATGTAGTGTCTTATATTGTTGTAATTTTAGATTAGAAGCTCGTAGACATTTAAAACTTCTTCTTAAACTTTTCAGTAACATATCAGTGGTAACTGATATTCAAAGCTTTAGACCTGTTCTCTGCCAACCCATTACTACAGCTTAGTAATTGTTGCTTCAAAGATGTGTATATATTTTAAATTGTATCTGTTTCGGGGTTGTTTAAGATTTCCATTACTTCAGTTTTGTCCCTTTTCATGTACGATTTCAATAAATAGCCCATTATTTGCAAATGTAAAAAAAATCCAATGCCAGAAAGTTGAAAATCGTTTTTAAGGTCTTTGTGTATAGTCACATTTTGTTCTTCAAATAGCATACTCAGTTGGGTAAAAGCTTTCTTTGTCCATATCAGAGTTATGTCATAACAGAAAACATTGGGCAGGAAATTCTGCACACTAATTGGTGTTTACCTATTGATTAATGGAATGCTAAGGATTTAACCCACTGCGGCCAAAATCTTACTGCCATCCCTACCCACCTTAAATGTAACAATGCCCGGGCAAAAATGTAAGCATGCAGAAGTAGTCTAATATAGCCTTAGAACCCGCCGTAGCGGGCTCTACCGGCTATTAAAGGCCCGCTCCCCGCGTTAAATGCCCGAGCCGAAGGCGAAGGCATTTAACAAGGGAGAGGGACTTTAATAGCCGGTAGAGCCCGCTACGGTGGGTTCTAAGGCTATTAGAACATTCTGCCACACAGGGCAGAATGTTCTATTAAAAAAAAAAAATGTTCACGGAGCCCGAGGGGATTTAAATCCCCTCGGGCTCCGTGAGGCTTTGTTCACAGCTGTTGCTGTGAACAAAGCGAACATTGGAATGTTGGCGCTGCGGGCTTTTACCGGCCAGTAAAAGCCCGCAGCACTCCATTGTTTTCAATGGAGCCTCCAGCATTCCAATGTTCTAATTTTACATAGTACCATTCACGCAAAATTACAGAGGTTATGCCATTATGCCACATCGTGTAATTTCGGGGGAGAAATTTTAACCAAGATGTAGCATTTGGATAATTTTGAAACACAAGCAGCAATCAGGTAGATTGTTTACCCTAACGGACTGTTCAGGTAATGTTTGAGCTCCACACTACAAATCCGAATGCAAATGGTTGTATTTTGCAGGTGAGCGGCAGTTCCTTTTATGTGGAAAAATTCTGGTAGATTTTTCATCTGAGCAGACTTTTCTGGTAATTTTTTAGCAGAAAGCTACAAATCTGAAAGTGAACAACAGTGTTTTGAATGCAATCAATCGTAAATTTACTTGCAATTATATTTTGGAGTTGAATTGTTAGCCAAATGGACTGTCCTGGTAATTTCTTTGAGTGTGAGACCCATTTTGTGCAATAACATGTAATTTTGCTTAATTCGGCTGTATTTGCGCATAATTACCCTACACAAAATTACATGTTTTACTCCCGCCCCTAAATTTAACACATTTGAAATTGTTGGGCTCAATGATCTGCAAAAGCCAACTCTGAGAGTTTATGCCTAAACAAATCAGATTGGCTGAAGAAGAATGGTGATAAAACAGAGATTCTGTTCTTTGTGTCCAGTTGCTCCATTTGGAACAGTAGCTGGTGGCCCGGGCTTGCAGCTCCTTTCCCACTCTTGTGAAGGAAGCAAAGAACCTAGGAATTGTTTTTGACCAGGGACTGCCCTTTGAGGGTCAGGTTAGTAAGACAGTGAAGACATGTCACTGGACACTTAAAATGCTCAGAAAGATCCTGCAGTTTATTCCACCAGTGCTTAGGGTACCGTTAGTTTTGGCGCTTATCATCTAACAACTGCATTATTGCAATGTGCTTTATCTAAATGTTGGTAAATGCTCCCTCCACAAGCTGCAATTGATCCAAAAAGGGGCCACACATTTGATTATCAGGCTCCCGAACAGCCACTCGGAGGGTGAGAGGTTGAGGTTGAGGTCCCTACACTGGCTCCCAATTAGGATCGGATTAGCTTTAAAGAAGTATGCCTGGTGCATAAGGCATTGCATGAGTCCAGCTCGGGATATCTGAGGACCGTCTTTTCTTGGTATACCCCCAGCAGAGCCTTCAGATCAGTAGGGAACACGAAGCAAAATACCCCCTGTGAGAAGCTGGCCTGGTTTGTAGTGGGTACCAGAGGTACTTACACATTATACCAGGTCCAGTGATCCACCTTAGTGAAATGTAGGCAGTGTCTAGCAGCTGAGATGTCTAGGGTAGCTGTAGTAGTGCAGCCAAGGCTGAACTAGGAGACATGCAAAACTCTTTCAATACCACTATAGTCACACAGTACTGATACACAAGAAAGACAATACTCAGTGTTACCAAAAATAAAGGTACTTTATTTTAGTGACACAAGGCCAAAAATATCTTAGAGGCAAAACTCCTACAGGCGCTAAGTATTATACACAATATATACCGTAGTAACCATAATCAGGTAAGTAAACAGTCATAGAGTAGTGCAAACGGTGAAAAACACAATAGATTGAAATGGGCCTAGGGACAACGCAAACCATACACTAAAATAGTGAAATGGGAAAGTCGGATTCCCCCATAGGCAAGTGTAGTGTGTGGAGGGGCGCTGGGAGTGTAAGAAAACACCATAAGGTAAGTAAAGTACCCCACCCCAGAGCCCAGGAAAACAGGAGTAAAGTACAGCAAGTCTCATCAGAACACACTAGAAGTCGTGGTAAAGTATTATGCAAGAACCAAGCAAGACTGCAAGAAACCAACAATGGATTCCTGGACCTGAAGACCTGTTGAGAGAGGAGACCAAGTCCAGAAGTTGATGGAGAGTCCAGGAAGAACAGGAGCCCCTGCCAACCTGGATGAAGGTGCAAAAGTGGATTCTCCAGTTGGAAGAAAAGTACAGAAATGCACCAAAGAAGACAGCTGTGGGTTCCTGCTTGGTGGAAAAGCTATCTCACGTCGAGTCGTTGGATGAAGGCAGTTTGTGTTGCTAAATTCCGCCAACAAGCTTTGGTTCACGCAAGAATGCGTTTTGCATCAAAGAGGCGCTGCCCTGACCCAGGAGGAACCTGGGGGGGTCTCAACTCAGACTGAGGAGACAGTGGGGGCTATCAGCACTTCAGAGAGCCCTCAGAAGACCGGGCAGCACCCACAGGAGTCCCAGAACATGGGGACAAAGGAGTTGCAAAGTGCGGTCGTCGCAGCAGTACGCAAAGGGATCCCACACCACCGGAGAACAACTCAGGGAGCTGAGCGTCGCAGGATAGAATGCTGGGGACCTGAGCTACGCTGTGCACGAAGAACTTTTGGAAGAAAGGCACAGAAGCCCAAGGAGCTGCAGAAGACGCAATGCACGGGTTACTGTCTGGCATGGGAAGGCAAGCCCTTACCTCCACCAAATTTGGACAGCTGGAACTTTGGACGGTCAGCGTCACTTTGGCCCACCACCTGTGTTCCAGGGATCACGCTCATCGACAAGAGAGGAGTTCCAGAGTATCGGTCGTTGTTGCAGTGAGGTGCCTGCAGAAGCAGGGAAGAGACTCTGTCACTCCACGGGATATTCCTTCAGCTCTTCTGGTGCAGGGTGAAGATAGGCAGTCCTCAGAGTGTGCACAACCTGGAAACCCTTGTAGTTGCTGGCTGGAGCTGAAGTTGCAGGTCACAGTAACCTCCCTGGATACTTTGTTGCAGTTACAGTGGTTCCTGGAGCAGTCTGCGGTTGATCCGACGATCAGAAGATGAAGCAGAGGGTGCAGAGGAGTCCTGGTGGAGTCTTGCAAACCGAATCTGAGGAAGCACCCAGAGGAGAGACCCTAAATAGCCCTGAGAGGGGGACTGGCTAACTACCCAGGTATGCACCTATCAGGAGGAGTCTCTGACGTCACCTGCTGGCACTGGCCACTCAGTTGATGCCAGAGGGTCCCCACACCTTTGAATCCAAGATGGCTAATGCCAAGGACACTCTGGAGGAGCTCTAGGCACCACCCCTGGGGTGGTGATGGACAGGGGAGTGGTAACTCCCCTTTCCTTTGTCCAGTTTGGTGCCAGAACAGGGACTGGGGGTCCCTGAAGCGGTGTAGACTGGATTATGCATGGAGGGCACCATTTGTGCCCTTCAAAGCATTTCCAGAGGCTCTGGGGGGATACCCCTCCCATGCCTGTAACACCTGTTTTCAATGGGAGAGGGTGTAACACCCATCTCCTAAAGGAAATGCATTATTCTGCCTTCCTGGGATTGAGCTTTCAAATCCCCAGGAGGGCAGAAACCTGTCTGTGAAGTGGCAGCAGCCGGGGCTGCAGTGGAAACCTCAGAGAGCTGGTTTGGCAGTACTGGGGGTCCATGGTGGAGCCCCCAGGGTGCATTGAATTGGCCCCCAATCCCAGATTAGGATTGGGGGTTAAATTTCACAATCTTAGACATCCCACATGGCCATATTCGGAGTTACCATTGTGAAGCTACATATATGTATTGACATATATGTAGTGCACACTTATAATGGTGTCCCCGCACTCACAAAGTCTGGGAAATTGGTCCTGGACAACGTGGGGGGCACCTTTGCTAGTGCAAGGGTGCCCTCCCACACAGTAACTTTGCACCTAGCCTTCAGTAACTGAAGGTTAGACATATAGGTGACTTATAAGTTACCTGGTGCAGTAAAAATGGCTGTGAAATAGTGTGTGCACTATTTCACTCAGGCTGCAGTGGCAGTCCTGAAGGAGTGTTTGTATGAGCTCCTTATGGATGGCAAATGAAATGCTGCAGCCCATAAGGATCCCCTGGAACCCCAATGCCCTGGGTACCTAGGTGCCATATACTAGGAAGTACTAAGAGGGATCTAGTTTGCCAATCTGAATTGAAATATGGAGTCATATTTGGTAAACAGAGAGAGCATAAGCACTGGAGTTCTGGTTAGCAGAACTCCAGTGACACAGTCAAAGACACTGACATATAGGTCACAAGCTATGCGCACTGGTGTCCTGACTAGCAGGATCCCAGTGAGACAGTAAACACAGGTAAAAAATGGGGGCAACCATGCTAAAAGAAAGCCACATTCCTACACCCCCAGATTTAGGAAGGCCATATGAGTTGTGGGTGGGGAGGGGGGTGGGCTTGTAGAGTCTTCTCAGTGGAAGCTGCCAGGCTTTGGAGCATGCTCCCGCTGGACATCAGAAGGATTGAGTCACATATAGAGTTTCGCAGGACAGTCAAAACCAAGTTATTTAGGGCAGAGTAGGAGGTTCTGGGGAAGAACCCCTTCATTGCGCAGATGGCTTTTTCACACACTGATCCCTTATATACCCATTGGGTTGTATGCGCTTTGTAATTGTAAAAAATATATATATATCACTTGGAATACCTACTTGTCGATTAAAAAGCATAGTTGAAAGCCTCTTATCCTTTGCAGCCCAGTAACGAAACTGAAAGTCAGGTAATGACCAGCTTCTCTTATTTCAGGCTGTTTTAAGGAATTTAGCTGTTCTGTGTGTTTTCCTGCTTTCCTAAATAAAAATAAGGGGTGTTAGAAATGGGGTCTTTGGTTGACAGTCAGGTTACCCCCTGTTCAAGCAAGGATCCTCACTCTAGTCAGGGTAAAAGAGAATCACCCTCAGCTAACCCCTGCTTACCCCATTTGTAGCTTGGCAGAGCAGTAGGCTTAACTTCAGAGTGCTAGGTGTAAATTATTTGTACCAACACACACAGTAACTTAATGAAAACACTACAAAATGACACAACATCAGTTTAGAAAAATAGGAAATATTTATCTAAACAAAACAAGACCAAAACAACAAAAATCTGACATACACAAGACAAGTTATGAATTTTTAAAGATTAAACTAAATAATAGTGCTTAGAAACACAAAATGCTTCGATGAGGTGTTAACACAGCGTCGTGACGGAGTCGTTCCCAACAATCCGACACTAGCGGCGCCGGACACCGAATTGCGTAGACCCCCTAGTACAGTACCTTTGGTGAAGAGTGAAAACAAGTCGATGCGCGAAGTCTGTGCGAAACGCTGAATCCGCGCATTTCAAGCGGCATCGGTCACGACGTGGTGCGGCGACTTCCACGGAGTCGCGGACTTCAGCGGGGCTGCAGCGGCATCTGGCCTGCGAAGGTCGTCGCGTTCCAGCGAAGATCACGGAGTCGGTTGCAGGTGGCGTCACTGGATTCAGCAGCGCCGTCAGTCTGAAGTCGTCCGAAGTCGATTTCCTTGGATTTCCACAAGCTTTCCTTTCAACGGCCCAGGAACTGGATAGGGCACCACTTGTCAGAGCAGGAGTCTCTCCAGAGACTCCAGGTGCTAGCAGAGAGAAGTCTTTGCTGTCCCTGAGAGTTCAAACAACAGGAGGCAAGCTCTAAATCAAGCCCTTGGAGAATTCTTCACAAGATGGAAGGAACACAAAGCCTTTGCCCTCTTACTTTGGCAGAAGCAGCAACTGCAGGATAGCTCCACAAAGCACAGGCAGGGCAGCACTTCTCCTCAGCTCTTCAGCTCTTCTCCAGGTAGAGGTTCCTCTTGATGTCCAGAAGGGTGCCCTTCTCATACCCAATTTCTCCTTTGAAGTAGGTCTACTTCAAAGTAAAGTCTCTTTTGAATGTGAAATCCTGCCTTGCCCAGGCCAGGCCCCAGACACTCACCAGGGGGTTGGAGACTGCATTGTGTGAGGACAGGCGCAGCCCTTACAGGTGTAAGTGACCACTCTTCCCCTCCCTCCTAGCACAGATGGCTCAACAGGAAATGCAGACTACACCCCAGCTCCCTTTGTGTCACTGTCTAGTGTGAGGTGCAACCAGCCCAACTGTCAAACTGACCCAGACAGGGAATCCACAAACAGGCAGAGTCACAGAAATGGTATAAGCAAGAAAATGCTAACTTTCTAAAAGTGGCATTTTCAAACACACAATCTTAAAATCAACTTTACTAAAAGATGTATTTTTAAATTGTGAGCTCAGAGACCCCAAACTCCACATGTCCATCCACTCCCAAAGGGAATCTACACTTTAATCAGATTTAAAGGTAGCCCCCATGTTAACCTATGAGAGGGACAGGCCTTGCAACAGTGAAAAACGAATTTAGCAATATTTCACTGTCAGGACATATAAAACACATTACTATATGTCCCACCTTAACCATACACTGCACCCTGCCCTTGGGGCTACCTAGGGCCTACCTCAGGGGTGCCTTACATGTAAGAAAAGGGAAGGTTTAGGCCTGGCAAGTGGGTACACTTGCCAAGTCGAATTTACAATTAAAACTGCACACACAGACACTGCAATGGCAGGTCTGAGACATGATTACAGAGCTACATATGTGGGTGGCACAACCAGTGCTGCAGACCCACTAGTAGCATTTGATTTACAGGCCCTGGAACCTCTAGTACACTTTACTAGGGACTTACTAGTAAATCAAAAATGCCAATCATGGATAAACCAATCACATACAATTTACACAGAGAGCATATGCACTGTAGCACTGGTTAGCATTGGTAAAGTGCTCAGAGTTCAAAAGCCAACAGCAACAGGTCAGAAAAAGTTAGGAGGCAGGAGGCAAAAAGATTGAGGGTGACCCTGCATAAGCAAAAAAGTCCAACAAGGGGATTGAGCGGAACAGAAATAACAAGTTTGACAAGATACTAATTTAACCATATTGCACCTGTTGATTATCTTAAAAGGAAGTGATAGTTTTAATGCAGTATCTCATGTATATGGATGACATTTGTACACCTCAATGTTTCATTACTTTACATTTTATACATCTAATCTGGCCAAAATCTTAATTAGTTAATATCTGAGTTTTAGTTGTGTTCAATGCATACCCCACTGGTGTACCATTTTGGTGAACAATCCTCTCTATAACGGCCAGAGCCTTTTTGCATTGCATATACCTATATCATTGGCACAGGCAGCTAGCTATCTTTATCATATGTTAAGATGTATTTGGATTATATTCTGCTCGATCACTAGTTCACCTAAATAAGGTTTTAAGGATGAGGTGAACACCGGTGGGGATAAGGGGCATCCCTGTCTTGTACCCCACTAATTTTCATATGGACGAGGCCTTGCCTGGAATCTGAATTCTGGCTGTAGGTCTATGAAATAGACTATTAACCAGTGTTGCAAAGGTTGAGTCCAGTTCCATTTGTTCCATTATAGGCCTCAAATAATTTCATGATCAAAACCTTAGTGGCATCAAAGAGGATCATATCAACACATTCTGCCAATACTTCAGCTGAGTCAAACCTAGGTATTGCCTTGTTAATATGATTTGTGGTATGTCGTCCTGCAGTGCTGTTCTTCAGGCACTAACTTTGGTATTATGGCTGATAAATACCTAGCTAAAGTTTTGCTTATATATTTGCCTTAGCGTAAATCTGAGAAATGGGCCAATATGATCCTCTGTCTTTAGAAGGCTTTCCTTTCTTTAAAAAGATGGTATTTATTGTGCACTCCCAGGAAGCTGGCATCAGGCTACCTTTATATATACTAACTAAAACGTCCATATAAAAAGCTAGAATTACATTCAGAAACACTTAATAAAATTTAGCTGGCATTGCATCTTCACAAGCCGCCTTCCTATTTACCAGATTTTATACAGAAAATGTTAACTCCTCCTCAGAGTACTAGGGGCCAGATGTACGTAGAAAGCAATTTGCGACTTGCAAATTGCGAGTCCCTGCGACTCGCAATTTGCAAGTCGCAAATTGCTATGCAGTACGGTGTCTCAGACACCGACTGCAACTCGCAATGGGGTCGCAATGACCCACCTCTGTCGCAAATTGCGGCCCCATTGCGAGTATAGGCACTCGCTAACATGGAGGCCTGCTGTCGTCAGCAGGCCTCCATGTTAGCGACCTGCTTGACAATAAAGCAGTTTTTTTTTTTTTAAATGTAGCCCGTTTTCCCTAAGGGAAAACGAGCTGCATTTCAAAAAAATCCGAAACCTTTAGTTTCGTTTTTTTTCAGGGCAGGGAGTGGTCCCTTGGACCACTCCCTGCCCTGAAAAAATATTTTGGGGTCCAGTCCCAAACTGGAAGGGGTCCCCAATTTGCGATTGGGTTACCATCCACTTGAAGTGGATGGTAACTGCGATGCCATTTGCGACCGCATATGCGGTCGCAAATGGTATTGCATCCCAATGCGACTCGCAAATAGGAAGGGAACACCCCTTCCTATTTGCGAGTCTGAAATGCATTTTGCGAGTCGGTAACGACTCGCAAAATGCATTTCTGCATTGGGATACGCGTTTTGCGACTCGCAAACGGCAAATTTTGCCGTTTGCGAGTCGCAAAACGTTTCGTACATCTGGCCCTTAGAGCCATATTTACAAGGGCCTTGCGCCACTGGAGCGTCACTTTTTTGTGATGCTCTGCTGGCACCATGCAGTGCGTCATATTTACAGGGCGGCACTAAGCTACTTTTTGTGGCTCAACACCACCTTGTAAATATGGGCCCCTCCGACACAGTTTTCTGAGTCAGAGGGGCGTGCTAAGGGTGTTGATGTGGACATTCCTCCCCAACTCCCACTGCTTTTGACCCTGTCCCAGTTTTACAACGTCTGAAATCTGCGGCACCGCCAAAAACTAACGAGACCCCAGGTGTGGCGTTTGAATGGCACAACGAGGGGTAATATTTTTATTCCTCCTCGTTTTAGCTTTTTCCATGTGTGCTACATACTGCAGCACACATAGAAAGAGCAACAGGCTGTGAATGATTGTTTACGTGCAGAAAGGTGTCCCTCACTGCACATAAACAATCATTAAAAATGACAATTTGCTACTTCTTTATGTGCTGCATTCTGCAGTATACATAGAAGTGTCAAATTGCCATTGTAGATTGTTTTTGTGCAGGAAGGAATACCTTCCTGCACATAAACAATCACTCCCCGCAACACAGACACCCTTGCACTACGGTGCAAGCATGTCTGCATTGGCGCTGGCAGCTAAATTTAGCACAGGATCAGGGGGAAACACAGAGGTGTGCCGTATTTTAGTAAATTTGCATCCTGTGTTTCTAAAGTGGCGCAGCACAGTGCTTCATATTTTGGCGCAGCACCGTGCTGCTCCACTTTTGAGTAAATCTGGCCCTTAATTTCTCATATTTGTCAGTCAGTATGGGACAGTTGTTTAACTGGCTATCCTGTGAAGTAATTATCCCTGCTTTGAATAAGGATCCACCTGGTTCTTGTGTGTACAATTTCAGATAGCTATGTCTATAAAGGTCCAAAACTGTGTCGGGATCAGTGACCACTTTACCATTATTATTATCCATCTGTTTAGTACTTGGTCTTGCCAAGTCTTATTTAGTCCTTTAAGCAAGCATTAGCCAAACACACTCGTTGTAGTCATTCACAGAGCTTCAAAGTTGCAGATACATTTGTGCAGTTTTGATGCTAAGAGCCCGGTGGTTTGTGTCTTGGCTTGAAGTAAATCCAGATATATGGCCACACAGTTAGGGGCATGAGTCCTAATGGGAGAAATATGAACATTTTCTAGTAAGCAAACATTCTGTCACTGACACAACCATCTAAAGTCACAATTGGCCTTGTGCTTGCACCTATTTACATAGCTAGTGATGGACCCTCAAATAACAGCTTTCATTGAGTCCATAAAACATGGGGGCTACTGAGTATCTATTAACATTTGTTCATGCTTTAATTTCTTGTACAATATAAATTCTAAACTCATCTTCCGGTAGTAATGTCGTGGTGAAGCTCCATCTGTTATGTTCCGTGATAGAAGTATTTTCTGTAAGGAATATAAATGAACTGAAATCGGACCCAATTTCTTGCTATCATCTGTATGTCACATCCCTAGCAGAAAACAATTCCTTTATTCTGGATTATCGATTGTGCGGTGTGAATAATATGTAAACCTGTTATTCCCTTTATTACTACATGTACACTATGTGAGCCAAACATCCTATACATCTAAGATCCTAATTAAATTTCTCTATGCTGACTGAACTTTTGGCAGTCTTTCTCATCGCATGATTGGTGACATCTCCACTTCGGTCTATTGGGCTATTGAAATCTCCACATAATATGTGTGTGTGTGTATAGACACACACACACATATTTATATTCCAGTTGTAGTTGCTAGAAAAGCAAATGGCAGTGTGAGACTATGTGTTGACCTCCCAAAACTTAATAAGGGGGTGGTCGTTGACAAATATCCTTTACCTAACATATCAGAAATCTTGATGATGCTAGGTGGGGCAAAGATATTCACCACTATTGATCGTGCCTCTGCTTATAACAAATTGAGTTGGAGGAATCATCTAAAGGTTTCACAGCCTTTGTTACACCATTTGGAACGTTCAGGTATAATAGACTGCCTTTCAGTTTAGTTTTGGCAGCATCTGTTTTTCAGCGTGTCATGGAAAGACTACTAGGTGGAATAAATGGTGTAGGAGTTTGTCAAGATGATATACTGCTGCATGGTAAGGATGAAGATTAACATTTAAGTAGTGTGAAAGAAGTTCTTGGTAGGATGCAGGAACACAGTCTCACTGTCAAGATTGAAAAGTGCAGATTTGGCACTCAAACTATTGATTATTTAGGTCACACGTTATCTGGTGATGGATTAATGCCGAAAGCTGAGTTGGTTGATACCATTCAGAATATAGTGGCTCCTATAAACAAGGAAGAATTTATGACATTTTTAGGGATGGCGGAGTAATATAATATGTTTATTAAGAATTTTGCTGATGGTAGTTTAAACTTGCTATGTTTGTTGAAGAAAGGGGTTGAGTTTGTTTGGAATGCGGAGTGTGAAAAGGAATTTAGAGATCTAAGGCCAAGTTGTCTCTTGCTCCCAAGTTGAAAGATTTTGATCCTACGAAAGGTTTGATACTAACCACTGAAGCTAGCTTAAAAGGTTTAGGAGCTGTTCTTGAACAAGAAGGTGAGAAAACTGAAAACACTATCATGTTTATTTCAAGGAGTTTAAAGGGAGCAGAGACGCGTTATTCAGTTATAGAGAGGGAAGCACTGGCAGTGTCCTGGGCCAACAAGAAGCTCAAGAAGTTTTTGTGGGGAAGATCATTTATTGTGAGGACAGATCACAAACCATTATGTGAAGTATTTAAATCGAAAGGGATTGATGCTGTTTCTGGTAGGATTACTAGATAAGTTGTTGCTTTGCTGGAGTATGATTTTGAGGTGAGATATATTCCGGGAATGGAAAATGTCTCGGCAGACACCTTGTCCAGATTGGTGTCATCTGAGGATATTGGTGTCAAAGAAGTTAGAGAAGAATGAATGTGTCTTTGAGGTGGAATTTAAAAGTATTTATGAGCAAGTATGGTTGGATGAGCTCAAAGCAGACAAAATACTAAGCACAGTGAAGAACTTGTTACAGTTTGGCTGGAAACAGAAAGACCAGGATGGTTTTGAATGTAGGGATTTTGGTTAGTTAAAGATCAACTGGTGATTGAGAAAGATGTGTTGTTATGGGGTGCCAGACTGGTTCCTCCTACTAAATTGAGAAGAGAATTGTTGGAACAAGAACATAAGTCTAATTTGGGGACTTCCAAAATGAAAGAAAGGTTGTGTTCCTCATAATGGTGGCCTGGGATGGATATCCAGACAGAGAGGTTGGTAAGGGAGTGCATGCAATGTTCCTTGAGCAACAAAACGCTGAGGGCCAGGGTACAGCCCATGGTACTTAGGAGTCGTCCTGTTGGTCACTAGCGAGATATAGCTCTAGACATTCTGGGACCAATTTATAGGGACAATTCTCAAGACTACATCATTGTGGTGACAGATGCTTGTTCCAGATGGCCAGAAGTACATTTAACCTGAGATATAGAAAACAAGGTTGTCTTCGGTTTCTGGAGGAATTGTTTGCAAAGGAAGGTATTCCAGAAACGTTATTGACCGATAATGGTGTACAACTGGTTTCAAAGGAGATGGAACGATTTTTGGGAGGTTGTGGAATCATTCACAAAAAATTGTGCCTTATATCATCCTGAGACTAATGGCATGGTACAAAGATTTAATCGAGTTTCGAAAGAAACTATTTCTCTGGCTAAGAGTAATCACCTGCCATTGAAGGAAGAGGTGTTGAGTAAGGTGAGTGAGTATAGATTCACACCTCATTCAGTCACAAAAGAAACTCTATTTGCGTTTTTCAGGTAAAGGCAGCCTAATACTATTTTTGAACCATCTTGAGTGAACATATACTTGAGTAATAGAGGAAAGAAAGTAATTGCAGAGGGTTGGAATGTTAAGGAGGAAGCTGGGTAAAAGTATTTTGAAAGAAGGAAGGCTGTCAAGAAAACCAAGGTCAGCATAGGTGATTGGGTCAAGATCAGACAATCAGGTTTGAGAGGGGAGGTTGATAAATGGTCGAAAAGTATGAGAGTGATAAAAATGTCAACAATTCTGTAAAAACGGAAGATCATTGAATCTAGAATTTGAATAGGGTGGTGAATTGCAGACGTTTGTGTGACAAAAACAAAAGGGTACTGTTGTTTGAACAAAACAGTATTCCTATTAGGGGACAGGAGGTAATTAAGAGAAATTTCAATAGAGGTTGTGGAAAACCAATTCGTTTTAAAGATTTTGGTGGTTATTCTAACTTTGAAGGAGGTGTTAATCCGTCCCAAAAGTGACGGAAAAGTGACGGATTTACCACCACCCGTATTACGAGTCCATTATATCCTATGGAACTCGTAATACGGCTGGTGGTATATCCGTCACTTTACCGTCACTTTTGGGACGGATTAACACTCCTCCAAAGTTAGAATAACCCCCTTTGTGATGATGTAGGTGCGTTCTGGTTTTATAGTCCAATGTGTAGCAAGTAATTTATATTCAATGTATTATTTTAAAAAAAACTATATTGTATATTATGGATGGGAGGTGTGTGGTAACCTTCTGCCCAGGTCAGATAACCATGGTCTCGTGAGTCAGGTTGCCGTGGATGATGTATTGAGGGTTCAAGAAGAGAGAGCGAGTGGATGAAACGGCAGCTGGGTGGTTGGGATGGTATACCGAATACTTATCCAGTAATTAATACTTTGAGCTTTAAACCTGGACTTGACTATCCTTGGAAAGAGAATCCTACAGGCAGGTTATGGAACAATTATATTTTTAGGGTTGCGCGCAAAGCGCTCTGACTTTGGTGTAATCTCTCTATGGGCTTTTAACCACGCCCATCAGTTTGGTTGGTTTGTGGGCTTGCCTTTTAAAATTTGCTTCATTTCATTAGTGAAAGGCATGCATATGTTATGCCTTTTCCAGTCTTTATCCCTCCTCGAGCGCACCGGACAACTACTGAAAACATACGAGGCTCCATATTTTCCGTATGGTTTCTGGACTACTTTTTCTCTTTATTTCGCAAGCAGCGCGATCTCGCTGGGCAGTAGTCGAGCGCTTTGCATGACATCGACCCTGTTACATGGCTAATTGCACATTTGCCAAACTGACATGCGCATATAGATTTCTCAGCTGGGTTGGAGAAACTGCACTGACTCCAACGCAGTGTCTTAGTGGCAGACCAAGCCGCTCAGACCGATCCTGGAGCAGTGCCAGAATTGTGTGGGGAACCTGTGCTGGTGTCCCAGGGAATGCTGGGACACCATCAGAAGAGAAGTGCGAGACGGCCGGCAGCGCTGGCAAAGGTAGGTTTATTTTTTTAATCACTATTTTTTATTTTATTTTATTATTTATTGTCCCCCTCCCACCCCCCCCTTGAGTTTTGTGGCGGCCGCTGCTGCCAGTTTAAACCTTTGTCCTCCATATCCTTTACTATGGTCTAAAAAATTTATCTTAATTTTTCCCACACTACCATCCCCGTTTCCCTTCCCCTTCCTCTCTTCCACTCCTTTCCTATCTTCCCCAGTCACCCCTATTGATACATATCCTCCTGTGGGTCAGAAGGTAGGGACCACCCACCACCAACTCTTGATACATTGAAATGCATTTGATTCAGGTTAAATGGAGGATCCAAGTATCACTGCAAGCCAAGAACTCCCGCAATCACCACAAATAGCACTTGGAGTTGTTATACTTTAGCTTGTTTTAATTTTGAATACAAATGCCAAGGCCTCCTCTACCTCCTCTACAATAGTGAATTCTCCTTTACATAGTAGCTTCAAATTTAAATGTTGCACTATCTGCACCTGGACTGTCATTGCCTTCATTTTTGGAATCAAATCTTGCATCTGCCGCCCCTGTTTTGCAGTCTCAAAAGTCATATCGGGGTAAATGCTAAATGTCAACTTAGACCAGTGGCGGCGCGTCCGTTAGGGTGGTGGGGCCATGCCCCCCCACCTTTTGCCCCTCATGAAGAGTGTCTGTCAGGCTGAACAAAGGCCAGCCTGACAGACACTCTTAATTTTCAGTTCAGACAGCCAGGAGTGATCCATGCACGATTTGCGCAGACTCCTGGCTGCCTGAGCGGAACTTTGCTGGGCTGAGGAGGTCACAGCTCCTATGGGCTTGACCTCCTTGGCTCAGCAAAGGTGCCTCTAGGCCCTCCCCTGGGTGACGAGGAAAGCGTCACCCATTGACACTCGCCCTGGGCGCTTCGGGTTTAAGCCCTGAAGCGCCCAGGGCGAGTGTCAATCAGTGACACTTTGTCACAGAGTGGGGTGGGGTCAGCATTCTCACTGACCGAATCCCACTCTGTGACGAGGCTGGGACTGCTGCCTTCCCTCATTGGCTGACCTCAGGTCAGCCAATGAGGGAAGGCAGCAGTCCCAACCCTCCTGGGACCTGGAGGCTGAAGGTAAGTGTGTGTGTGTGTGTGTATGTGTGTGATGTTTTAAATTGAATGTGTGGTTCACGGGTGCATGTTTGAGTGTTATGAGTGTTGTTAATGGATGTGCGTGAGTGCGTGCGTGTGTGTGTGAAAGAATGAGTGTGTGCTATCTTTTAAAATGAATGTTTGGTGCATGTGTGCATGTTTGAATGGTATGAATGTTGTTAATGGATGTGCGTGCGTGCGTGAAAGAATGAGTGTGTGTGATGTTTTAAAATGAATGTTTGGTGCGTGCGTGCATGTTTGAATGGTATGAGTGTTGTTAATGGATGTGCGTGCATGTCTGTGTGTGAAAGAATTAGTGTGTGTGTGTTTGTGTGTCCCGCCCGCCCCCCTCCCTCCTAAAGCTGCCGGCCGCCACTGACTCAGACTTGGCTTGTAAAGAACATTTGCTTTTGGCAACATTTCACTTTCTTTCTCTTCATCAAACAGTAAGCAGAGCATATACGGACAGTGCAGGGTTTACTGTTCTTGGAGCTCATCTAAAAGGACACACCATGGGCTCTAATTATCGTCAATTCTTGCCTAGCCTTGTTAATCAGAACCACATCACTTATTATTTTATTTAGGATTGTGAATCCTACAGAGATCCAATTGCGGCTTGGGTGGGGGGAATGGGAAGCGCAGCACGTTGGGGGTGGGAAAGGAAATACAATTTTTTTTTTTTTTTTTTTAAACCTTACCTACCTCGCCGCCTCTGCTGTGCTGCTCCTCGGTCCTCACAGCAGACACAGGCTCCCAGCCTGCCCTGCTGCCAATCCTGACGAGCCCAGTGAGAATAAGTGTTTGGCCAGTCCCTTTTACGATAAAATTATAATAAACATAGTTTATTATAGTTTTATTGTAAAGGGTTTGCAGGTGCTGCTGCTGATGGGGGTGGCGACGCTCGTCTGCCCTAGCGGAGGAAACGCCCCCTGTGGAGATCCTGGTCAGTGTTTTCTTATAATTGTGCCAGTAGTTGATAATGTCATTCCCCAGATATATTCCCTTTGAAAATGTTAGACTGTGTTTGTCTTGGGGAAACAGTACAGACATGGTGCCTTCAAGCTCTTTAATCCCAATGCAGGCCCCAAGACTTGTATGTATTAGCTGCACAAGATTTAGTGATGGGAGATTTGAGGGTATATTCTATTTTGGTAATTCAAGGCCAGTTTCTTGTGATACTTCTAGAAAATATTCAAATGGTCAAGGTTATTTAAAGGACATTAAAACCCAATAATTTATTTGAGATTTTTTTGGTATGACGTGTTCATGATATTAATAGCGGGAGATCTCTACACCTACTTCCTGTGAGAACGCAAAGTCAATAAGGTTGTTTCAAGTTGTCTGTTCCCACATTAGATGTAAACCTTCATTCCAAGGACGTTAATGGTTTAATAGTATCTGCGTACAATCAGGTGGAGATACTGTGGTGATGGACTCAAGGCTGATCCTTAAGATGGTGTACTCAAGGCTGTTGTTATGATTGTGCAGGAGCAGTGAAGTGATTTGTGACGGTTTAAGATCTATATAGATTCTGGATAAATATGTCTGATGGTGTAACAGCTTTTAAGCTAACCTCTCAATATATTTCATGTTTAGTTCCCTGGACATTTATTTTTTGTGCTGCAGTGGCTGCTTAGGTGACATCCAGTCAGGTAATTGTGATGTAGTTTCCATGCCTTGTTTCATTTTGCGGTGTAAATGTTGGTGAGGTATCTCAGAGAGCTGTTTTTTCACTGTTAAGTTTCACTTCCATGTTCCAATTGGTTACACTGGCTTGTGGCTGTACTCCCATGATTATATTTCCTTTGTACATCTCAGGAATTGTTTCTGTATTGCCTGTGCACATCTCAGGAATTGTTTCCACGGATTTTGCAGGAGATAAATCAGTGATGTATGCCCCAAACATTTTTCTAGCCATGTCTTAATAGATGAACTGGATACTGATACGTTTCCAGGATTTGGTCATTTACTGCAGACCAATGTTCCTGCTTCCAGTGACTACACAGAGACGCTGAGTTGCCCTATATGCTGGCCTGGGTCTTGGTTCCTAAGTGGCATATTTATACTCTGTTTGTGCTAAATGCGTGTCAAACATTTTGAAGCACATTCGGCGCAAACCTTGCCCCATATTTATACTTTGACGCCCGACCCCACGGACGTAAAAAATCTTCTGTGTGCATCATTTTTTGGATGCAGGAAACCGCCTTGCTTTAATTACATGCAAGGTAGGCGTTCCAGCCCAAAAAATGACTTTAAGGCCTGTGCGCCTTATTTATACTCCTGCGTCATTTTGACGAACAGGAGGGGGCGGGCCTTAAAAAACAGCGCACAGCCTGATGTGCGCTGTTTTTTAATGCCTGGGTGAGGGCCGGCGTTAAGGGACCTGTGGGCTCACTTCCATGGTCTCTGACCATGAAAGGAGTCCAGAGGTGCCCTTCCCTGCCCCCAGGGACACCCCCTGCCTCCCTCGCCCACCCCTGGAGAACACCCATGGATGGGGGACCCATCCCGGGTAAGTACAGGTAAGTTGAGGTAAGTATTTTTTTTAATTTTTTTAAAGTGGCATGGGGGGCCTAATTTGGGCCCCCCTACATGCCACTGTGCCCAATCACCATGCCAGGGGACAGAAGTCCCCTGGGGATTGCCATTGGGCAAGGGGGCACAACCCCCATTTTCCCCTACGCCAGTGCTGCCTGGTTTGAGTCATTTTTTTTTTACGCTGACTGTTCCGCAGCGTCGGCTAACGTAATTCCTTAAATAAGGCACCCGCATGGCGCGTAGGAATGGCGTTAGCCGATGGTAAAATGTTTGACGCAAACCAGCGCTGGTTTGCATCAAAAAGTTTAAATATGGGCCTTAGTGTGCATCAACCAATGTATTTATTCCCTCAAGGACTGCCTCTTTTGCAAAAATCAGAACATTTGGAAGGTTGCTCACTACTGAGAAGGAGCCCAGAGGGCCAATTATATATTTTCAGTAACTATTTAGCAGGGATTGGGCTTGCGTGATCTCTTGGCATGCAGCTATACTTCAGGCATTTTCTATGAAATAGCCCATGAGATTGATATATATATAGAGATGATAAATGCACTTTTGATCAAGACATAAAGAGGGTTTACAGCAATTTACAGTTGGTAGCTAAGAACATAAATAGCATAGCACTACTCCAGTAACTGCTGTATTACTCTCCATTGTTATTGCTTAGTCTTGGGCTCTTTTTCTCATGACTGGCTTCTCCTTATGCGTTGTGCTATCCTGGACTCCTCAATGGCTTTAATGTTGCGCCTGCTCTTGAATAAAATACTGTATGTTAGAAACTGGGCTGTTGGTTGACTCGGGTGTGAGCCCTGGTAAAGTAGCAACCACAGTCCTAGTCAGCATAAGGCACAAACAAACTCTAAATTAACCTATGCTCACCTCCTGGTAGCTTGGCACAGAGCAGTCAGATTTAATTTAGAGGCAGTCTGTAAAGTATTTGTGTAACACTTCGAATAGTAAAAAAGTAAAAAGGCCACACAAAAAGATTCCACACCGGGTACAAATATCTGAATTTAATAAATGAAATAAGAGGAAAACAACAAAAATCCAATTAGTAGAATTTGAGATATTGAATTTCAACATTTTAAGCAAAAATAGCGCCAAGAAACCCTATTAGGGATATCTATTTGTGCCGGACTGGGACAAAGTCAAAACTTCAGGTTGACTGTGATGGAGTGCGGGACCAGTTACAGGGACCCAGTTAGGCCCACTGAAGCAAAGTAGCTTAAATCCTGGTTGTGAAGCGTTGCATGGATCCATGTCAAAGATGCATCGTGCAGTCGAGGCAATGAATTGGTTCTGAGATGCAGCAAGGCTGCAGTACGAGGCCCTGTTGTGTCAACGTCGAGGATCATGTCGGCGAGGCTTGCAATCCAAAAACTGTTGTTGAAAATATGTTGCGCAGTAGAGGCGATGCGTCGGTTTCGATGAGCGGTGAAACTGCAATGCATAGTTTCAGCATTGTCTTCTAGGCTGTTGTTGATGGGCGACATGAGGAGCTTGCACCAGGAAAAGCATCGCACAGTGGAGGGTCTGAAGGCAATGCATTAGGATCAAGATGTAGGATGCAGCAGCGATGCAAGTTTTCTGTGTTTTGCAATCAGTTCAATCCACATAGCAGTGGCAATGCATTGGTTCTGCTCAAGGATACGCCTCTCATCCGAGCAGATGCAACAGTACTGCTGAGGGGTGCATCGCACAGCAGAAAGAATGCATTGGTTCCACTAGTAAGCACCTTAAGTCCACTTCCAAGGGTCCAGGCAAGGCCGGCTTTAGGGAGGTGTGACCAGTGTATCCGCTCCTGCTGCTGACCTTCAGAAAGGTGGTGTGTTCAGAAATAACATTTGGTTTTAAAAGCACCTGCTGTTTCCTGGCACGTTCAGCAGTTTTCAAGCAACAATAAAAATGTCAAGGTAACACAGGTGATTCATGTTTCTGCTGGAGAGAGCTAAAGTTTTGTCTAGTGTCAGTTTTGACTCATCATACAGTTGCGCAGATGTTTAATATGACTCCAGCAAAGAACGAGTGTCATGCAGACCACAGAAGGGTATTTATCATTGTTTATGTAAAATTTCCTATAGAACAATTTACACACATAAGATTCAGTGCCGCTATATAAAGTGTTTGTGATGAAACATGCTCTGACACCATAGGGATTGTATGAGTAGCACTATAAAACAAAAGGAATGCATGTGAGAAAGGGGCTGTGGAGAAATGAGTGGCACTGTTGGAAGGGGTAGTGTGGGAATCTGTGGAGATGGAGGTTATTGGGGCAGAGGTGTGTAAAAGATTGTCGCACCAGACGTCTCTAACTCTAAAGCCCACCATGGGTCCACGACTGGGGTAGCACCAATTGGCAGGGTGGACTCACAGCTCGCAGAGTGCAGGTGCAGAAGGAGGGTGGTTAGAAGTCTTTTATGTCCCTGACACTTCAGATCTGGGGCCAGTCATCTAGCCCTTGGAGTCTCTTTGGGTTCTCGGTTCAAGTGATGCAGGTCCAGACCTTCTCACCCATGCAGAGGGCAGCAGGTCAACATAGCATAGCAGGAGTCTAGCAAAGCAGCAGTCCAGCAGAGTGGTTTTCTTCAGCAGCACAGCAGTTCTTCTTCCTGGCAGAGTATTCAAAGGTCCAGAAGTGTACTGAAGTGGTGGTGTCTGAAGTCCAGTACTTATACCCAGTTGAACCTCTGAAGTGGGGAAGACTTCAAAGGCAGATCTTTGAAGCGTACAAAGGTCTTGCCCTTCCTGCCCTGGTTCCAGCCTCACTCCAGAAGGGTATGCCGCCCTTTGTGTTGGGACAGGACACACCCTGTTCAGGTGTGAGGCTGGGGTCAGCTCCTTCCTCCCATCCTGCCAGGATGGCCCATCAGGTCACACCTGCGTTCCCATTGCGTGTGGCTGTCTAGGTAGAATACACAAAGTCCAGCTGTCACCCGCCCCAGACATGTGATCAGAGGCATGCACCAAATGGCTAAAGTATGAAAATGCCAACTTTCTAAAAGTGGCATTTTCAGAATCGCAGTTTAAAATCAGGCTTCACCATAAGTTTGGATTTTAAATTGTGATTCCAGAGACACTACACTTCAAGTCTATCCCTTCACAACTGGGAATTACACTTATAAAATGTAATAAGGTAATCCCAATGTTATCCTATAGGCCTTGCAGGAGTGATAAACAGCTTTGGGAGTTTTTCAATACCAGGGTATGTAAAATTGGCTTTTACAAACATTGCACCCCACCCCCTGAGTTGTCCAGGACCCATCTTAAGGGTGACATATGTATAAAAAGGGAAGGTTTGGGCCTGTCAGAAGGATTATTATGCCAGGTCGGCATGGCAGTGTAAAAATGAACACACAGGCTCTGCAATGGCAAGCCTGAGACATGGTTAAGGGGCTACTTAAGTGGGTTACACAATCAGTGCTGCAGGCCCACTAGTAGCATTTCATTTACAGGCTCTGGGTACAGATATTACCACTTTATTAGGGACTTATAAGCCAATATTATCATGTTTAGGGTAGAGAGCCCAAGCAGTTTAGCACTGGTTAGCAGTGGTAAAGTGCAGAGTCCTAATACCAGCAAAAAGGTCAGCAAAGTGGGGGATGTAGGCAAAAAGGTGGAGAGGGGACCACCCTAAGACTTTCAGGCCTAACACATGTCCCCCAGATGAAAGTGGGGAAAGCTAATCAACCCCTTGGGAGTCATCTTCACTAAGGCGGAACAACCTGGAGAGAGCATCAGCACTGGTGCGGTCTGACCCCAGACAGTGTTCCACCATAATGTAATTTCTCTGTAGAGAAATGTAACACCTCAACAGTTTGAGATTTTCACTCCTCATCTGCATGAGCCATCTGACGGGTCTGTGTCTGTCTGAGCCCATAAGCGAGTCCCAAACAGGTATTCTCAGCTTGTCAGTGCCCAGACCACAGCAAAAGCTTCTCTTTCATTTGCACCCCACCTCTGTTCCCACAGAAGTAGCCTCTTGCTAATGAAATCTACTAGTTGGTCTAGACCTTCTTCATTCAGCTGTGCTAAGTCCACCCCATGCCATGCTCTGACTCATTCGTCTGCAGGATGAATTATGTTGAGTAGCCAGGAGCCTCGAGTACAGGTGCTGTACACATCCCCCTTGAGGGTATCAAAGGCTTTCTGGCAAGCCTCTGTCCAGATCACCAGTCTAGGCTGCTTCTTCGATGTCAGCTCTGTTAAGGGGGCAACAATGGTGCCATATCCCTTAACAAACCTTCTGTAGTATCTTATGAGGCATAGGAAGGTGCTAACCTCTGTCAGAGTTTTAGGTGTTGCCAGGCCATGATAGTCTCAATCTTCGCCTGGACGGGCTGCACATTGCCCCCACCCACCTGGTGACCCAGGGACACCAAAGAACCCTGCCCTATCTGGCACTTACTGGCCATGATAGTCAGGCCTGCATTTTTTTAGGGCCTGAAGCACCTCAAAGAGGTGGTCAGGTGCTCCTCCCAGCTGGCATTGTAGACAGTGATACAGACCAGGTAGGTGACGCAAAAGGCCTCCTAACCAGCTAGGACCCTGTCCGCCAACCTCTGGAAGGTGGCAGGGGGATTCTTCAAGCCAAAGGTAGGCCCTTCAAATTGGAAGTTGCCCTCTGGTGTTGAGAATGCAGACCTCTCTTTAGCCACCTCAGTCAGAGCAATATGACAGTACCCTGATGTCAAATCAAATGTACTAAGGAATTTGGCAGCGTCCAGACTGTCTATGAGTTCATCAGCTCAGGGGATGGCGTGTGTGTCAGTCCTGGTGACCGAAATGAGTCCCCAGTATTCCATGCATCATCTGAGTTCTAGAGTAGCACCCAGCGGTGCAGCCTTCAGTACCAGCACCACAGGGCTGGACCAGAGACTGTTGGAGTGCTCAATCACCCCTTATGTCAGCATCATCAAGACCTTCTCCTTGATTCTGGCTCTCACCTTATCTGATAACCTGTAGATTTAGTTATTAATAGACAGGGCAACTGTCATCTGTGTCTATCTCATAATTCACAGGTGTGTGAGTCCAGGGTTGAGGGAGAACAGAGAGTCAAAACGTCCCAGTAACTGGTAACAGTCGCTCTGCTGCTCTGGGGTCAGGGAGGAAAAGGGTTGACACATTCCACTGACCCACCGTACTCCTGGGTAGAAAGGAGGTCAAGGAGAGGCTCACTCTCCTTCTCCACCCCCTCATCTATCACAAGGAGCATGCTCACTTCGAACCTCTTGAAGTGATGCTTAAGGTAGTTTACATGGAGCATCCTTAGGAAGTTCCTAGGTGTCTGGAGGTCTGCCAGGTGAGTGGACTCCCTCTTTTGCTCTTTGTTTTCATATAGGCCAGTCCAGCGATCTTGGAGAGCTCTGGGCTCTAATGGCTCCATGACCCATACTTTCTGGCCAGGTTGAAACTCCACCAGAGTGGGCTTTTGGTCATATCAGAGCTTCATGTCCTATTGACTGGCCTCAAGATTTATTTTTGCCTTTTTCCAGAAGCTGTGTATCTAGTTGTGGAGGACCAACATGTAGCTGACCTTCTCCTGGGTAGGGCCGAGGGATTGGAAGCTTGCTCCTTCCACCCCTTGACAAGTCTCAGCGGTCCCCTAACAGGGTGGCAATAGAGGAGTTCAAATGTTCTGAACCCTACTCCCTTCTGTGGCACCTCCTTGTAGGTAAAAGAGAAGGCATGGCAAGAGGACGTCCCACTTATGCCTCATGGTCTCAGGCAGGCCCATAATAATTCCTTTCAGGGTCTAGTTAAATATCTCCACAAGACCATCAGTTTGGGGCATATAGGGTGTGGTGAACTTGTAAGCTACACCACACTCACCCCATGTGGACTTCATGTACGGGCACATGAAGTTAGTGCCTCTGTCAGACATGACCTCCTTTGGGAAGCCAACATGGTTAAAGATCCCCATCAGAGCTCTAGCCACCACAGATGCAGTCACTGACCTCAGAGGGATGGCCTTTGGGTAGCGGCTGGCATGGTCCACCAAGACCAGGACAAACCTGTTGCCTAAGGTTGTCTTGGGGTCCAAGGGTCCAATGATGTTGATGTTCACCCTTACAAATGGGGCGTCAACAACTGGTAATCGGATCAGGGGAGATTTTTGCATTTTTTCCTTATTTCCCACTAGCCTAGCAGGTGGGACAGGACCTGCAGAATACATCTGAGGCTGTCTTCATTCTGGGTCAATATAAGTGGGAGACAAGCCAGGCGAAGGTCTTGTCTTGCCCTAAACGTCCTGCCATGGGTATGTCTTGAGCCAAACCCAGTATGAAGGTCCTGTAGCCCAGGGGGACCACAAGCACATATGCTTCTCCAGTACCAGGAGCCTTATGCTCACTATACAGTAGATCATTCTCCCAGTAGATTAAGTGAACCCCAGAGGCTTTATCTGCTGCCTGAGCTGCGGCTTGCCCCTCAAGCCCTCATGAGTGGGACACCCCTTCTGTGCCTTGCAGAATTTCTCCCTGGTAGGCCAACCCTCAACTTGCCAGGCAGCAAGCTCAGGCAGGTCAAGTAGGGTGGCAATATCCTCCCCGGTTGGCTCAGAGGCCTCCTCCTCAGAGGCCCCGTCAACCTCGACCATGAGAACTTCAGGGGCTGGTTTCCCATACCCCTTGCCCCTCTCCTTCTGGCAGCTATCTGGGTCATTGTTCCAGGCTCTAGGTGGCCTTAAGTCCCTTCACATGCAGCCATGGACTGGGTGGGCATACAGTCCCACTATGGGAATCCCAACATCTCCAAGAGTGACCTGAGCTCTACCTCCCTCCAGGCAGTGTGCTCCAGCTCATTGCCTAACAGACAATTTGCATGCGCAGCAGGGTTCACAGCTACTTTCAGAGAACCTGAGACGCCCCCCACTCAAAGGGAACCAGAGCCACCAGTAGAGGGCTGTCATGATTGTTAGTGACAATGACTTGGTAGAATGTGGTTTTTAGGACCTGCTCAGCAGACAACAGCTGACACTCCACAGTAGTCATGCCTGCTCCTGTGTCTTGCAGAGCCTTCACCTGTTGCCCATTGATGCTGACTCACTGAATATTCTTTGAAGTATTTGCAGGCATATAGGCATTAGGCAGCATCTCCTTATACCCCAGCGGAACTGGGGTCACCTCTGTCTGCTCCACAAAGCTAATTGGGACCTCCCCCTCCCACTTGCCAACTCAGGTGCCTGCACACCAGTGGAGGACTTTGCCCTCTTGGGACATTGGGAATCTTCCTTGGAGTGCCCTTACTTGTAGCACTCAGTACACTAGGGTACAATCCTCCCTGTCCTATGATCAAAGAACCTCATCTTCCTAGGGGGTCAGACTGGGGACTAGTTACTATCAATCCCTTAGGAATTATTTTGGGTGCCTTTATAGAACTCCTTACTTTTTATCCCCCCCCCTTTCTTCTGGTTGGAATCGTGACCCCCTTTGTGGGAGTACCTTCCTGGATACCCTGGTACTGGCCCAGAGGTCCACCTCCTCAGGAAATCTTCTTGGGATCAGTCTGCTTACTGTCATCTAGGTGCTGGCGCAACTCTGTAAAATAGGCACTGAGCATGTGCTCTCTTATGATTAAATTGTCCAACTTAACATAGTCATTAACTTTGCTGTCCCACACCCAATCATTCAGTATCTTACTGGAGTAATCCACAAAATCTACCCAGGACTAGTTAGGGAGCTTCTGGCTGTGCCTAACCTTTGGAGGTACTTTTCAGGAGTCAGCCCAAATTTGGCCAAGTAAAATGCCTTTAATGGGAGTTTACTTGGTTTGGTCTTAATCCTCTAGTGTTAGACGTGTGTCCTTCCCTACAGTAGACATGTATTTCCACAAACCACTCTCCCCAGGTCTCGTCAGGTACCTTGTGAACCCTCAATGCAACCTCATAAGCAGAAAACCATTTGTCTATGTTGTCTCCCACCACATAACTGGTCACCAAATGGTTTGGTATGTGAACACATTTTTCTCCTTCAGGCACTCTTTGTATTCTGCTGTCATCACCCCTGGAATCTGCCTGCCTGGCATTGATATCCAGCTCAGTCAGTTCATGAGCCAGTATTATTTTCTCCTCTGCTATGGCTCTTTCTGCCTTTTCTCCCCTACCTCCATTTTTTAGCCATCTGCAGCTTGAATTCTCCATCTCTTCCCTC